>NC_090443.1:1017834591-1018139347 GCF_031143425.1 Pleurodeles waltl | reverse complement strand
GCACCAGGGCAGTGTCACTGTCACACCACTGCACTCTGCTTAGCCCCACACACTGACAGTGAGCACTCATTGCACCAGGGCTCAGTGTCAGTGCCGCACCGCTGCGCTCTGCTTAGCCCCACACACACTGACAGTGAACACTCCTTGCACCAGGGCTCAGTGTCAGTGCCACACTGCTGCACTCTGCTTAGCCCCACATGCACTGACAGTGAGCACTCCTCGCACCGGGGCTCAGTGTCAATGCCACACCGCTGCACTCTGCTTAGCCCCACACGCACTGACAGTGAGCACTCCTTGCACCGGGGCTCAGTGTCAGTGCTACACTGCTGCACTCTGCTTAGCCCCACACAAACGGACAGTGAGCACTCCTTGCACCAGAGCTCATTGTCAGTGCCACACTGCTGCGCTCTGCTTAGCCCTACACACACTGACAGTGAACACTCCTTGCACCAGGGCTCAGTGTCACTGCACACTAATGTGCTCTGCTTAGCCCCACACACACTGACAGTGAACACTCCTTGCACCAGAGCACAGTGCCACTACACACTGCTGCGCTCTCCTTAGCCCCACCCACACTGACAGTGAAGGCCACACCGCTGTGCTCTGCTTAGCCACACACACACGGACAGTGAGCATTCCTTGCACCAGGGCTCAGTGTCAGTGCCACACTGCTGTGCTCTGCTTAGCCTCACATGGACCAACAGTGAACACTCCCTGCACCGGGGCTCAGTGTCAGTGCCACACTGCTGTGCGCTGCTTAGCCCCACATGCACTGACACTGAGCACTCCTCGCACCAGGGATCAGTGTCAGTGCCACACCGCTGCGCTCTGCTTAATCCCACATGCACCCAAGTGAACAGTCCTCGCACCAGGGCTCAGTGTCAGTGCCACACCGCTGCGCTCTGCTTAGCACCACACGCACTGACAGTGAGCACTCCTCGCACCAGAGCTCAGTGTCAGTGCCACACCGCTGTGCTCTGGTTAGCCCCACACACACCGACAGTGAAGACTCCTCGCAACGGGGCTCACTGTCAGTGCCACACTGCTGCACTCTGCTTAGCCCCACACATACTGACAGTGAACACTCCTCGCACCAGGGCTCAGTGTCAGTGCCACACCGCTGCGCTCTGCTTAGCCCCACACGCACTGACAGTGAGCACTCCTTGCATCGGGGCTCAGTCCCACACTGCTGCACTCTGCTTAGCCCCACACACACTAACAGTGCGCACTCCTTTCTCCGGGGCTCAGTGTCAGTGCCACACCGCTGCGCTCTTGGTAGCTCCACAGACACTGACAGTGAGCACACCTTGCACCAGGGCTCAGTGTCAGTGCTACACTGCTGCGCTCTGCTTAGCCCCACACACCAACAGTGAGCACTACTTGCACCGGGGCTCAGTGTCAGTGCACACCGCTGTGGTCTGCTTAGCCCCACACACATAGACAGTGAGCACTCCTTGCACCAGGGCTCAGTGTCAGTGCCACACTGCTGCGCTTTGCTTAGCCCCACACACACTGACATTGAGCACTCCTGGCACCGGGGCTCAGTGTCAGTGCTACACCGCTACACTCTGCTTATCCCCACACCCATAAACAGTGAGCACTCCTTGCTCCGGGGCTCAGTGTCAGTGCCACACTGCTGTGCTCTTGTTAGCTCCACACACACCGACAGTGAGCACACCTTGCACCAGGGTTCAGTGTCAGTGCCACAATGCTGCGCTCTTATTAGCCCCACACACACCGACAGTGAGCACTCCTTGCACCAGGGCTCAGTGTCAGTGCCACACCGCTGCGCTCTGCTTAGCCCCACACACACTGACAGTGAGCACTCCTTGCACCGGGGCTCAGTGTCAGTGCCACACTGCTGTGCTCTTGTTAGCCCCACACACACTGACAGTGAGCACTCCTTGCACCAGGGCTCAGTGTCAGTGCCACACTGCTGCGCTCTTGTTAGCCCCACACACACTGACAGTGAGCACTCCTTGCACTGGGGCTCAGTGTCAGTGCCACCCCGCTGCACTCTGCTTAGCCCCACACACACTGACAGTGAGCACCCGTGGCACCAGGGCTCAGTGTCAGTGCCACATCGCTGCGCTCTGCTTAGCCCCACACACACTGACAGTGGGCACTCCTTGCACCAGGGCTCAGTGTCAGTGCCACACTGCTGCACTCTTGTTAGCCCCACCCACACTGACAGTGAGCACTCCTTGCTCCGGGGCTCAGTGTCAGTGCCACACCGCTGCGCTCTTGTTAGCTCCATAGACACTGACAGTGAGCACACCTTGCACCAGGGCTCAGTGTCAGTGCCACACTGCTGCTCTCTGCTTAGCCCCACACACCAACAGTGAGCACTCCTGGCACCAGGGCTCAGTGTCAGTGCTACACCGCTGCACTCTACTTATCCCCACACACACGGACAGTGAGCACTCCTTGCCGCAGGGCTCTGTGTCAGTGCCACACCGCTGCACTCTGCTTAGCCGCACACACACTGGCCGTGAGCACTCCTGGCACCGGGGCTCAGTGTCAGTGCTACATCGCTGCACTTTGCTTAGCCGCACACACACTGACAGTGAGCACTCGTGGCACCAGGGCTCAGTGTCAGTGCCACACCGCTGCGCTCTGCTTAGCCCCACACACACTGACAGTGGGCACTCCTTACACCGGGGGTCAGTGTCAGTGCCACACTGCTGCGCTCTTGTTAGCCCCACACACACTGACAGTGGGCACTACTTGCACCAGGGCTCAGTGTCAGTGCCACACTGCTGCGCTCTTGTTAGCCCCACACACACTGACAGTGAGCACTCCTTGCACTGGGGCTCAGTGTCAGTGCCACCCCGCTGCACTCTGCTTAGCCCCACACACACTGACAGTGAGCACCCGTGGCACCAGGGCTCAGTGTCAGTGCCACATCGCTGCGCTCTGCTTAGCCCCACACACACTGACAGTGGGCAGTCCTTGCACCAGGGCTCAGTGTCAGTGCCACACTGCTGCACTCTTGTTAGCCCCACCCACACTGACAGTGAGCACTCCTTGCTCCGGGGCTCAGTGTCAGTGCCACACCGCTGCGCTCTTGTTAGCTCCATAGACACTGACAGTGAGCACACCTTGCACCAGGGCTCAGTGTCAGTGCCACACTGCTGCTCTCTGCTTAGCCCCACACACCAACAGTGAGCACTCCTGGCACCAGGGCTCAGTGTCAGTGCTACACCGCTGCACTCTACTTATCCCCACACACACGGACAGTGAGCACTCCTTGCCGCAGGGCTCTGTGTCAGTGCTACATCGCTGCACTTTGCTGAGCCCCACACACACTGACAGTGAGCACTCGTGGCACCAGGGCTCAGTGTCAGTGCCACACCGCTGCGCTCTGCTTAGCCCCACACACACTGACAGTGGGCACTCCTTACACCGGGGGTCAGTGTCAGTGCCACACTGCTGCGCTCTTGTTAGCCCCACACACACTGACAGTGGGCACTCCTTGCACCAGGGCTCAGTGTCAGTGCCACACTGCTGCGCTCTGCTTAGCCTCACACACACTGACAGTGGGCACTCCTTGCACCAGGGCTCAGTGTCAGTGCCACACCGCTGTGCTCTGCTTAGCACCACACACACGGACAGTGAGCACTCCTTGCACTGGGGCTCAGTGTCAGTGCCACACTGCTGTGCTCTGCTTAGCCCCACACACACCGACAGTGAGCACTCCTTGCAATGGGGCTCAGTGTCAGTGCACACCGCTGCGCTGTGCTTAGCCCCACACACACTGACAGTGAGCACTCCTGGCACCAGGGCTCAGTGTCAGTGCTACACCGCTGCACTCTACTTATCCCCACACACACGGACAGTGAGCACTCCTTGCCGCATGGCTCTGTGTCAGTGCCACACCGCTGCACTCTGCTTAGCCGCACACACACTGGCCGTGAGCACTCCTGGCACCGGGGCTCAGTGTCAGTGCTACATCGCTGCACTTTGCTTAGCCGCACACACACTGACAGTGAGCACTCGTGGCACCAGGGCTCAGTGTCAGTGCCACACCGCTGCGCTCTGCTTAGCCCCACACACACTGACAGTGGGCACTCCTTACACCGGGGGTCAGTGTCAGTGCCACACTGCTGCGCTCTTGTTAGCCCCACACACACTGACAGTGGGCACTCCTTGCACCAGGGCTCAGTGTCAGTGCCACACTGCTGCGCTCTTGTTAGCCCCACACACACTGACAGTGAGCACTCCTTGCACTGGGGCTCAGTGTCAGTGCCACCCCGCTGCACTCTGCTTAGCCCCACACACACTGACAGTGAGCACCCGTGGCACCAGGGCTCAGTGTCAGTGCCACATCGCTGCGCTCTGCTTAGCCCCACACACACTGACAGTGGGCAGTCCTTGCACCAGGGCTCAGTGTCAGTGCCACACTGCTGCACTCTTGTTAGCCCCACCCACACTGACAGTGAGCACTCCTTGCTCCGGGGCTCAGTGTCAGTGCCACACCGCTGCGCTCTTGTTAGCTCCATAGACACTGACAGTGAGCACACCTTGCACCAGGGCTCAGTGTCAGTGCCACACTGCTGCTCTCTGCTTAGCCCCACACACCAACAGTGAGCACTCCTGGCACCAGGGCTCAGTGTCAGTGCTACACTGCTGCACTCTACTTATCCCCACACACACGGACAGTGAGCACTCCTTGCCGCAGGGCTCTGTGTCAGTGCTACATCGCTGCACTTTGCTGAGCCCCACACACACTGACAGTGAGCACTCGTGGCACCAGGGCTCAGTGTCAGTGCCACACCGCTGCGCTCTGCTTAGCCCCACACACACTGACAGTGGGCACTCCTTACACCGGGGGTCAGTGTCAGTGCCACACTGCTGCGCTCTTGTTAGCCCCACACACACTGACAGTGGGCACTCCTTGCACCAGGGCTCAGTGTCAGTGCCACACTGCTGCGCTCTGCTTAGCCTCACACACACTGACAGTGGGCACTCCTTGCACCAGGGCTCAGTGTCAGTGCCACACCGCTGTGCTCTGCTTAGCACCACACACACGGACAGTGAGCACTCCTTGCACCGGGGCTCAGTGTCAGTGCCACACTGCTGTGCTCTGCTTAGCCCCACACACACCGACAGTGAGCACTCCTTGCAATGGGGCTCAGTGTCAGTGCACACCGCTGCGCTGTGCTTAGCCCCACACACACTGACAGTGGGCACTCCTTGCACCAGTGCTCAGTGTCAGTGCCACACTGCTGCATTCTTGTTAGCCCCACCCACACTCACAGTGAGCACTCCTTGCTCCGGGGCTCGGTGTCAGTGCCACACCGCTGAGTCTTGTTAGCTCCATAGACACTGACAGTGAGCACACCTTGCACCAGGGCTCAGTGTCAGTGCCACACTGCTGCTCTCTGCTTAGCCCCACACACCAACAGTGAGCACTACTTGCACCGGGGCTCAGTGTCAGTGCACACCGCTGTGCTCTGCTTAGCCCCACACACATAGACAGTGAGCACTCCTTGCACCAGGGCTCAGTGTCAGTGCCACACTGCTGCGCTCTGCTTAGCCCCACACACACTGACAGTGAGCACTCCTGGCACCGGGGCTCAGTGTCAGTGCTACACCGCTACACTCTGCTTATCCCCACACCCATAGACAGTGAGCACTCCTTGCTCCGGGGCTCAGTGTCAGTTCCACACTGCTGTGCTCTTGTTAGCCCCACACACTCTGACAGTACGCACTCCTTGCACCAGGGCTCAGTGTCAGTGCCACACTGCTGCACTCTTGTTAGCCCCACACACACCGACAGTGAGCACTCCTTGCACCAGGGCTCAGTGTCAGTGCCACACCGCTGCGCTCTGCTTAGCCCCACACACACTGACAGTGAGCACTCCTTGCACCGGGGCTCAGTGTCAGTGCCACACTGCTGTGCTCTTGTTAGCCCCACACACACTGACAGTGAGCATTCCTTGCACTGGGGCTCTGTGTCAGTGCCACCCCCCTGCACTCTGCTTAGCCCCACACACACTGACAGTGAGCACCCATGGCACCAGGGCTCAGTGTCAGTGCCACATCGCTGCGCTCTGCTTAGCCCCACACACACTGACAGTGGGCACTCCTTGCACCAGTGATCAGTGTCAGTGCCACACTGCTGCACTCTTGTTAGCCCCACCCACACTGACAGTGAGCACTCCTTGCTCCGGGGCTCGGTGTCAGTGCCACACCGCTGCGCTCTTGTTAGCTCCATAGACACTGACAGTGAGCACACCTTGCACCAGGGCTCAGTGTCAGTGCCACACTGCTGCTCTCTGCTTAGCCCCACACACCAACAGTGAGCACTCCTGGCACCAGGGCTCAGTGCTACACCGCTGCACTCTACTTATCCCCACACACACGGACAGTGAGCACTCCTTGCCGCAGGGCTCTGTGTCAGTGCCACACCGCTGCACTCTGCTTAGCCCCACACACTGGCTGTGAGCACTCCTGGCACCGGGGCTCAGTGTCAGTGCTACATCGCTGCACTTTGCTTAGCCCCACACACACTGACAGTGAGCACTCGTGGCACCAGGGCTCAGTGTCAGTGCCACACCGCTGCGCTCTGCTTAGCCCCACACACACTGACAGTGGGCACTCCTTACACAGGGGGTCAGTGTCAGTGCTACACTGCTGCGCTCTTGTTAGCCCCACACACACTGACAGTGGGCACTCCTTACACCAGGGCTCAGTGTCAGTGCCACACTGCTGCGCTCTGCTTAGCCCCACACACACTGACAGTGGGCACTCCTTGAACCAGGGCTCAGTGTCAGTGCCACTCCGCTGTGCTCTGCTTAGCACCACACACAGACAGTGAGCACTCCTTGCAATGGGGCTCAGTGTCAGTGCACACTGCTGCGCTGTGCTTAGCCCCACACGCACCGACAGTGAGCACTCCTTGCACCGGGGCTCAGTGTCAGTGCCTCACCGCTGCACTCTTGTTAGCTCCACAGACACTGACAGTGAGCACACCTTGCACCAGGGCTCAGTGTCAGTGCCACACTGCTGCGCTCTGCTTAGCCCCACACACCAACAGTGAGCACTCCTTGCACCGGGGCTCAGTGTCAGTGCACACCACTGCGCTCTGCTTAGCCCCACACACACTGACAGTGAGCACTCCTAGCACCAGAGCTCAGTGTCAGTGCCACACCGCTGTGCTCTGGTTAGCCCCACACACACCGACAGTGAGGACTCCTTGCACCAGGGCTCACTGTCAGTGCCACACTGCTGCACTCTGCTTAGCCCCACACATACTGACAGTGAACACTCCTCGCCCCAGGGCTCAGTGTCAGTGCCACACCGCTGCGCTCTGCTTAGCCCCACACGCACTGACAGTGAGCACTCCTTGCATCGGGGCTCAGTCCCACACTGCTGCACTCTGCTTAGCCCCACACACACTAACAGTGAGCACTCCTTGCTCCGGGGCTCAGTGTCAGTGCCACACCGCTGCGCTCTTGGTAGCTCCACAGACACTGACAGTGAGCACACCTTGCACCAGGGCTCAGTGTCAGTGCCACACTGCTGCGCTCTGCTTAGCCCCACACACATAGACAGTGAGCACTCCTTGCACCAGGGCTCAGTGTCAGTGCCACAACGCTGCGCTCTGCTTAGCCCCACACACACTGACAGTGAGCACTCCTGGCACCGGGGCTCAGTGTCAGTGCTACACCGCTACACTCTGCTTATCCCCACACCCATAGACAGTGAGCACTCCTTGCTCCGGGGCTCTGTGTCAGTGCCACACTGCTGTGCTCTTGTTAGCCCCACACACTCTGACAGTGAGCACTCCTTGCTCCGGGGCTCAGTGTCAGTGCCACACCGCTGCGCTCTTGTTAGCTCCACAGACACTGACAGTGAGCACACCTTGCACCAGGGATCAGTGTCAGTGCCACACTGCTGCACTCTTGTTAGCCCCACACACACTGACAGTGAGCACTCCTTGCACCAGGGCTCAGTGTCAGTGCCACACCGCTGTGCTCTGCTTAGCACCACACACACGGACAGTGAGCACTCCTTGCACTGGCGCTCAGTGTCAGTGCCACACTGCTGTGCTCTGCTTAGCCCCACACACACCGACAGTGAGCACTCCTTGCACCGGGGCTCAGTGTCAGTGCCACACTGCTGCGCTCTTGTTAGCCCCACACACACTGACAGTGGGCACTCCTTACACCAGGGCTCAGCGTCAGTGCCACACTGCTGCGCTCTGCTTAGCCCCACACACACTGACAGTGGGCACTCCTTACACCAGGGCTCAGTGTCAGTGCCACACCGCTGTGCTCTGCTTAGCACCACACACAGACAGTGAGCACTCCTTGCAATGGGGCTCAGTGTCAGTGCACACTGCTGCGCTGTGCTTAGCCCCACACACACCGACAGTGAGCACTCCTTGCACCGGGGCTCAGTGTCAGTGCCACACCTCTGCACTCTTGTTAGCTCCACAGACACTGACAGTGAGCACACCTTGCACCAGGGCTCAGTGTCAGTGCCACACTGCTGCGCTCTGCTTAGCCCCACACACCAACAGTGAGCACTCCTTGCACCGGGGCTCAGTGTCAGTGCACACCACTGCGCTCTGCTTAGCCCCACACATACTGACAGTGAGCACTCCTCGCACCAGAGCTCAGTGTCAGTGCCACACCGCTGTGCTCTGGTTAGCCCCACACACACCGACAGTGAGGACTCCTTGCACCGGGGCTCACTGTCAGTGCCACACTGCTGCACTCTGCTTAGCCCCACACATACTGACAGTGAACACTCCTCGTCCCAGGGCTCAGTGTCAGTGCCACACCGCTGCGCTCTGCTTAGCCCCACACGCACTGACAGTGAGCACTCCTTGCATCTGGGCTCAGTCCCACACTGCTGCACTCTGCTTAGCCCCACACACACTAACAGTGAGCACTCCTTGCTCCGGGGCTCAGTGTCAGTGCCACACCGCTGCGCTCTTGGTAGCTCCACAGACACTGACAGTGAGCACACCTTGCACCAGGGCTCAGTGTCAGTGCCACACTGCTGCACTCTGCTTAGCCCCACACACCAACAGTGAGCACACCTTGCACCAGGGCTCAGTGTCAGTGACACACTGCTGCGCTCTGCTTAGCCCCACACACATAGACAGTGAGCACTCCTTGCACCAGGGCTCAGTGTCAGTGCCACAACGCTGCGCTCTGCTTAGCCCCACACACACTGACAGTGAGCACTCCTGGCACCGGGGCTCAGTGTCAGTGCTACACCGCTACACTCTGCTTATCCCCACACCCATAGACAGTGAGCACTCCTTGCTCCGGGGCTCAGTGTCAGTGCCACACTGCTGTGCTCTTGTTAGCCCCACACACTCTGACAGTGAGCACTCCTTGCTCCGGGGCTCAGTGTCAGTGCCACACCGCTGCGCTCTTGTTAGCTCCACAGACACTGACAGTGAGCACACCTTGCACCAGGGATCAGTGTCAGTGCCACACTGCTGCACTCTTGTTAGCCCCACACACACTGACAGTGAGCACTCCTTGCACCAGGGCTCAGTGTCAGTGCCACACCGCTGTGCTCTGCTTAGCACCACACACACGGACAGTGAGCACTCCTTGCATCGGGGCTCAGTCCCACACTGCAGCACTCTGCTTAGCCCCACACACACTAACAGTGAGCACTCCTTGCTCCGGGGCTCAGTGTCAGTGCCACACCGCTGCGCTCTTGTTAGCTCCACAGACACTGACAGTGAGCACACCTTGCACCAGGGATCAGTGTCAGTGCCACACTGCTGCACTCTTGTTAGCCCCACACACACTGACAGTGAGCACTCCTTGCACCAGGGCTCAGTGTCAGTGCCACACCGCTGCACTCTTGTTAGCTCCACAGACACTGACAGTGAGCACACCTTGCACCAGGGCTCAGTGTCAGTGCCACACTGCTGCGCTCTGCTTTGCCCCACACACCAACAGTGAGCACTCCTTGCACCGGGGCTCAGTGTCAGTGCACACCGCTGCGCTCTGCTTAGCCCCACACACACTGACAGTGAGCACTCCTCGCACCAGAGCTCAGTGTCAGTGCCACACCGCTGTGCTCTGGTTAGCCCCACACACACCGAAAGTGAGGACTCCACGCACCGGGGCTCACTGTCAGTGCCACACTGCTGCACTCTGCTTAGCCCCACACATACTGACAGTGAACACTCTTTGCACCAGGGCTCAGTGTCAGTGCCACACCGCTGCGCTCTGCTTAGCCCCACACGCACTGACAGTGATAACTCCTTGCATCGGGTCTCAGTCCCACACTTCTGCACTCTGCTTAGCACCACACACACTAACAGTGAGCACTCCTTGCTCCGGGGCTCAGTGTCAGTGCCACACCGCTGCGCTCTTGGTAGCTCCACAGACACTGACAGTGAGCACACCTTGCACCAGGGCTCAGTGTCAGTGCCACACTGCTGCGCTCTGCTTAGCCCCACACACCAACAGTGAGCACTACTTACACCGGGGCTCAGAGTCAGTGCACACCGCTGTGCTCTGCTTAGCCCCACACACATAGACAGTGAGCACTCCTTGCACCAGGGCTCAGTGTCAGTGCCACACCGCTGCGCTCTGCTTAATCCCACACGCACTGACAGTGAACAGTCCTCGCACCAGGGCTCAGTGTCAGTGCCACACCGCTGCGCTCTGCTTAGCACCACACGCACTGACAGTGAGCACTCCTCGCACCAGAGCTCAGTGTCAGTGCCACACCGCTGTGCTCTGGTTAGCCCCACACACACCGACAGTGAAGACTCCTCGCAACGGGGCTCACTGTCAGTGCCACACTGCTGCACTCTGCTTAGCCCCACACATACTGACAGTGAACACTCCTCGCACCAGGGCTCAGTGTCAGTGCTACACCGCTGCGCTCTGCTTAGCCCCACACGCACTGACAGTGAGCACTCCTTGCATCGGGGCTCAGTCCCACACTGCTGCACTCTGCTTAGCCCCACACACACTAACAGTGAGCACTCCTTGCTCCGGGGCTCAGTGACAGTGCCACACCGCTGCGCTCTTGGTAGCTCCACAGACACTGACAGTGAGCACACCTTGCACCAGGGCTCAGTGTCAGTGCCACACTGTTGCGCTCTGCTTAGCCCCACACACATAGACAGTGAGCACTCCTTGCACCAGGGCTCAGTGTCAGTGCCACAACGCTGCGCTCTGCTTAGCCCCACACACACTGACTGTGAGCACTCCTGGCACCAGTGTCAGTGCTACACCGCTACACTCTGCTTATCCCCACACCCATAGACAGTGAGCACTCCTTGCTCCGGGGCTCAGTGTCAGTGCCACACCGCTGCGCTCTTGTTAGCTCCACAGACACTGACAGTGAGCACACCTTGCACCAGGGCTCAGTGTCAGTGCCACACTGCTGCACTCTTGTTAGCCCCACACACACTGACAGTGAGCACTCCTTGCACCAGGGCTCAGTGTCAGTGCCACACCGCTGTGCTCTGCTTAGCACCACACACACGGACAGTGAGCACTCCTTGCACTGGGGCTCAGTGTCAGTGCCACACTGCTGTGCTCTGCTTAGCCCCACACACACCGACAGTGAGCACTCCTTGCAATGGGGCTCAGTGTCAGTGCACACTGCTGCGCTGTGCTTAGCCCCACACGCACCGACAGTGAGCACTCCTTGCACCGGGGCTCAGTGTCAGTGCCACACCGCTGCACTCTTGTTAGCTCCACAGACACTGACAGTGAGCACACCTTGCACCAGGGCTCAGTGTCAGTGCCACACTGCTGCGCTCTGCTTAGCCCCACACACCAACAGTGAGCACTCCTTGCACCGGGGCTCAGTGTCAGTGCACACCGCTGCGCTCTGCTTAGCCCCACACACACTGACAGTGAGCACTCCTCGCACCAGAGCTCAGTGTCAGTGCCACACCGCTGTGCTCTGGTTAGCCCCACACACACCGAAAGTGAGGACTCCACGCACCGGGGCTCACTGTCAGTGCCACACTGCTGCACTCTGCTTAACCCCACACATACTGACAGTGAACACTCTTTGCACCAGGGCTCAGTGTCAGTGCCACACCGCTGCGCTCTGCTTAGCCCCACACGCACTGACAGTGAGAACTCCTTGCATCGGGTCTCAGTCCCACACTGCTGCACTCTGCTTAGCACCACACACACTAACAGTGAGCACTCCTTGCTCCGGGGCTCAGTGTCAGTGCCACACCGCTGCGCTCTTGGTAGCTCCACAGACACTGACAGTGAGCACACCTTGCACCAGGGCTCAGTGTCAGTGCCACACTGCTGCGCTCTGCTTAGCCCCACACACCAACAGTGAGCACTACTTACACCGGGGCTCAGAGTCAGTGCACACCGCTGTGCTCTGCTTAGCCCCACACATAGACAGTGAGCACTCCTTGCACCAGGGCTCAGTGTCAGTGCCACACCGCTGCGCTCTGCTTAGCACCACACACACGGACAGTGAGCACTCCTCGCACCAGGGATCAGTGTCAGTGCCACACCGCTGCGCTCTGCTTAATCCCACACGCACTGACAGTGAACAGTCCTCGCACCAGGGCTCAGTGTCAGTGCCACACCGCTGCGCTCTGCTTAGCACCACACGCACTGACAGTGAGCACTCCTCGCACCAGAGCTCAGTGTCAGTGCCACACCGCTGTGCTCTGGTTAGCCCCACACACACCGACAGTGAAGACTCCTCGCAACGGGGCTCACTGTCAGTGCCACACTGCTGCACTCTGCTTAGCCCCACACATACTGACAGTGAACACTCCTCGCACCAGGGCTCAGTGTCAGTGCCACACCGCTGCGCTCTGCTTAGCCCCACACGCACTGACAGTGAGCACTCCTTGCATCGGGGCTCAGTCCCACACTGCTGCACTCTGCTTAGCCCCACACACACTAACAGTGAGCACTCCTTGCTCCGGGGCTCAGTGACAGTGCCACACCGCTGCGCTCTTGGTAGCTCCACAGACACTGACAGTGAGCACACCTTGCACCAGGGCTCAGTGTCAGTGCCACACTGTTGCGCTCTGCTTAGCCCCACACACATAGACAGTGAGCACTCCTTGCACCAGGGCTCAGTGTCAGTGCCACAACGCTGCGCTCTGCTTAGCCCCACACACACTGACAGTGAGCACTCCTGGCACCAGTGTCAGTGCTACACCGCTACACTCTGCTTATCCCCACACCCATAGACAGTGAGCACTCCTTGCTCCGGGGCTCAGTGTCAGTGCCACACCGCTGCGCTCTTGTTAGCTCCACAGACACTGACAGTGAGCACACCTTGCACCAGGGCTCAGTGTCAGTGCCACACTGCTGCACTCTTGTTAGCCCCACACACACTGACAGTGAGCACTCCTTGCACCAGGGCTCAGTGTCAGTGCCACACCGCTGTGCTCTGCTTAGCACCACACACACGGACAGTGAGCACTCCTTGCACTGGGGCTCAGTGTCAGTGCCACACTGCTGTGCTCTGCTTAGCCCCACACACACCGACAGTGAGCACTCCTTGCAATGGGGCTCAGTGTCAGTGCACACTGCTGCGCTGTGCTTAGCCCCACACGCACCGACAGTGAGCACTCCTTGCACCGGGGCTCAGTGTCAGTGCCACACCGCTGCACTCTTGTTAGCTCCACAGACACTGACAGTGAGCACACCTTGCACCAGGGCTCAGTGTCAGTGCCACACTGCTGCGCTCTGCTTAGCCCCACACACCAACAGTGAGCACTCCTTGCACCGGGGCTCAGTGTCAGTGCACACCGCTGCGCTCTGCTTAGCCCCACACACACTGACAGTGAGCACTCCTCGCACCAGAGCTCAGTGTCAGTGCCACACCGCTGTGCTCTGGTTAGCCCCACACACACCGAAAGTGAGGACTCCACGCACCGGGGCTCACTGTCAGTGCCACACTGCTGCACTCTGCTTAGCCCCACACATACTGACAGTGAACACTCTTTGCACCAGGGCTCAGTGTCAGTGCCACACCGCTGCGCTCTGCTTAGCCCCACACGCACTGACAGTGAGCACTCCTTGCATCGGGTCTCAGTCCCACACTGCTGCACTCTGCTTAGCACCACACACACTAACAGTGAGCACTCCTTGCTCCGGGGCTCAGTGTCAGTGCCACACCGCTGCGCTCTTGGTAGCTCCACAGACACTGACAGTGAGCACACCTTACACCAGGGCTCAGTGTCAGTGCCACACTGCTGCGCTCTGCTTAGCCCCACACACCAACAGTGAGCACTACTTACACCGGGGCTCAGAGTCAGTGCACACCGCTGTGCTCTGCTTAGCCCCACACACATAGACAGTGAGCACTCCTTGCACCAGGGCTCAGTGTCAGTGCCACACTGCTGCGCTCTGCTTAGCCCCACACACACGGACAGTGAGCACTCCTTGCACTGGGGCTCAGTGTCAGTGCCACACTGCTGTGCTCTGCTTAGCCCCACACACACCGACAGTGAGCACTCCTTGCAATGGGGCTCAGTGTCAGTGCCACACCGCTGTGCTCTGCTTAGCCCCACACGCTCTGACAGTGAGCACTCCTCGCACCGGGGCGCTCAGGGTCAGTGTCACTTTGCTGCACTCTGCTTAGCCCCACACACACTGACAGTGGCCACACCGCTGCGCTCTGCTTAGCCCCACAAGCCCTGACAGTGAGCACTCCTTGCACCAGGGCTCAGTGTCAGTGCCACACCGCTGTGCTCTGCTTAGCTCCACACACTCTGACAGTGAACACTCTTTGCACCAGGGCTCAGTGTAAGTGCCACACCTATGCGCTCTGCTTACCCACACACACACTGATAGTGAACACTCCTTGCACCGGGGCTCAATGTCAGTGCCACACTGCTGTGCTCTGCTTAGCCCCACACACTGACATTGAGCACTCCTTGCAACTGGGCTCAATGTCAGTACCACACCGCTGTGCTCTGGTCAGCCCCACAAACACCACCAGTGAACACTCCTCGCACCAGGGCTCAGTGTCAGTACCACAACGCTGTGCTCTGGTTAGCCCCACACACACTGACAGTGAGCACTCCTCGCACCGGGGCTCAGTGTCAGTGCACACTGCTCCGCTCTGTTTAGCCCACACACACAGACAGTGAACACTCCTTGCGCCAGGGCTCAGCGTCAGTGCCACACTGCTGCACTCTGCTTAGCACCACACACCCTGACAGTGAGCACTCCTTGCACCAGGGCTCGGTGTCACTGCACACTGCTGCACTCTGCTTAGCCCCCTACACACTGACAGTGAGCACTCTTTGCACCAGTGAACACTCCTTGAACCAGGGCTTAGTGTCAGTACCACACCGCTGTGCTCTGCTTAGTCCCACACAGACTGAAAGTGAACACTCCTTGCACCAGGGCTCAGTGTCAATGCCACACCGCTGCGCTCTGCTTAGCTCCACACGCACCAACAGTGAGCACTCCTTGCATCGAGGCTCAGTGTCAGTGCCACACTGCTGTGCTCTGCTTAACCTCACACACACTGACAGTGAACACACCTTGCACCAGGGCTCAGTGTCAGTGCCACACCGCTGCGCTCTGCTTAGCCCCACACGCACTGACAGTGAGCACTCCTTGCACCAGGGATCAGTGTCAGTGCCACACCGCTGCGCTCTGCTTAGCCCCACACACACCAACAGTGAGAACTCCTTCCACCGGGGCTCAGTGTCAGTGCACACCACTCGCTCTGCCTAGCCCCACACACACGGACAGTGAGCACTCCTTGCACCAGGGCTCAGGGTCAGTGCCACACTGCTGCGCTCTGCTTAGCCCCACATGCACCGAGAGTGAGCACTCCTTGCACCGGGGCCCAGTGTCAGTGCCACACCGCTGCACTCTGCTTAGCCCCACACACACTGACAGTGAACACTCCTTTGCACCAGGGCTCAGTGTCAGTGCCACACTGCTGCACTCTGCTTAGCACTATACACCCTGACAGTGAGCACTCCTTGCACCAGGGCTCGGTGTCACTGCACACTGCTGCACTCTGCTTAGCCCCCTACACACTGACAGTGAGCACTCTTTGCACCAGTGAACACTCCTTGAACCAGGGCTTAGTGTCAGTACCACACCGCTGTGCTCTGCTTAGTCTCACACAGACTGAAAGTGAACACTCCTTGCACCAGGGCTCAGTGTCAGTGCCACACCGCTGCGCTCTGCTTAGCTCCACACGCACCAACAGTGAGCACTCCTTGCATCGGGGCTCAGTGTCAATGCCACACTGCTGTGCTCTGCTTAACCCCACACACACTGACAGTGAACACATCTTGCACCAGAGCTTCATGTCAGTGCCACACCGCTGCGCTCTGCTTAGCCCCACACGCACTGACAGTGAGCACTCCTTGCACCAGGGATCAGTGTCAGTGCCACACCGCTGCGCTCTGCTTAGCCCCACACACACCAACAGTGAGAACTCCTTCCACCGGGGCTCAGTGTCAGTGCACACCGCTCGCTCTGCCTAGCCCCACACACACGGACAGTGAGCACTCCTTGCACCAGGGCTCAGTGTCAGTGCCACACTGCTGCGCTCTGCTTAGCCCCACATGCACCGAGAGTGAGCACTCCTTGCACCGGGGCTCAGTGTCAGTGCCACACCGCTGCACTCTGCTTAGCCCCAAACACACTGACAGTGAGCACTCCTTGCACCAGGGCTCAGTGTCATAGCCACATGGCTGCGCTCTGCTTAGCCCCACACACACCGACAGTGAACACTCCTTGCACCAGGGCAGTGTCACTGTCACACCACTGCACTCTGCTTAGCCCCACACACTGACAGTGAGCACTCATTGCACCAGGGCTCAGTGTCAGTGCCGCACCGCTGCGCTCTGCTTAGCCCCACACACACTGACAGTGAGCACTCCTTGCACCAGGGCTCAGTGTCAGTGCCACACTGCTGCACTCTGCTTAGCCCCACATGCACTGACAGTGAGCACTCCTCGCACCGGGGCTCAGTGTCAATGCCACACCGCTGCACTCTGCTTAGCCCCACACGCACTGACAGTGAGCACTCCTTGCACCGGGGCTCAGTGTCAGTGCTACACTGCTGCACTCTGCTTAGCCCCACACAAACAGACAGTGAGCACTCCTTGCACCAGAGCTCATTGTCAGTGCCACACTGCTGCGCTCTGCTTAGCCCTACACACACTGACAGTGAACACTCCTTGCACCAGAGCTCAGTGTCACTGCACACTAATGTGCTCTGCTTAGCCCCACACACACTGACAGTGAACACTCCTTGAACCAGAGCACAGTGCCACTACACACTGCTGCGCTCTCCTTAGCCCCACCCACACTGACAGTGAAGGCCACACCGCTGTGCTCTGCTTAGCCCCACACACACGGACAGTGAGCATTCCTTGCACCAGGGCTCAGTGTCAGTGCCACACTGCTGTGCTCTGCTTAGCCTCACATGGACCATCAGTGAACACTCCCTGCACCGGGGCTCAGTGTCAGTGCCACACTGCTGTGCGCTGCTTAGCCCCACATGCACTGACACTGAGCACTCCTCGCACCAGGGATCAGTGTCAGTGCCACACCGCTGCGCACTGCTTAATCCCACACGCACTGACAGTGAACAGTCCTCGTACCAGGGCTCAGTGTTAGTGCCACACCGCTGCGCTCTCCTTAGCACCACACGCACTGACAGTGAGCACTCCTCGCACCAGAGCTCAGTGTCAGTGCCACACTGCTGTGCTCTGGTTAGCCCCACACACACCGACAGTGAAGACTCCTCGCAACGGGGCTCACTGTCAGTGCCACACTGCTGCACTCTGCTTAGCCCCACACATACTGACAGTGAACACTCCTCGCACCAGGGCTCAGTGTCAGTGC
Source organism: Pleurodeles waltl (assembly GCF_031143425.1). Taxonomy (NCBI): domain Eukaryota; kingdom Metazoa; phylum Chordata; class Amphibia; order Caudata; family Salamandridae; genus Pleurodeles; species Pleurodeles waltl. Next base: position 1,018,121,522 of record NC_090443.1, on the reverse strand, counting down.
CACACCGCTGCGCTCTGCTTAGCCCCACACGCACTGACAGTGAGCACTCCTTGCATCGGGGCTCAGTCCCACACTGCTGCACTCTGCTTAGCCCCACACACACTAACAGTGAGCACTCCTTGCTCCGGGGCTCAGTGTCAGTGCCAAACCGCTGCGCTCTTGGTAGCTCCACAGACACTGACAGTGAGCACACCTTGCACCAGGGCTCAGTGTCAGTGCTACACTGCTGCGCTCTGCTTAGCCCCACACACCAACAGTGAGCACTACTTGCACCGGGGCTCAGTGTCAGTGCACACCGCTGTGCTCTGCTTAGCCCCACACACATAGACAGTGAGCACTCCTTGCACCAGGGCTCAGTGTCAGTGCCACACTGCTGCGCTTTGCTTAGCCCCACACACACTGACATTGAGCACTCCTGGCACCGGGGCTCAGTGTCAGTGCTACAATGCTACACTCTGCTTATCCCCACACCCATAGACAGTGAGCACTCCTTGCTCCGGGGCTCAGTGTCAGTGCCACACTGCTGTGCTCTTGTTAGCTCCACACACACCGACAGTGAGCACACCTTGCACCAGGGTTCAGTGTCAGTGCCACAATGCTGCGCTCTTATTAGCCCCACACACACCGACAGTGAGCACTCCTTGCACCAGGGCTCAGTGTCAGTGCCACACCGCTGCGCTCTGCTTAGCCCCACACACACTGACAGTGAGCACTCCTTGCACCGGGGCTCAGTGTCAGTGCCACACTGCTGTGCTCTTGTTAGCCCCACACACACTGACAGTGAGCACTCCTTGCACCAGGGCTCAGTGTCAGTGCCACACTGCTGCACTCTTGTTAGCCCCACACACACTGACAGTGAGCACTCCTTGCACTGGGGTTCAGTGTCAGAGCCACCCCGCTGCACTCTGCTTAGCCCCACACACACTGACAGTGAGCACCCGTGGCACCAGGGCTCAGTGTCAGTGCCACATCGCTGCGCTCTGCTTAGCCCCACACACACTGACAGTGGGCACTCCTTGCACCAGGGCTCAGTGTCAGTGCCACACTGCTGCACTCTTGTTAGCCCTACCCACACTGACAGTGAGCACTCCTTGCTCCGGGGCTCAGTGTCAGTGCCACACCGCTGCGCTCTTGTTAGCTCCATAGACACTGACAGTGAGCACACCTTGCACCAGGGCTCAGTGTCAGTGCCACACTGCTGCTCTCTGCTTAGCCCCACACACCAACAGTGAGCACTCCTGGCACCAGGGCTCAGTGTCAGTGCTACACCGCTGCACTCTACTTATCCCCACACACACGGACAGTGAGCACTCCTTGCCGCAGGGCTCTGTGTCAGTGCCACACCGCTGCACTCTGCTTAGTCCCACACACACTGGCCGTGAGCACTCCTGGCACCGGGGCTCAGTGTCAGTGCCACACTGCTGCACTCTGCTTAGCCCCACACATACTGACAGTGAACACTCCTCGCACCAGGGCTCAGTGTCAGTGCCACACCGCCGCGCTCTGCTTAGCCCCAAACGCACTGACAGTGAGCACTCCTTGCATCGGGGCTCAGTCCCACACTGCTGCACTCTGCTTAGCCCCACACACACTAACAGTGAGCACTCCTTGCTCCGGGGCTCAGTGTCAGTGCCACACCGCTGCGCTCTTGGTAGCTCCACAGACACTGACAGTGAGCACACCTTGCACCAGGGCTCAGTGTCAGTGCCACACTGCTGCACTCTTGTTAGCCCCACACACACTGACAGTGAGCACTCCTTGCACCAGGGCTCAGTGTCAGTGCCACTCCGCTGTGCTCTTAGTAGCTCCACAGACACTGACAGTGAGCACACCTTGCACCAGGGCTCAGTGTCAGTGCCACACTGCTGTGCTCTGCTTAGCTCCACACACCAACAGTGATGACTACTTGCACCGGGGCTCAGTGTCAGTGCACACCGCTGTGCTCTGCTTAGCCCCACACACATAGACAGTGAGCACTCCTTGCACCAGTGCTCAGTGTCAGTGCCACACTGCTGCGCTCTGCTTAGCCCCACACACACTGACAGTGAGCACTCCTGGCACCGTGGCTCAGTGTCAGTGCTACATCGCTACACTCTGCTTATCCCCACACCCATAGACAGTGAGCACTCCTTGCTCCGGGGCTCAGTGTCAGTGCCACACTGCTGCACTCTGCTTAGCCCCACACATACTGACAGTGAACACTCCTCGCACCAGGGCTCAGTGTCAGTGCACACTGCTGCGCTCTGCTTAGCCCCACACACATAGACAGTGAGCACTCCTTGCACCAGGGCTCAGTGTCAGTGCCACAACGCTGCGCTCTGCTTAGCCCCACACACACTGACAGTGAGCACTCCTGGCACCGGGGCTCAGTGTCAGTGCTACACTGCTACACTCTGCTTATCCCCACACCCATAGACAGTGAGCACTCCTTGCTCCGGGGCTCAGTGTCAGTGCCACACTGCTGTGCTCTTGTTAGCCCCACACACTCTGACAGTGAGCACTCCTTGCTCCGGGGCTCAGTGTCAGTGCCACACCACTGCGCTCTTGTTAGCTCCACAGACACTGACAGTGAGCACACCTTGCAGCAGGGCTCAGTGTCAGTGCCACACTGCTGCACTCTTGTTAGCCCCACACACACCAACAGTGAGCACTCCTTGCACCAGGGCTCAGTGTCAGTGCCACACCGCTGCGCTCTGCTTAGCCCCACACACACTGACAGTGAGCACTCCTTGCACTGGGGCTCAGTGTCAGTGCCACACTGCTGTGCTCTTGTTAGCCCCACACACACTGACAGTGAGCACTCCTTGCACCAGGGCTCAGTGTCAGTGCCACACTGCTGCGCTCTTGTTAGCCCCACACACAGTGACAGTGAGCACTCCTTGCACTGGGGCTCAGTGTCAGTGCCACCCCGCTGCACTCTGCTTAGCCCCACACACACTGACAGTGAGCACCCGTGGCACCAGGGCTCAGTGTCAGTGCCACATCGCTGCGCTCTGCTTAGCCCCACACACACTGACAGTGGGCACTCCTTGCACCAGGGCTCAGTGTCAGTGCCACACTGCTGCACTCTTGTTAGCTCCATAGACACTGACAGTGAGCACACCTTGCACCAGGGCTCAGTGTCAGTGCCACACTGCTGCTGTCTGCTTAGCCCCACACACCAACAGTGAGCACTCCTGGCACCAGGGCTCAGTGTCAGTGCTACACCGCTGCACTCTACTTTTCCCTACACACACGGACAGTGAGCACTCCTTGCCGCAGGGCTCTGTGTCAGTGCCACACCGCTGCACTCTGCTTAGCCCCACACACACTGGCTGTGAGCACTTCTGGCACGGGGCTCAGTGTCAGTGCTACATCGCTGCACTTTGCTTAGCCCCACACACACTGACAGTGAGCACTCGTGGCACCAGGGCTCAGTGTCAGTGCCACACCGCTGCGCTCTGCTTAGCCCCACACACACTGACAGTGGGCACTCCTTACACAGGGGGTCAGTGTCAGTGCCACACTGCTGCGCTCTTGTTAGCCCCACACACACTGACAGTGGGCACTCCTTGCACCAGGGCTCAGTGTCAGTGCCACACTGCTGCGCTCTACTTAGCCCCACACACACTGACAGTGGGCACTCCTTGCACCAGGGCTCAGTGTCAGTGCCACACCGCTGTGCTCTGCTTAGCACCACACACACGGACAGTGAGCACTCCTTGCACTGGGGCTCAGTGTCAGTGCCACACTGCTGTGCTCTGCTTAGCCCCACACACACCGACAGTGAGCACTCCTTGCAATGGGGCTCAGTGTCAGTGCACACTGCTGCGCTGTGCTTAGCCCCACACGCACCGACAGTGGGCACTCCTTGCACCAGGGCTCAGTGTCAGTGCCACACTGCTGCGCTCTACTTAGCCCCACACACACTGACAGTGGGCACTCCTTGCACCAGGGCTCAGTGTCAGTGCCACACCGCTGTGCTCTGCTTAGCACCACACACACGGACAGTGAGCACTCCTTGCACTGGGGCTCAGTGTCAGTGCCACACTGCTGTGCTCTGCTTAGCCCCACACACACCGACAGTGAGCACTCCTTGCAATGGGGCTCAGTGTCAGTGCACACTGCTGCGCTGTGCTTAGCCCCACACGCACTGACAGTGAGCACACCTTGCACCAGGGCTCAGTGTCAGTGCCACACTGCTGCGCTCTGCTTAGCCCCACACACCAACAGTGAGCACTCCTTGCACCGGGGCTCAGTGTCAGTGCACACCGCTGCGCTCTGCTTAGCAACACACACACTGACAGTGAGCACTCCTCGCACCAGAGCTCAGTATCAGTGCCACACCGCTGTGCTCTGGGTAGCCCCACACACACCGACAGTGAAGACTCCTCGCAACGGGGCTCACTGTCAGTGCCACACTGCTGCACTCTTGTTAGCCCCACACACACCGACAGTGAGCACTCCTTGCACCAGGGGTCAGTGTCAGTGCCACACCGCTGCGCTCTGCTTAGCCCCACACACACTGACAGTGAGCACTCCTTGCACCGGGGCTCAGTGTCAGTGCCACACTGCTGTGCTCTTGTTAGCCCCACACACACTGACAGTGAGCACTCCTTGCACCAGGGCTCAGTGTCAGTGCCACACTGCTGTGCTCTTGTTAGCCCCACACACACTGACAGTGAGCACTCCTGGCACTGGGGCTCAGTGTCAGTGCCACCCCGCTGCACTCTGCTTAGCCCCACACACACTGACAGTGAGCACCCGTGGCACCAGGGCTCAGTGTCAGTGCCACATCGCTGCGCTCTGCTTAGCCCCACACACACTGACAGTGGGCACTCCTTGCACCAGGGCTCAGTGTCAGTGCCACACTGCTGCACTATTGTTAGCTCCATAGACACTGACAGTGAGCACACCTTGCACCAGGGCTCAGTGTCAGTGCCACACTGCTGCTCTCTGCTTAGCTCAACACACCAACAGTGAGCACTCCTGGCACCAGGGCTCAGTGTCAGTGCTACACCGCTGCACTCTACTTATCCCCACACACACGGACAGTGAGAAGTCCTTGCCGCAGGGCTCTGTGTCAGTGCCACACCGCTGCACTCTGGTTAGCCCCACACACACTGGCTGTGAGCACTCCTGGCACCGGGGCTCAGTGTCAGTGCCACACCGCTGTGCTCTGCTTAGCCCCTCACACACTGAAAGTGGGCACTCCTTACACCGGGGGTCAGTGTCAGTGCCACACTGCTGCGCTCTTGTTAGCCCCACACACACTGACAGTGGGCACTCCTTGCACCAGGGCTCAGTGTCAGTGGCACACTGCTGCGCTCTGCTTAGCCCCACACACACTGACAGTGGGCACTCCTTGCACCAGGGCTCAGTGTCAGTGCCACACCGCTGTGCTCTGCTTAGCACCACACACACGGACAGTGAGCACTCCTTGCACTGGGGCTCAGTGTCAGTGCCACACTGCTGTGCTCTGCTTAGCCCCACACACACTGACAGTGAGCACTCCTTGCAATGGGGCTCAGTGTCAGTGCACACTGCTGCGCTGTGCTTAGCCCCACACGCACCGACAGTGAGCACTCCTTGCACCGGGGCTCAGTGTCAGTGCCACACCGCTGCACTCTTGTTAGCTCCCCAGACACTGACAGTGAGCACACCTTGCACCAGGGCTCAGTGTCAGTGCCACACTGCTGCGCTCCGCTTAGCCCCACACACCAACAGTGAGCACTCCTTGCACCGGGGCTCAGTGTCAGTGCACACCGCTGCGCTCTGCTTAGCCCCACACACACTGACAGTGAGCACTCCTCGCACCAGAGCTCAGTGTCAGTGCCACACCGCTGTGCTCTGGTTAGCCCCACACACACCGACAGTGAGGACTCCTTGCATCGGGGCTCAGTGTCAGTGCCACACCGCCGCGCTCTGCTTTGCCCCACACGCACTGACAGTGAGCACTCCTTGCATCGGGGCTCAGTCCCACACTGCTGCACTCTGCTTAGCCCCACACACACTAACAGTGAGCACTCCTTGCTCCGGGGCTCAGTGTCAGTGCCACACCGCTGCGCTCTTGGTAGCTCCACAGACACTGACAGTGAGCACACCTTGCACCAGGGCTCAGTGTCAGTGCCACACTGCTGTGCTCTGCTTAGCCCCACACACCAACAGTGAGCACTACTTGCACCGGGGCTCAGTGTCAGTGCACACCGCTGTGCTCTGCTTAGCCCCACACACATAGACAGTGAGCACTCCTTGCACCAGGGCTCAGTGTCAGTGCCACACTGCTGCACTCTGCTTAGCCCCACACACACCGACAGTGAGCACTCCTTGCACCAGGGCTCAGTGTCAGTGCCACACTGCTGCGCTCTGCTTAGCCCCACACACACTGACAGTGAGCACTCCTGGCACCGGGGCTCAGTATCAGTGCTACACCGCTACACTCTGCTTATCCCCACACCCATAGACAGTGAACACTCCTTGCTCCGGGGCTCAGTGTCAGTGCCACTCTGCTGCACTCTGCTTAGCCCCACACATACTGACAGTGAACACTCCTCGCACCAGGGCTCAGTGTCAGTGCCACACCGCCGCGCTCTGCTTAGCCCCACACGCACTGACAGTGAGCACTCCTTGCATCGGGGCTCAGTCCCACACTGCTGCACTCTGCTTAGCCCCACACACACTAACAGTGAGCACTCCTTGCTCCGGGGCTCAGTGTCAGTGCCACACCGCTGCGCTCTTGGTAGCTCCACAGACACTGACAGTGAGCACACCTTGCACCAGGGCTCAGTGTCAGTGCCACACTGCTGTGCTCTGCTTAGCCCCACACACCAACAGTGAGCACTACTTGCACCGTGGCTCAGTGTCAGTGCACACCGCTGTGCTCTGCTTAGCCCCACACACATAGACAGTGAGCACTCCTTGCACCAGGGCTCAGTGTCAGTGCCACACTTCTGTGCTCTGCTTAGCCCCACACACACTGACAGTGAGCACTCCTGGCACCGGGGCTCAGTGTCAGTGCTACACCGCTACACTCTGCTTATCCCCACACCCATAGACAGTGGGCACTCCTTGCACCAGGGCTCAGTGTCAGTGCCACACTGCTGCACTATTGTTAGCTCCATAGACACTGACAGTGAGCACACCTTGCACCACGGCTCAGTGTCAGTGCCACACTGCTGCTCTCTGCTTAGCTCAACACACCAACAGTGAGCACTCCTGGCACCAGGGCTCAGTGTCAGTGCTACACCGCTGCACTCTACTTATCCCCACACACACGGACAGTGAGCAGTCCTTGCCGCAGGGCTCTGTGTCAGTGCCACACCGCTGCACTCTGGTTAGCCCCACACACACTGGCTGTGAGCACTCCTGGTACCGGGGCTCAGTGTCAGTGCCACACCGCTGTGCTCTGCTTAGCCCCTCACACACTGAAAGTGGGCACTCCTTACACCGGGGGTCAGTGTCAGTGCCACACTGCTGCGCTCTTGTTAGCCCCACACACACTGACAGTGGGCACTCCTTGCACCAGGGCTCAGTGTCAGTGGCACACTGCTGCGCTCTGCTTAGCCCCACACACACTGACAGTGGGCACTCCTTGCACCAGGGCTCAGTGTCAGTGCCACACCGCTGTGCTCTGCTTAGCACCACACACACGGACAGTGAGCACTCCTTGCACTGGGGCTCAGTGTCAGTGCCACACTGCTGTGCTCTGCTTAGCCCCACACACACTGACAGTGAGCACTCCTTGCAATGGGGCTCAGTGTCAGTGCACACTGCTGCGCTGTGCTTAGCCCCACACGCACCGACAGTGAGCACTCCTTGCACCGGGGCTCAGTGTCAGTGCCACACCGCTGCACTCTTGTTAGCTCCCCAGACACTGACAGTGAGCACACCTTGCACCAGGGCTCAGTGTCAGTGCCACACTGCTGCGCTCCGCTTAGCCCCACACTCCAACAGTGAGCACTCCTTGCACCGGGGCTCAGTGTCAGTGCACACCGCTGCGCTCTGCTTAGCCCCACACACACTGACAGTGAGCACTCCTCGCACCAGAGCTCAGTGTCAGTGCCACACCGCTGTGCTCTGGTTAGCCCCACACACACCGACAGTGAGGACTCCTTGCATCGGGGCTCAGTGTCAGTGCCACACCGCCGCGCTCTGCTTTGCCCCACACGCACTGACAGTGAGCACTCCTTGCATCGGGGCTCAGTCCCACACTGCTGCACTCTGCTTAGCCCCACACACACTAACAGTGAGCACTCCTTGCTCCGGGGCTCAGTGTCAGTGCCACACCGCTGCGCTCTTGGTAGCTCCACAGACACTGACAGTGAGCACACCTTGCACCAGGGCTCAGTGTCAGTGCCACACTGCTGTGCTCTGCTTAGCCCCACACACCAACAGTGAGCACTACTTGCACCGGGGCTCAGTGTCAGTGCACACCGCTGTGCTCTGCTTAGCCCCACACACATAGACAGTGAGCACTCCTTGCACCAGGGCTCAGTGTCAGTGCCACACTGCTGCACTCTGCTTAGCCCCACACACACCGACAGTGAGCACTCCTTGCACCAGGGCTCAGTGTCAGTGCCACACTGCTGCACTCTGCTTAGCCCCACACACACTGACAGTGAGCACTCCTGGCACCGGGGCTCAGTGTCAGTGCTACACCGCTACACTCTGCTTATCCCCACACCCATAGACAGTGAACACTCCTTGCTCCGGGGCTCAGTGTCAGTGCCACTCTGCTGCACTCTGCTTAGCCCCACACATACTGACAGTGAACACTCCTCGCACCAGGGCTCAGTGTCAGTGCCACACCGCCGCGCTCTGCTTAGCCCCACACGCACTGACAGTGAGCACTCCTTGCATCGGGGCTCAGTCCCACACTGCTGCACTCTGCTTAGCCCCACACACACTAACAGTGAGCACTCCTTGCTCCGGGGCTCAGCGTCAGTGCCACACCGCTGCGCTCTTGGTAGCTCCACAGACACTGACAGTGAGCACACCTTGCACCAGGGCTCAGTGTCAGTGCCACACTGCTGTGCTCTGCTTAGCCCCACACACCAACAGTGAGCACTACTTGCACCGTGGCTCAGTGTCAGTGCACACCGCTGTGCTCTGCTTAGCCCCACACACATAGACAGTGAGCACTCCTTGCACCAGGGCTCAGTGTCAGTGCCACACTGCTGTGCTCTGCTTAGCCCCACACACACTGACAGTGAGCACTCCTGGCACCGGGGCTCAGTGTCAGTGCTACACCGCTACACTCTGCTTATCCCCACACCCATAGACAGTGAGCACTCCTTGCTCCGGGGCTCAGTGTCAGTGCCACACTGCTGTGCTCTTGTTAGCCCCACACACACTGACAGTGAGCACTCCTTGCTCCGGGGCTCAGTGTCAGTGCCACACCACTGCGCTCTTGTTAGCTCCACAGACACTGACAGTGAGAACACCTTGCAGCAGGGCTCAGTGTCAGTGCCACACTGCTGCACTCTTGTTAGCCCCACACACACCGACAGTGAGCACTCCTTGCACCAGGGCTCAGTGTCAGTGCCACACCGCTGCGCTCTGCTTAGCCCCACACACACTGACAGTGAGCACTCCTTGCACCGGGGCTCAGTGTCAGTGCCACACTGCTGTGCTCTTGTTAGCCCCACACACACTGACAGTGAGCACTCCTTGCTCCGGGGCTCAGTGTCAGTGCCACACCACTGCGCTCTTGTTAGCTCCACAGACACTGACAGTGAGCACACCTTGCAGCAGGGCTCAGTGTCAGTGCCACACTGCTGCACTCTTGTTAGCCCCACACACACCAACAGTGAGCACTCCTTGCACCAGGGCTCAGTGTCAGTGCCACACCGCTGCGCTCTGCTTAGCCCCACACACACTGACAGTGAGCACTCCTTGCACTGGGGCTCAGTGTCAGTGCCACACTGCTGTGCTCTTGTTAGCCCCACACACACTGACAGTGAGCACTCCTTGCACCAGGGCTCAGTGTCAGTGCCACACTGCTGCGCTCTTGTTAGCCCCACACACACTGACAGTGAGCACTCCTTGCACTGGGGCTCAGTGTCAGTGCCACCCCGCTACACTCTGCTTAGCCCCACACACACTGACAGTGAGCACCCGTGGCACCAGGGCTCAGTGTCAGTGCCACATCGCTGCGCTCTGTTTAGCCCCACACACACTGACAGTGGGCACTCCTTGCACCAGGGCTCAGTGTCAGTGCCACACTGCTGCACTCTTGTTAGCTCCATAGACACTGACATTGAGCACACCTTGCACCAGGGCTCAGTGTCAGTGCCACACTGCTGCTCTCTGCTTAGCCCCACACATCAACAGTGAGCACTCCTGGCACCAGGGCTCAGTGTCTGTGCTACACCGCTGCACTCTACTTATCCCCACACACACGGACAGTGAGCACTCCTTGCCGCTGGGCTCTGTGTCAGTGCCACACCGCTGCACTCTGCTTAGCCCCACACACACTGGCTGTGAGCACTCCTGGCACGGGGCTCAGTGTCAGTGCTACATCGCTGCACTTTGCTTAGCCCCACACACACTGACAGTGAGCACTCGTGGCACCAGGGCTCAGTGTCAGTGCCACACCGCTGCGCTCTGCTTAGCCCCACACACACTGACAGTGGGCACTCCTTACACAGGGGGTCAGTGTCAGTGCCACACTGCTGCGCTCTTGTTAGCCCCACACACACTGACAGTGGGCACTCCTTGCACCAGGGCTCAGTGTCAGTGCCACACTGCTGCGCTCTGCTTGGCCCCACACACACTGACAGTGGGCACTCCTTGCACCAGGGCTCAGTGTCAGTGCCACACCGCTGTGCTCTGCTTAGCACCACACACACGGACAGTGAGCACTCCTTGCACTGGGGCTCAGTGTCAGCGCCACACTGCTGTGCTCTGCTTAGCCCCACACACACCGACAGTGAGCACTCCTTGCAATGGGGCTCAGTGTCAGTGCATACTGCTGCGCTGTGCTTAGCCCCACACGCACCGACAGTGAGCACTCCTTGCATCGGGGCTCAGTGTCAGTGCCACACCGCTGCACTCTTGTTAGCTCCACAGACACTGACAGTGAGCACACCTTGCACCAGGGCTCAGTGTCAGTGCCACACTGCTGCGCTCTGCTTAGCCCCACACACCAACAGTGAGCACTCCTTGCACCGGGGCTCAGTGTCAGTGCACACTGCTGCGCTCTGCTTAGCCCCACACACACTGACAGTGAGCACTCCTCGCACCAGAGCTCAGTGTCAGTGCCACACTGCTGTGCTCTGGTTAGCCCCACACACACCGACAGTGAAGACTCCTCGCAACGGGGCTCACTGTCAGTGCCACACTTTTGCACTCTTGTTAGCCCCACACACACCGACAGTGAGCACTCCTTGCACCAGGGCTCAGTGTCAGTGCCACACCGCTGCGCTCTGCTTAGCCCCACACACACTGACAGTGAGCACTCCTTGCACCGGGACTCAGTGTCAGTGCCACACTGCAGTGCTCTTGTTAGCCCCACACACACTGACAGTGAGCACACCTTGCACCAGGGCTCAGTGTCAGTGCCACACTGCTGTGCTCTGCTTAGCCCCACACACCAACAGTGAGCACTACTTGCACCGGGGCTCAGTGTCAGTGCACACCGCTGTGCTCTGCTTAGCCCCACATACATAGACAGTGAGCACTCCTTGCACCAGGGCTCAGTGTCAGTGCCACACTGCTGTGCTCTGCTTAGCCCCACACACACTGACAGTAAGCACTCCTGGCACCGGGGCTCAGTGTCAGTGCTACACCGCTACACTCTGCTTATCCCCTCACCCATAGACAGTGAGCACTCCTTGCTCCGGGGCTCAGTGTCAGTGCCACACTGCTGTGCTCTTGTTAGCCCCACACACTCTGACAGTGAGCACTCCTTGCTCCGGGGCTCAGTGTCAGTGCCACACCACTGCGCTCCTGTTAGCTCCACAGACACTGACAGTGAGCACACCTTGCACCAGGGCTCAGTGTCAGTGCCACACTGCTGCACTCTTGTTAGCCCCACACACACCGACAGTGAGCACTCCTTGCACCAGGGCTCAGTGTCAGTGCCACACCGCTGCGCTCTGCTTAGCCCCACACACACTGACAGTGAGCACTCCTTGCACCGGGGCTCAGTGTCAGTGCCACACTGCTGTGCTCTTGTTAGCCCCACACACACTGACAGTGAGCACTCCTTGCTCCGGGGCTCAGTGTCAGTGCCACACCACTGCGCTCTTGTTAGCTCCACAGACACTGACAGTGAGCACACCTTGCAGCAGGGCTCAGTGTCAGTGCCACACTGCTGCACTCTTGTTAGCCCCACACAGACCGACAGTGAGCACTCCTTGCACCATGGCTCAGTGTCAGTGCCACACCGCTGCGCTCTGCTTAGCCCCACACACACTGACAGTGAGCACTCCTTGCACTGGGGCTCAGTGTCAGTGCCACACTGCTGTGCTCTTGTTAGCCCCACACACACTGACAGTGAGCACTCCTTGCACCAGGGCTCAGTGTCAGTGCCACACTGCTGCGCTCCTGTTAGCCCCACACACACTGACAGTGAGCACTCCTTGCACTGGGGCTCAGTGTCAGTGCCACCCCGCTGCACTCTGCTTAGCCCCACACACACTGACAGTGAGCACCCGTGGCACCAGGGCTCAGTGTCAGTGCCACATCGCTGCGCTCTGCTTAGCCCCACACACACTGACAGTGGGCACTCCTTGCACCAGGGCTCAGTGTCAGTGCCACACTGCTGCACTCTTGTTAGCCCCACACAGACCGACAGTGAGCACTCCTTGCACCATGGCTCAGTGTCAGTGCCACACCGCTGCGCTCTGCTTAGCCCCACACACACTGACAGTGAGCACTCCTTGCACTGGGGCTCAGTGTCAGTGCCACACTGCTGTGCTCTTGTTAGCCCCACACACACTGACAGTGAGCACTCCTTGCACCAGGGCTCAGTGTCAGTGCCACACTGCTGCGCTCTTGTTAGCCCCACACACACTGACAGTGAGCACTCCTTGCACTGGGGCTCAGTGTCAGTGCCACCCTGCTGCACTCTGCTTAGCCCCACACACACTGACAGTGAGCACCCGTGGCACCAGGGCTCAGTGTCAGTGCCACATCGCTGCGCTCTGCTTAGCCCCACACACACTGACAGTGGGCACTCCTTGCACCAGGGCTCAGTGTCAGTGCCACACTGCTGCACTCTTGTTAGCTCCATGGACACTGACAGTGAGCACACCTTGCACCAGGGCTCAGTGTCAGTGCCACACTGCTGCTCTCTACTTAGCCCCACACACCAACAGTGAGCACTCCTGGCACCAGGGCTCAGTGTCAGTGCTACACCGCTGCACTCTACTTATCCCCACACACACGGACAGTGAGCACTCCTTGCCGCTGGGCTCTGTGTCAGTGCCACACCGCTGCACTCTGCTTAGCCCCACACACACTGGCTGTGAGCACTCCTGGCACGGGGCTCAGTGTCAGTGCTACATCGCTGCACTTTGCTTAGCCCCACACACACTGACAGTGAGCACTCGTGGCACCAGGGCTCTGTGTCAGTGCCACACCGCTGCACTCTGCTTAGCCCCACACACAGTGGCTGTGAGCACTCCTGGCACCGGGGCTCAGTGTCAGTGCCACCCCGCTGCACTCTGCTTAGCCCCACACACACTGACAGTGAGCACTCGTGGCACCAGGGCTCAGTGTCAGTGCCACACCGCTGCGCTCTGCTTAGCCCCACACACACTGACAGTGGGCACTCCTTACACAGGGGGTCAGTGTCAGTGCCACACTGCTGCGCTCTTGTTAGCCCCACACACACTGACAGTGGGCACTCCTTGCACCAGGGCTCAGTGTCAGTGCCACACTGCTGCGCTCTGCTTGGCCCCACACACACTGACAGTGGGTACTCCTTGCACCAGGGCTCAGTGTCAGTGCCACACCGCTGTGCTCTGCTTAGCACCACACACACGGACAGTGAGCACTCCTTGCACTGGGGCTCAGTGTCAGCGCCACACTGCTGTGCTCTGCTTAGCCCCACACACACCGACAGTGAGCACTCCTTGCAATGGGGCTCAGTGTCAGTGCACACTGCTGCGCTGTGCTTAGCCCCACATGCACCGACAGTGAGCACTCCTTGCATCGGGGCTCAGTGTCAGTGCCACACCGCTGCACTCTTGTTAGCTCCACAGACACTGACAGTGAGCACACCTTGCACCAGGGCTCAGTGTCAGTGCCACACTGCTGCGCTCTGCTTAGCCCCACACACCAACAGTGAGCACTCCTTGCACCGGGGCTCAGTGTCAGTGCACACCGCTGCGCTCTGCTTAGCCCCACACACACTGACAGTGAGCACTCCTCGCACCAGAGCTCAGTGTCAGTGCCACACCGCTCTGCTCTGGTTAGCCCCACACACACCGACAGTGAAGACTCCTCGCAACGGGGCTCACTGTCAGTGCCACACTGCTGCACTCTTGTTAGCCCCACACACACCGACAGTGAGCACTCCTTGCACCAGGGCTCAGTGTCAGTGCCACACCGCTGCGCTCTGCTTAGCCCCACACACACTGACAGTGAGCACTCCTTGCACCGGGGCTCAGTGTCAGTGCCACACTGCTGTGCTCCTGTTAGCCCCACACACACTGACAGTGAGCACTCCTTGCACCAGGGCTCAGTGTCAGTGCCACACTGCTGCACTCTTGTTAGCCCCACACACACTGACAGTGAGCACTCCTGGCACTGGGGCTCAGTGTCAGTGCCACCCCGCTGCACTCTGCTTAGCCCCACACACACTGACAGTGAGCACCCGTGGCACCAGGGCTCAGTGTCAGTGCCACATCGCTGCGCTCTGCTTAGCCCCACACACACTGACAGTGGGCACTCCTTGCACCAGGGCTCAGTGTCAGTGCCACACTGCTGCACTCTTGTTAGCTCCATAGACACTGACAGTGAGCACACCTTGCACCAGGGCTCAGTCAGTGCCACACTGCTGCTCTCTGCTTAGCCCCACACACCAACAGTGAGCACTCCTGGCACCAGGGCTCAGTGTCAGTGCTACACCGCTGCACTCTACTTATCCCCACACACACGGACAGTGAGCACTCCTTGCCGCAGGGCTCTGTGTCAGTGCCACACCTCTGCACTCTGCTTAGCCCCACACACACAGGCTGTGAGCACTCCTGGCACCGGGGCTCAGTGTCAGTGCCACACCGCTGTGCTCTGCTTAGCCCCTCACACACTGAAAGTGGGCACTCCTTACACCGGGGGTCAGTGTCAATGCCACACTGCTGCGCTCTTGTTAGCCCCACACACACTGACAGTGGGCACTCCTTGCACCAGGGCTCAGTGTCAGTGCCACAGTGCTGCGCTCTGCTTAGCCCCACACACACTGACAGTGGGCACTCCTTGCACCAGGGCTCAGTGTCAGTGCCACACCGCTGTGCTCTGCTTAGCACCACACACACGGACAGTGAGCACTCCTTGCACTGGGGCTCAGTGTCAGTGCCACACTGCTGTGCTCTGCTTAGCCCCACACACACCGACAGTGAGCACTCCTTGCACCGGGGCTCAGTGTCAGTGCCACACCGCTGCACTCTTCTTAGCTCCACAGACACTGACAGTGAGCACACCTTGCACCAGGGCTCAGTGTCAGTGCCACACTGCTGCGCTCCGCTTAGCCCCACACACCAACAGTGAGCACTCCTTGCACCGGGGCTCAGTGTCAGTGCACACCGCTGCGCTCTGCTTAGCCCCACACACACTGACAGTGAGCACTCCTCGCACCAGAGTTCAGTGTCAGTGCCACACCGCTGTGCTCTGGTTAGCCCCACACACACCGACAGTGAGGACTCCTCGCACCGGGGCTCACTGTCAGTGCCACACTGCTGCACTCTGCTTAGCCCCACACATACTGACAGTGAACACTCCTCGCACCAGGGCTCAGTGTCAGTGCCACACCGCCGCGCTCTGCTTTGCCCCACACGCACTGACAGTGAGCACTCCTTGCATCGGGGCTCAGTCCCACACTGCTGCACTCTGCTTAGCCCCACACACACTAACAGTGAGCACTCCTTGCTCCGGGGCTCAGTGTCAGTGCCACACCGCTGCGCTCTTGGTAGCTCCACAGACACTGACAGTGAGCACACCTTGCACCAGGGCTCAGTGTCAGTGCCACACTGCTGTGCTTTGCTTAGCCCCACACACCAACAGTGAGCAATACTTGCACCGGGGCTCAGTGTCAGTGCACACCGCTGTGCTCTGCTTAGCCCCACACACATAGACAGTGAGCACTCCTTGCACCAGGGCTCAGTGTCAGTGCCACACTGCTGCGCTCTGGTTAGCCCCACACACACCGACAGTGAGCACTCCTTGCACCAGGGCTCAGTGTCAGTGCCACACTGCTGCGCTCTGCTTAGCCCCACACACACTGACAGTGAGCACTCCTGGCACCGGGGCTCAGTGTCAGTGCTACACCGCTACACTCTGCTTATCCCCACACCCATAGACAGTGAGCACTCCTTGCTCCGGGGCTCAGTGTCAGTGCCACACTGCTGCACTCTGCTTAGCCCCACACATACTGACAGTGAACACTCCTCGCACCAGGGCTCAGTGTCAGTGCCACACCGCCGCGCTCTGCTTTGCCCCACACGCACTGACAGTGAGCACTCCTTGCATCGGGGCTCAGTCCTACTGCTGCACTCTGCTTAGCCCCACACACACTAACAGTGAGCACTCCTTGCTCCGGGGCTCAGTGTCAGTGCCACACCGCTGCGCTCTTGGTAGCTCCACAGACACTGACAGTGAGCACACCTTGCACCAGGGCTCAGTGTCAGTGCCACACTGCTGTGCTCTGCTTAGCCCCACACACCAACAGTGAGCACTACTTGCACCGGGGCTCTGTGTCAGTGCACACCGCTGTGCTCTGCTTAGCCCCACACACATAGACAGTGAGCACTCCTTGCACCAGGGCTCAGTGTCAGTGCCACACTGCTGCGCTCTGGTTAGCCCCACACACACCGACAGTGAGCACTCCTTGCACCAGGGCTCAGTGTCAGTGCCACACTGCTGCGCTCTGCTTAGCCCCACACACACTGACAGTGAGCACTCCTGGCACCGGGGCTCAGTGTCAATGCTACACCGCTACACTCTGCTTATCCCCACACCCATAGACAGTGAGCACTCCTTGCTCCGGGGCTCAGTGTCAGTGCCACTCTGCTGCATTCTGCTTAGCCCCACACATACTGACAGTGAACATTCCTCGCACCAGGGCTCAGTGTCAGTGCCACACCGCCACGCTCTGCTTAGCCCCACACGCACTGACAGTGAGCACTCCTTGCATCGGGGCTCAGTCCCACACTGCTGCACTCTGCTTAGCCCCACACACACTGACGGTGAGCACTCCTGGCACCGGGGCTCAGTGTCAGTGCTACACCGCTACACTCTGCTTATCCCCACACCCATAGACAGTGAGCACTCCTTACTCCGGGGCTCAATGTCAGTGCCACTCTGCTGCACTCTGCTTAGCCCCACACATACTGACAGTGAACACTCCTCGCACCAGGGCTCAGTGTCAGTGCCACACCGCCGCGCTCTGCTTAGCCCCACACACACTAACAGTGAGCACTCCTTGCTCCGGGGCTCAGTGTCAGTGCCACACCGCTGCGCTCTTGGTAGCTCCACAGACACTGACAGTGAGCACTCCTTGCACCGGGGCTCAGTGTCAGTGCCACACTGCTGTGCTCTTGTTAGCCCCACACACACTGACAGTGAGCACTCCTTGCACCAGGGCTCAGTGTCAGTGCCACACTGCTGTGCTCTTGTTAGCCCCACACACACTGACAGTGAGCACTCCTGGCACTGGGGCTCAGTGTCAGTGCCACCCCGCTGCACTCTGCTTAGCCCCACACACACTGACAGTGAGCACCCGTGGCACCAGGGCTCAGTGTCAGTGCCACACTGCTGCACTATTGTTAGCTCCATAGACACTGACAGTGAGCACACCTTGCACCAGGGCTCAGTGTCAGTGCCACACTGCTGCTCTCTGCTTAGCCCAACACACCAACAGTGAGCACTCCTGGCACCAGGGCTCAGTGTCAGTGCTACACCGCTGCACTCTACTTATCCCCACACACACGGACAGTGAGCACTCCTTGCCGCAGGGCTCAGTGTCAGTGCCACACCGCTGCGCTCTTGGTAGCTCCACAGACACTGACAGTGAGCACTCCTTGCACCGGGGCTCAGTGTCAGTGCCACACTGCTGTGCTCTTGTTAGCCCCACACACACTGACAGTGAGCACTCCTTGCACCAGGGCTCAGTGTCAGTGCCACACTGCTGTGCTCTTGTTAGCCCCACACACACTGACAGTGAGCACTCCTGGCACTGGGGCTCAGTGTCAGTGCCACCCCGCTGCACTCTGCTTAGCCCCACACACACTGACAGTGGGCACTCCTTGCACCAGGGCTCAGTGTCAGTGCCACACTGCTGCACTATTGTTAGCTCCATAGACACTGACAGTGAGCACACCTTGCACCAGGGCTCAGTGTCAGTGCCACACTGCTGCTCTCTGCTTAGCCCAACACACCAACAGTGAGCACTCCTGGCACCAGGGCTCAGTGTCAGTGCTACACCGCTGCACTCTACTTATCCCCACACACACGGACAGTGAGCACTCCTTGCCGCAGGGCTCTGTGTCAGTGCCACACTGCTGCACTCTGCTTAGCCCCACACACACTGGCTGTGAGCACTCCTGGCACCGGGGCTCAGTGTCAGTGCCACACCGCTGTGCTCTGCTTAGCCCCTCACACACTGAAAGTGGACACTCCTTACACCGGGGGTCAGTGTCAGTGCCACACTGCTGCGCTCTTGTTAGCCCCACACACACTGACAGTGGGCACTCCTTGCACCAGGGCTCAGTGTCAGTGGCACACTGCTGCGCTCTGCTTAGCCCCACACACACTGACAGTGGGCACTCCTTGCACCAGGGCTCAGTGTCAGTGCCACACCGCTGTGCTCTGCTTAGCACCACACACACGGACAGTGAGCACTCCTTGCACTGGGGCTCAGTGTCAGTGCCACACTGCTGTGCTCTGCTTAGCCCCACACACACCGACAGTGAGCACTCCTTGCAATGGGGCTCAGTGTCAGTGCACACTGCTGCGCTGTGCTTAGCCCCACACGCACCGACAGTGAGCACTCCTTGCACCGGGGCTCAGTGTCAGTGCCACACCGCTGAACTCTTGTTAGCTCCACAGACACTGACAGTGAGCTCACCTTGCACCAGGGCTCAGTGTCAGGGCCACACTGCTGCGCTCCGCTTAGCCCCACACACCAACAGTGAGCACTCCTTGCACCGGGGCTCAGTGTCAGTGCACACCGCTGCGCTCTGCTTACCCCACACACACTGACAGTGAGCACTCCTCGCACCAGTGCTCAGTGTCAGTGCCACACCGCTGTGCTCTGGTTAGCCCCACACACACCGACAGTGAGGACTCCTTGCATCGGGGCTCAGTGTCAGTGCCACACCGCCGCGCTCTGCTTTGCCCCACACGCACTGACAGTGAGCACTCCTTGCATCGGGGCTCAGTCCCACACTGCTGCACTCTGCTTAGCCCCACACACACTAACAGTGAGCACTCCTTGCTCCGGGGCTCAGTGTCAGTGCCACACCGCTGCGCTCTTGGTAGCTCCACAGACACTGACAGTGAGCACACCTTGCACCAGGGCTCAGTGTCAGTGCCACACTGCTGTGCTCTGCTTAGCCCCACACACCAACAGTGAGCACTACTTGCACTGGGGCTCAGTGTCAGTGCACACCGCTGTGCTCTGCTTAGCCCCACACACATAGACAGTGAGCACTCCTTGCACCAGGGCTCAGTGTCAGTGCCACACTGCTGCGCTCTGCTTAGCCCCACACACACCAACAGTGAGCACTCCTTGCACCAGGGCTCAGTGTCAGTGCCACACTGCTGCGCTCTGCTTAGCCCCACACACACTGACAGTGAGCACTCCTGGCACCGGGGCTCAGTGTCAGTGCTACACCGCTACACTCTGCTTATCCCCACACCCATAGACAGTGAGCACTCCTTGCTCCGGGGCTCAGTGTCAGTGCCACTCTGCTGCACTCTGCTTAGCCCCACACATACTGACACTGAACACTCCTCGCACCAGGGCTCAGTGTCAATGCCACACCGCCGCGCTCTGCTTAGCCCCACACGCACTGACAGTGAGCACTCCTTGCATCGGGGCTCAGTCCCACACTGCTGCACTCTGCTTAGCCCCACACACACTAACAGTGAGCACTCCTCGCTCCGGGGCTCAGTGTCAGTGCCACACCGCTGCGCTCTTGGTAGCTCCACGGACACTGACAGTGAGCACACCTTGCACCAGGGCTCAGTGTCAGTGCCACACTGCTGTGCTCTGCTTAGCCCCACACACCAACAGTGAGCACTACTTGCACCGGGGCTCAGTGTCAGTGCACACCGCTGTGCTCTGCTTAGCCCCACACACATAGACAGTGAGCACTCCTTGCACCAGGGCTCAGTGTCAGTGCCACACTGCTGTGTCCTGCTTAGCCCCACACACACTGACAGTGAGCACTCCTGGCACCGGGGCTCAGTGTTAGTGCTACACCGCTACACTCTGCTTATCCCCACACCCATAGACAGTGAGCACTCCTTGCTCCAGGGCTCAGTGTCAGTGCCACACTGCTGTGCTCTTGTTAGCCCCACACACTCTGACAGTGAGCACTCCTTGCTCCGGGGCTCAGTGTCAGTGCCACACCACTGCAGTCTTGTTAGCTCCACAGACACTGACAGTGAGCACACCTTGCACCAGGGCTCAGTGTCAGTGCCACACTGCTGCATTCTTCTTAGCCCCACACACACCGACAGTGAGCACTCCTTGCACCAGGGCTCAGTGTCAGTGCCACACCGCTGCGCTCTGCTTAGCCCCACACACACTGACAGTGAGCACTCCTTGCACCGGGGCTCAGTGTCAGTGCCACACTGCTGTGCTCTTGTTAGGCCCACACACACTGACAGTGAGCACTCCTTGCTCCGGGGCTCAGTGTCAGTGCCACACCACTGCGCTCTTGTTAGCTCCACAGACACTGACAGTGAGCACACCTTGCAGCAGGGCTCAGTGTCAGTGCCACACTGCTGCACTCTTGTTAGCCCCACACACACCGACAGTGAGCACTCCTTGCACCAGGGCTCAGTGTCAGTGCCACACCGCTGCGCTCTGCTTAGCCCCACACACACTGACAGTGAGCACTCCTTGCACTGGGGCTCAGTGTCAGTGCCACACTGCTGTGCTCTTGTTAGCCCCACACACACTGACAGTGAGCACTCCTTGCACCAGGGCTCAGTGGCAGTGCCACACTGCTGCGCTCTTGTTAGCCCCAAACACACTGACAGTGAGCACTCCTTGCACTGGGGCTCAGTGTCAGTGCCACCCCGCTGCACTCTGCTTAGCCCCACACCCACTGACAGTGAGCACCCGTGGCACCAGGGCTCAGTGTCAGTGCCACATCGCTGCGCTCTGCTTAGCCCCACACACACTGACAGTGGGCACTCCTTGCACCAGGGCTCAGTGTCAGTGCCACACTGCTGCACTCTTGTTAGCTCCATAGACACTGACAGTGAGCACACCTTGCACCAGGGCTCAGTGTCAGTGCCACACTACTGCTCTCTGCTTAGCCCCACACACCAACAGTGAGCACTCCTGGCACCAGGGCTCAGTGTCAGTGCTACACCGCTGCACTCTACTTATCCCCACACACACGGACAGTGAGCACTCCTTGCCGCAGGGCTCTGTGTCAGTGCCACACCGCTGCACTCTGCTTAGCCCCACACACACTGGCTGTGAGCACTCCTGGCACGGGGCTCAGTGTCAGTGCTACATCGCTGCACTTTGCTTAGCCCCACACACACTGACAGTGAGCACTCGTGGCACCAGGGCTCAGTGTCAGTGCCACACCGCTGCGCTCTGCTTAGCCCCACACACACTGACAGTGGGCACTCCTTACACAGGGGGTTAGTGTCAGTGCCACACTGCTGCGCTTTTGTTAGCCCCACACACACTGACAGTGGGCACTCCTTGCACCAGGGCTCAGTGTTAGTGCCACACTGCTGCGCTCTGCTTAGCCCCACACACACTGACAGTGGGCACTCCTTGCACCAGGGCTCAGTGTCAGTGCCACACGGCTGTGCTCTGCTTAGCACCACACACACGGACAGTGAGCACTCCTTGCACTGGGGCTCAGTGTCAGCATCACACTGCTGTGCTCCGCTTAGCCCCACACGCACCGACAGTGAGCACTCCTTGCATCGGGGCTCAGTGTCAGTGCCACACCGCTGCACTCTTGTTAGCTCCACAGACACTGACAGTGAGCACACCTTGCACCAGGGCTCAGTGTCAGTGCCACACTGCTGCGCTCTGCTTAGCCCCACACACCAACAGTGAGCACTCCTTGCACCGGGGCTCAGTGTCAGTGCACACCGCTGCGCTCTGCTTAGCCCCACACACACTGACAGTGAGCACTCCTCGCACCTGAGCTCAGTGTCAGTGCCACACCGCTGTGCTCTGGTTAGCCCCACACACACAGACAGTGAAGACTCCTCGCAACGGGGCTCACTGTCAGTGCCACACTGCTGCACTCTTGTTAGCCCCACATACACCGACAGTGAGCACTCCTTGCACCAGGGCTCAGTGTCAGTGCCACACTGCTGCGCTCTGCTTAGCCCCACACACACTGACAGTGAGCACTCCTTGCACCAGGGCTCAGTGTCAGTGCCACACTGCTGTGCTCTTGTTAGCCCCACACACACTGACAGTGAGCACTCCTTGCACCAGGGCTCAGTGTCAGTGCCACACTGCTGCGCTCTTGTTGGCCCTACACACACTGACAGTGAGCACTCCTGGCACTGGGGCTCAGTGTCAGTGCCACCCCGCTGCACTCTGCTTAGCCCCACACACACTGACAGTGAGCACCCGTGGCACCAGGGCTCAGTGTCAGTGCCACATCGCTGCGCTCTGCTTAGCCCCACACACACTGACAGTGGGCACTCCTTGCACCAGGGCTCAGTGTCAGTGCCACACTGCTGCACTCTTGTTAGCTCCATAGACACTGACAGTGAGCACACCTTGCACCAGGGCTCAGTGTCAGTGCCACACCGCTGTGCTCTGCTTAGCACCACACACACGGACAGTGAGCACTCCTTGCACTGGGGCTCAGTGTCAGTGCCACACTGCTGTGCTCTGCTTAGCCCCACACACACCGACAGTGAGCACTCCTTGCACCGGGGCTCAGTGTCAGTGCCACACCGCTGCACTCTTCTTAGCTCCACAGACACTGACAGTGAGCACACCTTGCACCAGGGCTCAGTGTCAGTGCCACACTGCTGCGCTCCGCTTAGCCCCACACACCAACACTGAGCACTCCTTGCACCGAGGCTCAGTGTCAGTGCACACCGCTGCGCTCTGCTTAGCCCCACACACACTGACAGTGAGCACTCCTCGCACCAGAGCTCAGTGTCAGTGCCACACCGCTGTGCTCTGGTTAGCCCCACACACACCGACAGTGAGGACTCCTCGCACCGGGGCTCACTGTCAGTGCCACACTGCTGCACTCTGCTTAGCCCCACACATACTGACAGTGAACACTCCTCGCACCAGGGCTCAGTGTCAGTGCCACACCGCCGCGCTCTGCTTTGCCCCACACGCACTGACAGTGAGCACTCCTTGCATCGGGGCTCAGTCCCACACTGCTGCACTCTGCTTAGCCCCACACACACTAACAGTGAGCACTCCTTGCTCCGGGGCTCAGTGTCAGTGCCACACCGCTGCGCTCTTGGTAGCTCCACAGACACTGACAGTGAGCACACCTTGCACCAGGGCTCATTGTCAGTGCCACACTGCTGTGCTCTGCTTAGCCCCACACACCAACAGTGAGCACTACTTGCACCGGGGCTCAGTGTCAGTGCACACCGCTGTGCTCTGCTTAGCCCCACACACATAGACAGTGAGCACTCCTTGCACCAGGGCTCAGTGTCAGTGCCACACTGCTGCGCTCTGGTTAGCCCCACACACACCGAGAAGTGAGCACTCCTTGCACCAGGGCTCAGTGTCAGTGCCACACTGCTGCGCTCTGCTTAGCCCCACACACACTGACAGTGAGCACTCCTGGCACCGGGGCTCAGTGTCAGTGCTACACCGCTACACTCTGCTTAACCCCACACCCATAGACAGTGAGCACTCCTTGCTCCGGGGCTCAGTGTCAGTGCCACTCTGCTGCACTCTGCTTAGCCCCACACATACTGACAGTGAACACTCCTCGCACCAGGGCTCAGTGTCAGTGCCACACCGCCGCGCTCTGCTTAGCCCCACACGCACTGACAGTGGGCACTCCTTGCACCAGGGCTCAGTGTCAGTGCCACACTGCTGCGCTCTGCTTAGCCCCACACACACTGACAGTGGGCACTCCTTGCACCAGGGCTCAGTGTCAGTGGCACACTGCTGCGCTCTGCTTAGCCCCACACACACTGACAGTGGGCACTCCTTGCACCAGGGCTCAGTGTCAGTGCCACACCGCTGTGCTCTGCTTAGCACCACACACACGGACAGTGAGCACTCCTTGCACTGGGGCTCAGTGTCAGTGCCACACTGCTGTGCTCTGCTTAGCCCACACACACCGACAGTGAGCACTCCTTGCAATGGGGCTCAGTGTCAGTGCACACTGCTGCGCTGTGCTTAGCCCCACACGCACCGACAGTGAGCACTCCTTGCACCGGGGCTCAGTGTCAGTGCCACACCGCTGAACTCTTGTTAGCTCCACAGACACTGACAGTGAGCTCACCTTGCACCAGGGCTCAGTGTCAGGGCCACACTGCTGCGCTCCGCTTAGCCCCACACACCAACAGTGAGCACTCCTTGCACCGGGGCTCAGTGTCAGTGCACACCGCTGCGCTCTGCTTACCCCACACACACTGACAGTGAGCACTCCTCGCACCAGAGCTCAGTGTCAGTGCCACACCGCTGTGCTCTGGTTAGCCCCACACACACCGACAGTGAGGACTCCTTGCATCGGGGCTCAGTGTCAGTGCCACACCGCCGCGCTCTGCTTTGCCCCACACGCACTGACAGTGAGCACTCCTTGCATCGGGGCTCAGTCCCACACTGCTGCACTCTGCTTAGCCCCACACACACTAACAGTGAGCACTCCTTGCTCCGGGGCTCAGTGTCAGTGCCACACCGCTGCGCTCTTGGTAGCTCCACAGACACTGACAGTGAGCACACCTTGCACCAGGGCTCAGTGTCAGTGCCACACTGCTGTGCTCTGCTTAGCCCCACACACCAACAGTGAGCACTACTTGCACCGGGGCTCAGTGTCAGTGCACACCGCTGTGCTCTGCTTAGCCCCACACACATAGACAGTGAGCACTCCTTGCACCAGGGCTCAGTGTCAGTGCCACACTGCTGCGCTCTGCTTAGCCCCACACACACCAACAGTGAGCACTCCTTGCACCAGGGCTCAGTGTCAGTGCCACACTGCTGCGCTCTGCTTAGCCCCACACACACTGACAGTGAGCACTCCTGGCACCGGGGCTCAGTGTCAGTGCTACACCGCTACACTCTGCTTATCCCCACACCCATAGACAGTGAGCACTCGTTGCTCCGGGGCTCAGTGTCAGTGCCACTCTGCTGCACTCTGCTTAGCCCCACACATACTGACACTGAACACTCCTCGCACCAGGGCTCAGTGTCAGTGCCACACCGCCGCGCTCTGCTTAGCCCCACACGCACTGACAGTGAGCACTCCTTGCATCGGGGCTCAGTCCCACACTGCTGCACTCTGCTTAGCCCCACACACACTAACAGTGAGCACTCCTCGCTCCGGGGCTCAGTGTCAGTGCCACACCGCTGCGCTCTTGGTAGCTCCACGGACACTGACAGTGAGCACACCTTGCACCAGGGCTCAGTGTCAGTGCCACACTGCTGTGCTCTGCTTAGCCCCACACACCAACAGTGAGCACTACTTGCACCGGGGCTCAGTGTCAGTGCACACCGCTGTGCTCTGCTTAGCCCCACACACATAGACAGTGAGCACTCCTTGCACCAGGGCTCAGTGTCAGTGCCACACTGCTGTGTCCTGCTTAGCCCCACACACACTGACAGTGAGCACTCCTGGCACCGGGGCTCAGTGTTAGTGCTACACCGCTACACTCTGCTTATCCCCACACCCATAGACAGTGAGCACTCCTTGCTCCAGGGCTCAGTGTCAGTGCCACACTGCTGTGCTCTTGTTAGCCCCACACACTCTGACAGTGAGCACTCCTTGCTCCGGGGCTCAGTGTCAGTGCCACACCACTGCAGTCTTGTTATCTCCACAGACACTGACAGTGAGCACACCTTGCACCAGGGCTCAGTGTCAGTGCCACACTGCTGCACTCTTCTTAGCCCCACACACACCGACAGTGAGCACTCCTTGCACCAGGGCTCAGTGACAGTGCCACACCGCTGCGCTCTGCTTAGCCCCACACACGCTGACAGTGAGCACTCCTTGCACCGGGGCTCAGTGTCAGTGCCACACTGCTGTGCTCTTGTTAGGCCCACACACACTGACAGTGAGCACTCCTTGCTCCGGGGCTCAGTGTCAGTGCCACACCACTGCGCTCTTGTTAGCTCCACAGACACTGACAGTGAGCACACCTTGCAGCAGGGCTCAGTGTCAGTGCCACACTGCTGCACTCTTGTTAGCCCCACACACACCGACAGTGAGCACTCCTTGCACCAGGGCTCAGTGTCAGTGCCACACCGCTGCGCTCTGCTTAGCCCCACACACACTGACAGTGAGCACTCCTTGCACTGGGGCTCAGTGTCAGTGCCACACTGCTGTGCTCTTGTTAGCCCCACACACACTGACAGTGAGCACTCCTTGCACCAGGGCTCAGTGGCAGTGCCACACTGCTGCGCTCTTGTTAGCCCCAAACACACTGACAGTGAGCACTCCTTGCACTGGGGCTCAGTGTCAGTGCCACCCCGCTGCACTCTGCTTAGCCCCACACCCACTGACAGTGAGCACCCGTGGCACCAGGGCTCAGTGTCAGTGCCACATCGCTGCGCTCTGCTTAGCCCCACACACACTGACAGTGGGCACTCCTTGCACCAGGGGTCAGTGTCAGTGCCACACTGCTGCACTCTTGTTAGCTCCATAGACACTGACAGTGAGCACACCTTGCACCAGGGCTCAGTGTCAGTGCCACACTACTGCTCTCTGCTTAGCCCCACACACCAACAGTGAGCACTCCTGGCACCAGGGCTCAGTGTCAGTGCTACACCGCTGCACTCTACTTATCCCCACACACACGGACAGTGAGCACTCCTTGCCGCAGGGCTCTGTGTCAGTGCCACACCGCTGCACTCTGCTTAGCCCCACACACACTGGCTGTGAGCACTCCTGGCACGGGGCTCAGTGTCAGTGCTACATCGCTGCACTTTGCTTAGCCCCACACACACTGACAGTGAGCACTCGTGGCACCAGGGCTCAGTGTCAGTGCCACACCGCTGCGCTCTGCTTAGCCCCACACACACTGACAGTGGGCACTCCTTACACAGGGGGTCAGTGTCAGTGCCACACTGCTGCGCTTTTGTTAGCCCCACACACACTGACAGTGGGCACTCCTTGCACCAGGGCTCAGTGTTAGTGCCACACTGCTGCGCTCTGCTTAGCCCCACACACACTGACAGTGGGCACTCCTTGCACCAGGGCTCAGTGTCAGTGCCACACGGCTGTGCTCTGCTTAGCACCACACACACGGACAGTGAGCACTCCTTGCACTGGGGCTCAGTGTCAGCATCACACTGCTGTGCTCCGCTTAGCCCCACACGCACCGACAGTGAGCACTCCTTGCATCGGGGCTCAGTGTCAGTGCCACACCGCTGCACTCTTGTTAGCTCCACAGACACTGACAGTGAGCACACCTTGCACCAGGGCTCAGTGTCAGTGCCACACTGCTGCGCTCTGCTTAGCCCCACACACCAACAGTGAGCACTCCTTGCACCGGGGCTCAGTGTCAGTGCCACACCGCTGCGCTCTGCTTAGCCCCACACACACTGACAGTGAGCACTCCTCGCACCTGAGCTCAGTGTCAGTTCCACACCGCTGTGCTCTGGTTAGCCCCACACACACAGACAGTGAAGACTCCTCGCAACGGGGCTCACTGTCAGTGCCACACTGCTGCACTCTTGTTAGCCCCACATACACCGACAGTGAGCACTCCTTGCACCAGGGCTCAGTGTCAGTGCCACACTGCTGCGCTCTGCTTAGCCCCACACACACTGACAGTGAGCACTCCTTGCACCAGGGCTCAGTGTCAGTGCCACACTGCTGTGCTCTTGTTAGCCCCACACACACTGACAGTGAGCACTCCTTGCACCAGGGCTCAGTGTCAGTGCCACACTGCTGCGCTCTTGTTGGCCCTACACACACTGACAGTGAGCACTCCTGGCACTGGGGCTCAGTGTCAGTGCCACCCCGCTGCACTCTGCTTAGCCCCACACACACTGACAGTGAGCACCCGTGGCACCAGGGCTCAGTGTCAGTGCCACATCGCTGCGCTCTGCTTAGCCCCACACACACTGACAGTGGGCACTCCTTGCACCAGGGCTCAGTGTCAGTGCCACACTGCTGCACTCTTGTTAGCTCCATAGACACTGACAGTGAGCACACCTTGCACCAGGGCTCAGTGTCAGTGCCACACCGCTGTGCTCTGCTTAGCACCACACACACGGACAGTGAGCACTCCTTGCTCTGGGGCTCAGTGTCAGTGCCACACTGCTGTGCTCTGCTTAGCCCCACACACACCGACAGTGAGCACTCCTTGCACCGGGGCTCAGTGTCAGTGCCACACCGCTGCACTCTTCTTAGCTCCACAGACACTGACAGTGAGCACACCTTGCACCAGGGCTCAGTGTCAGTGCCACACTGCGGCGCTCCGCTTAGCCCCACACACCAACACTGAGCACTCCTTGCACCGAGGCTCAGTGTCAGTGCACACCGCTGCGCTCTGCTTAGCCCCACACACACTGACAGTGAGCACTCCTCGCACCAGAGCTCAGTGTCAGTGCCACACCGCTGTGCTCTGGTTAGCCCCACTCACACCGACAGTGAGGACTCCTCGCACCGGGGCT
Organism: Pleurodeles waltl; assembly: GCF_031143425.1. Lineage (NCBI taxonomy): Eukaryota > Metazoa > Chordata > Amphibia > Caudata > Salamandridae > Pleurodeles > Pleurodeles waltl. The sequence continues at coordinate 1,018,092,337 of NC_090443.1, read as the reverse complement.
CACTGTCAGTGCCACACTGCTGCACTCTGCTTAGCCCCACACATACTGACAGTGAACACTCCTCGCACCAGGGCTCAGTGTCAGTGCCACACCGCCGCGCTCTGCTTTGCCCCACACGCACTGACAGTGAGCACTCCTTGCATCGGGGCTCAGTCCCACACTGCTGCACTCTGCTTAGCCCCACACACACTAACAGTGAGCACTCCTTGCTCCGGGGCTCAGTGACAGTGCCACACCGCTGCGCTCTTGGTAGCTCCACAGACACTGACAGTGAGCACACCTTGCACCAGGGCTCATTGTCAGTGCCACACTGCTGTGCTCTGCTTAGCCCCACACACCAACAGTGAGCACTACTTGCACCGGGGCTCAGTGTCAGTGCACACCGCTGTGCTCTGCTTAGCCCCACACACATAGACAGTGAGCACTCCTTGCACCAGGGCTCAGTGTCAGTGCCACACTGCTGCGCTCTGGTTAGCCCCACACACACCGAGAAGTGAGCACTCCTTGCACCAGGGCTCAGTGTCAGTGCCACACTGCTGCGCTCTGCTTAGCCCCACACACACTGACAGTGAGCACTCCTGGCACCGGGGCTCAGTGTCAGTGCTACACCGCTACACTCTGCTTAACCCCACACCCATAGACAGTGAGCACTCCTTGCTCCGGGGCTCAGTGTCAGTGCCACTCTGCTGCACTCTGCTTAGCCCCACACATACTGACAGTGAACACTCCTCGCACCAGGGCTCAGTGTCAGTGCCACACCGCCGCGCTCTGCTTAGCCCCACACGCACTGACAGTGAGCACTCCTTGCATCGGGGCTCAGTCCCACACTGCTGCACTCTGCTTAGCCCCACACACACTGACTGTGAGCACTACTTGCACCGGGGCTCAGTGTCAGTGCACACCGCTGTGCTCTGCTTAGCCCCACACACATAGACAGTGAGCACTCCTTGCACCAGGGCTCAGTGTCAGTGCCACACTGCTGTGCTCTGCTTAGCCCCACACACACTGACAGTGAGCACTCCTGGCACCGGGGCTCAGTGTCAGTGCTACACCGCTACACTCTGCTTATCCCCACACCCATAGACAGTGAGCACTCCTTGCTCCGGGGCTCAGTGTCAGTGCCACACTGCTGTGCTCTTGTTAGCCCCACACACTCTGACAGTGAGCACTCCTTGCTCCGGGGCTCAGTGTCAGTGCCACACCGCTGTGCTCTGGTTAGCCCCACACACACCGACAGTGAGGACTCCTCGCACCGGGGCTCACTGTCAGTGCCACACTGCTGCACTCTGCTTAGCCCCACACATACTGACAGTGAACACTCCTCGCACCAGGGCTCAGTGTCAGTGCAACACCGCTGCGCTCTGCTTTGCCCCACACGCACTGACAGTGAGCACTCCTTGTATCGGGGCTCAGTCCCACACTGCTGCACTCTGCTTAGCCCCACACACACTAACAGTGAGCACTCCTTGCTCCGGGGCTCAGTGTCAGTGCCACACCGCTGCGCTCTTGGTAGCTCCACAGACACTGACAGTGAGCACACCTTGCACCAGGGCTCATTGTCAGTGCCACACTGCTGTGCTCTGCTTAGCCCCACACACCAACAGTGAGCACTACTTGCACCGGGGCTCAGTGTCAGTGCACACCGCTGTGCTCTGCTTAGCCCCACACACATAGACAGTGAGCACTCCTTGCACCAGGGCTCAGTGTCAGTGCCACACTGCTGCGCTCTGGTTAGCCCCACACACACCGAGAAGTGAGCACTCCTTGCACCAGGGCTCAGTGTCAGTGCCACACTGCTGCGCTCTGCTTAGCCCCACACACACTGACAGTGAGCACTCCTGGCACCGGGGCTCAGTGTCAGTGCTACACCGCTACACTCTGCTTAACCCCACACCCATAGACAGTGAGCACTCCTTGCTCCGGGGCTCAGTGTCAGTGCCACTCTGCTGCACTCTGCTTAGCCCCACACATACTGACAGTGAACACTCCTCGCACCAGGGCTCAGTGTCAGTGCCACACCGCCGCGCTCTGCTTAGCCCCACACGCACTGACAGTGAGCACTCCTTGCATCGGGGCTCAGTCCCACACTGCTGCACTCTGCTTAGCCCCACACACACTGACTGTGAGCACTACTTGCACCGGGGCTCAGTGTCAGTGCACACCGCTGTGCTCTGCTTAGCCCCACACACATAGACAGTGAGCACTCCTTGCACCAGGGCTCAGTGTCAGTGCCACACTGCTGTGCTCTGCTTAGCCCCACACACACTGACAGTGAGCACTCCTGGCACCGGGGCTCAGTGTCAGTGCTACACCGCTACACTCTGCTTATCCCCACACCCATAGACAGTGAGCACTCCTTGCTCCGGGGCTCAGTGTCAGTGCCACACTGCTGTGCTCTTGTTAGCCCCACACACTCTGACAGTGAGCACTCCTTGCTCCGGGGCTCAGTGTCAGTGCCACACCACTGCGCTCTTGTTAGCTCCACAGACACTGACAGTGAGCACACCTTGCACCAGGGCTCAGTGTCAGTGCCACACTGCTGCACTCTTGTTAGCCCCACACACACCGACAGTGAGCACTCCTTGCACCAGGGCTCAGTGTCAGTGCCACACCGCTGCGCTCTGCTTAGCCCCTCACACACTGACAGTGAGCACTCCTTGCACCGGGGCTCAGTGTCAGTGCCACACTGCTGTGCTCTTGTTAGCCCCACACACACTGACAGTGAGCACTACTTGCACCAGGGCTCAGTGTCAGTGCCACACTGCTGCGCTCTTGTTAGCCCCACACACACTGACAGTGGGCACTCCTTGCAGTGGGGCTCAGTGTCAGTGCAACCCCGCTGCACTCTGCTTAGCCCCACACACACTGACAGTGAGCACCCGTGGCACCAGGGCTCAGTGTCAGTGCCACATCGCTGCGCTCTGCTTAGCCCCACCCAAACTGACAGTGAGCACTCCTTGCTCCGGGGCTCAGTGTCAGTGCCACACCGCTGCGCTCTTGTTAGCTCCATAGACACTGACAGTGAGCACACCTTGCACCAGGGCTCAGTGTCAGTGCCACACTGCTGCTCTCTGCTTAGCCCCACACACCAACATTGAGCACTCCTGGCACCAGGGCTCAGTGTCAGTGCTACACCGCTGCACTCTGCTTATCCCCACACACACTGACAGTGAGCACTCCTTGCAGCAGGGCTCTGTGTCAGTGCCACACCGCTGCACTCTGCTTAGCCCCACACACACTGGCCGGGAGCACTTTTGGCACCGGGGCTCAGTGTCAGTGCTACATCGCTGCACTTTGCTTAGCCCCACACACACTGACAGTGAGCACTTGTGGCACCAAGGCTCAGTGTCAGTGCCACACCGCTGCGCTCTGCTTAGCCCCACACACACTGACAGTGGGCACTCCTTACACCGGGGGTCAGTGTCAGTGCCACACTGCTACGCTTTTGTTAGCCCCACACACACTGACAGTGGGCACTCCTTGCACCTGGGCTCAGTGTCAGTGCCACACTGCTGCGCTCTGCTTAGCCCCACACACACTGACAGTGGGCACTCCTTGCACCCGGGCTCAGTGTCAGTGCCACACCGCTGTGCTCTGCTTAGCACCACACACACGGACAGTGAGCACTCCTTGCACTGGGGCTCAGTGTCAGTGCCACACTGATGTGCTCTGCTTAGCCCCACACACACCGACAGTGAGCACTCCTTGCAATGGGGCTCAGTGTCAGTGCACACTGCTGCGCTGTGCTTAGCCCTACACGCACCGACAGTGAGCACTCCTTGCACCGGGGCTCAGTGTCAGTGCCACACCGCTGCACTCTTGTTAGCTCCACAGACACTGACAGTGAGCACACCTTGCACCAGGGCTCAGTGTCAGTGCCACACTGCTGCGCTCTGCTTAGCCCCACACACACTGACAGTGGGCACTCCTTGCACCTGGGCTCAGTGTCAGTGCCACACTGCTGCGCTCTGCTTAGCCCCACACACACTGACAGTGGGCACTCCTTGCACCGGGGCTCAGTGTCAGTGCACACCGCTGCGCTCTGCTTAGCCCCACACACACTGACAGTGAGCACTCCTTGCACCGGGGCTCAGTGTCAGTGCACACCGCTGAGCTCTGCTTAGCCCCACACACACAGACAGTGAGCACTCCTAGCACCAGGGCTCAGTGTCAGTGCCACACCGCTGCACTCTGCTTAGCCCCACACACACTGACAGTGAGCACTCCTCGCACCGGGGCTCAGTGTCAGTGCCAAACCGCTGCACTCTGCTTAGCCCCACACACACTGAAAGTGAGCACTCCTTGCACCGGGGCTCAGTGTCAGTGCACACCGCTGCGCTCTGCTTAGCCCCACACGCCCTGACAGTGAGCACTCCTTGCACCGAGGCTCAGTGTCAGTGCCCACCGCTGCACTCTGCTTAGCCCCACACACACTGACAGTGAGCACTCCTCGCACCAGGGCTCAGTGTCAGTTCCACACCGCTGCGCTCTGCTTAGCCCCACACACACTGACAGTGAACACTCCTTGCACCGGGGCTCAGTGTCAGTGCACACCACTGCAGTCTGCTTAGCCCCTGCAAATCCTTTACAAGGAAACATTAATAAACACTGTTTAATACCAGAAGTAAAGTGCCTGTGACCTCCTTTATACAGAGTTAAGTTGGCTTATTTCTAATTGGAACATTCAGCTTATCTATAGGTCGCCAGTATATGGTGTAGAAAGTGAACCCTGGGCCTGGAATTTAAAATTCCACTTGTGGACTGCAGCACCCATGGTGCCATCTCCTACAGTTGCAGTGAAAACATTTGATATATTCATAAGTCACCCCTGTGTAAATATTGTAGCCGACGTGGTAGGATGCAGTTCACTGATGTCATTTCGGGGTGAGTAGGGATGGCAGCTTCGACCCTAGGTTTGCCTCTTTCGACCTGTGGCTCTGTTTTTCTGACTGCAGGCCTCAGAGCTGGCAAAAGCAGTACCAAGCACAGAAGATAAACAGTTTTCTGAAAAAACACTGCCCACCTGCTGCATACCCCACTGGGAGACTATTTTTAAGCTAGAAAAATATAAATACATAGGTGTAATATGCACTACTGATATAAAAAATAAAATTAAATAATGAAAAAAATGAAACACATAAAAAATAAATTCAAAAAATTGTTGCCACGTTCCATTAGAGTGAAAACTTGAAAAAAATGTTTTTGGACAGAATCGTCACCTCTGTGTTCCACATCAGTTTGTGTCCAATATGTAGTCCCTACGAATTAGTACTGGTGGGCCTGACCACTGCATCACCTTGTGAATTAGCAATACTTTTCCCCTTGGAAATATATACCGGCTTCAGTGATGTCAGTTATTATGATGTCAGCAGGATTAAGGTCTTGTGCATTATTTCCTAGAATGCAGTGTCAAAGGTGATATGTCACTTCCTGTGAAGTTGAGTTGTGAGGTCACTTCTGCTACTCCTAGCGTTTTAGCGAATCAACGTTCATGGGCATGGTATTTAAAAGTGGGAAATGTAGACTATTAATTTTACAGTGTACCTACAGTGTCAAACAAAAAACTTATTTTTTCCACGTGACAACCCTAACTGTGCTAAGTAGAAAACAATTAAAATACTGATAGGGTCTCAGGGAATGGACCAGCTAGATAAATTATTAATCAACTCTTTTTAATAGTTATTAAAAATGCAATTCAAAAGAAGTTGGAATATTAAGGAAAAGTATATTTTAGAAAGTTACCCTTTACCTGCCTGAACTGTCAGAAGACTAATTAGCTTAAGCTTCTGCCTGCTAACAGCCAGTGATTAGCCTTAAATAGGTGTGACGTGCCAGCACACAAGGAGGCAAACAGCAGGACCATATGTAGTGCTGCAGTGACGTCCTTTAATTCAGCTAAATGGAGACTCGCAATAATAAGAGCCACAGGAATTATACAATTATGTGGCCACGGCTGTTTTCGCATAATTATGGATTTGCCACATATGCCACTTAATCCGTAACCTCCAGCATTATCTGTAGATTTTTAAAGAATATATTTTCTAGCTCAAACGGCTCAAAGTTACTAAAACAAGGCAACACATTTTCACGCACAGTGGAAGGTCCTTCTCAAAGGTTAACCGGTTTTCTTTCAGTTGCTTATTTCTGTATTTGGTTGGAACACTAGTAGTAATGAGGTGAAATCTTTGCCTAGACTGTAGCACTGTGTGTAAAAATCACAAAATAACAAAGTAATACAAAAAAAAGTGCTTCACTATGCCGCATATTTTGTCTTTTCTTGCTGCACAATGTAGTCACCCTTGTTGCACAATTTTGTGCTTCCCTGCCGCATAATTCCAGTAGCCCTGACTATAATTAGTGCAACTGAAAGAGTGGTACCAAGGCCCAGAAGTTTAAGGGGCCCGCTGCAAAAACAATGATGGCCCTGATTTACGAAAAGTGGCGCTGCACCTAGTGCACCTAGTGCAGCGCCACTTTTCCTGCGCCCCTTAGCGCCCCCCCTAACACCATCATGCGTGCGCTGTATCTATAATATGGCGCACCATGGCGGTAGTTACGGGAACTAGTGTCAAAAATGTGGACGCTAGTTCGGAGCTTTGCAGGATTAGCATCAAAACGTTTGATGCTAATCCTGCAAAGCCCATTGAGGCGTATTGAAAACAATGGCATGCCTCCTTTGAACGCCTGCTCTGGGCAGGAGTTAAAGGTGCCAAAATACTTTGATTTCTTTGCAGCCGTTTTTTGGCCCCCATAGTGGGGTAACGCCCCCTTTGCACACATTATGCCTGGCGCAGCCATAATGTAGCGTAAAGGGTTACAAAGTGGAGCAATGCATGAATTGCGCCACTTTAAAAAATTTGGCGTGGCGATTTTGGCCTTGTTGGGCCACATTAGCATAAAAAAATGACACTAATGTGATGCAAGGAGGCGCTAGGGGCTCTTAAATCAGCCCCTATGTTTTTCATTTACTATCCAAACATGGCCTTGGGATCCCCTATTTCCTGGTTCCATTTGCATCCATTGAACTGTTACATCAGCCCCACAGTGAGAGAATTACTGTCACTGCAGTGCATCAGTGACATCACACTGTGTTCAACCTAAAACGTATAAAATAAAATAAAGTATAGGCTAAGACTGGTAGGTTTGGTCAGGGTTTTCTTCCACTCCATGTTTGATATTCGTAGATAAATACCTCTTTCCATTTCTTATTTTCTTTTTCATCACAATTTCTTTCATATGTGTCTTTTCTAAAGGGCCAGGAGCAGAATGGGGGTGTTGATGCAGTGTCTGCCACTAAATACTGCTCAATCAATCAATCAGTCATTCCTAAAGCACGGCTAATCACCTGTAGGGTCTCTAGGCGCTGTTTGTGGGCGTGCTGCTCAATCAGAAGAGCCAGGTCTTGAGGTCCTTCCTGAACTGCTTGCGTGATGCTGTCTGCCTGAGCTTCAGATGTAGCGTGTTCCATGTCCAGCCTCTTGCTGTGCTTTTCCGGATCTTGGGAATGGCCACGAGGGCGAGCTGGAAACGGAGTTGTCTGTTGGGTACGTAGAAGGCGAGGTGGTGGTTGAGGTATGCTGGTCCTATGTTGTGCAGTGCCTAGTAGGGGTGGATCAGGAGTTTGTATGTGATGCGCTTGTTGCCTGGGAGCCAGCGTAGGTCTCTGAGGTGGGAGGAGATGTGACTGTGTCGGGGGATGTCCAGGATGAGTCTGGCTGCTGCATTATTGTTTCTGCAGCGACTACAACAGTATCACAGGAAGCAAAGCAGTGTAGTTGTTGGTGTCACTCGTTTCTTGATTATTTTATGCTTCAGATTAAAATTAACACCAGTGATCTGTGTAAATGCACTTACAATACAATGTGCGGACTCATGAAAAAGCACTTTCTCATCAGCTGATAAAACACCCAACTCACAGGGACTCAAACCCTCAATCGTCTTATCCGAAGTCAGACTCCTTATCCATTAAGCCATGAAGTACCTAGTGTAGTGCTGTTCACCCCGGCTCAGAGCATCCCTGGCTGCTGACAGCCCACACAGGCGCTGTACTGGAAAGAAAGGGGCTGCAGGCGCTATATATCTCATTGCCCTTACTTCCCTGCGCCTCCTAGAGGACTGAGATGTTACGTGTTGGAGAAACGTCCTTAGTACCTGAAGGTTTGTGTGCCTTCAAAATTTGGCTCCTCCTTGCGGTTTAACAAGATCACAAGTGCAGTTTGGAATCCTCCGCCCACCTGTGTTTACCTGTTTTGTCTCTGTTCTTTCACTCTGAGCCTGTATTATTCTCATCCGTTTCTCTCTCAGTCTTTATTCCTCTTTCCAGTCTTGGTGGTTTATTTTCTCTTTGCCTCTGTTTGTATTCCTCTCTCCCTAACTCTCTGTGGAGTCTTTGTTGGGCTGTTTCCTTCCCACTAATGCATGTTACTGTGGGTCTGTGTGTGTTACCACTGCACAGAGCGGTAATCACCAGCCTCACCCCACAAACTGGGATTCATGCAAGAGTTGTTTGTAGCTTGTTCTTCTTTTCTTCATAGTTTGATCAATACTGACAAACACATGTCCAGACCGGTCAGTGAGGGCAGCTCTGGAAGAACCTGATCCCAGATTCTATATAGATGTCTCCCATATGGTCTAGCGGTCAGGATTCCTGTTTTTTACCCAAGCGGCCCGGGTTTGACTCCTGGTATGGGAAGCTCTATTTAATTTACTTTTCCATTTTTAAATGTGAAGGGTTTTCCGTGTGTGCTTATTCCCTCAGCATATTACCCAGAAACCCTGGTGTGTAAACAAACCTAACTGACCACCCCATCACCCCCTCCGTGCACTTGTAAGTTATAAAGTGACGGACACTTGTCCTCTGACCACATATTGATACCAGGGGATCCCTGAGGTTTGTCTTTTAGGGTACAATCACCATCCAAGCACTGTGTAGCTCCGCCCACAACAATGGTGAAGCGTCACCTTTAGTTGGTTTGTAGTATTTACACTCAGGGCAGTGTTTTGTGTCCTGTCTGAAACAACATCCCTCTTGTTGGATCTGACACTGATTTCTGTTACAAGTGCAGTGAATCCTTCATTTTGCAGAAAGTGCACAGAGCACAGAATTGTATCATTCCAGGGGCCCTGCTTGGCGCATTGTCAGATACACACCGGAGCCAGGTCCTGAGTTTCTCCTCTTTTTGGAGACAATTGAGGGTCAGAAACTTAAGAGACTGAGGGCAGAGATGGCCCTTCAGGGACAGATGCATCGTCACTCACTGGTAATTAGCGCTCATTAAGATTTCTGAAACACAAAGGTGCAGAGTGAAGACTTTATTGCCCAATAATAAGAGCCGAGGTGGGGCATTAACTTGAGCAGCAGTTGGAGGAGGGTGGAAAGGAAAGCAGTGGGTTGGGTCCTCTGCCCGGGGTCATATATGGTTATCTGTTCAGTGCAGCGCCTGCATCTCCTCAGTACAGCACCTGAAGCCCCTCAGTGCAGCGCCTGCAGCCCCTCAGTGCAGCACTTACAGTCCCTCACTGCAGCGCCTTCAGCCCCTCAGTGCAGCACCTGCAGCTCCTCACTGCAGCGCCTCCACCCTTCAGTGTAGCGCCTGTAGCCCCTCAGTGCAGCGCCTGCTGAGATCAGAAGCACGTGCTGCAGGTGATGCTGGTGAGGGCCTCAAGTTAATACAGCGCTGAAGCGAGAGACGCTCTGTGCAGTGCATTAGTGAGGGACAAAGTGCAGTGCTGGATGAGGGGTACAGTGAGTGCTTTAGTGCAGCCCTGCCAAGTGTCACGCATATCGCGTTTCCGGTCATTTTGCCGCATTACTACAATGCTTGAGATTGTCACACAAGTCTTGAAGTGGGGTGAAACCTTGTTCCAGTTTCACACTTTGCTAGGTAAGCTCCAAGTAGTGTTTATCTAAGGCCACGAGGTGGCGCTGGTGTACAACGGGAGGTACAGGATTGTGCGGCACACATGTGGCAGCCTTTGTAAAAGAGGGTTTGTGTGAATTTGTTTCAATCAGCGACCCCTCTGCAGCATCCTCTCCTTTAAAGGTAAAGGCACTGTGAGGTGTGCGCCCTGATTGTAGGTTTCATAACCATTAATTCTCTGGAGCTGCTAAAGGACACCGCGCGAACCCTCAATCTTGTGATCCGAAGTCAGACGCCTTATCCATTAGGTCACGCGGATGAGTGTGCATCTGGGGGTCCCTCCTGTCACTCCCAGGCTGAGAGCGGCCTCGGTTACTGGTGGGACAGGTTGGGGGGCACGGAGGGGTCCCCCAACCTTCTACGCCAGCCCCTCATCACACCTCTTAATCCATCCCACATTCTCATGCTCTGCTGCGGAAGGAATCACTTGTGTCTGTAAAGCGCCTCGAGCTGCACCTCACTCCTGTGGTATTAGGGGGCTGTCACATGACACAACCACAGCAATGTGGGAGGAGTCACCTCATCTGGACACAGCAGCCCCTGGGGTCTCCCCCACCCCCTCTGCGTCTTCACTGTTTGTTGTCTCACTCTGGGTCTCTTTACCTCCAGTTTATTGGAGTATTTTTACCCCTCTCAGTCCCTCACTGTCTGTCTCACTCTTGGTCTCGTTACCTCCAGTTTATTGTAGTATTTTTACACCTCTCAGTCCCTCGCTGTCTGAGTGTCTCACTCTGGGTCTCTTTGCCTCCAGTTTATTGTAGTATTTTTACCCCTCTCAGTCCCTCACTGTCTGTCTCACTGTGCGTCTCTTTACCTCCAGTTTATTGTAGTATTTTTACCCCTCAGTCCCTCGCTGTCTGACTGTCTCACTCTGGGTCTCTTTACCTCCAGTTTATTGTAGTATTTTTACCCCTCTCAGTCCCTCGCTGTCTGATTGTCTCACTGTGGGTCTCAGTCCCTCGCTGTCTGATTGTCTCACTGTGGTCTCCTTACCTCCAGTTTTTTGGAGTATTTTTACCCCTCTCAGTCCCTCGCTGTCTGTCTCACTGTGGGTGTCTTTACCTCCAGTTTATTGTAGTGTTTCTTCCCCTTTCCCCTCAGTTCCTCGCTGTCTGAGTGTCTCACTGTGGGTCTCAGTCCCTCGCTGTCTGAGTGTCTCACTGTGGGTGTCTTTACCTCCAGTTCATTGTAGTATTTTTACCCCTCTCAGTCCCTCGTTGTCTGACTGTCTCACTCTGGGTCTCAGTCCCTCGCTGTCTGTCTCACTGTGGGTGTCTTTACCTCCAGTTTATTGTAGTGTTTTTGCCCCTCACAGTCCCTCGCTGTCTGAGTGTCTCACTCTGGGTCTCTTTACCTCCAGTTTATTGTAGTATTCAATTCAATTCAAAGAAGCTTTATTGCGGCTACAAGAGCCAAAAAAGCGCGAGCAGTAATAAATACAAATAAATGCACATGATAAAATAAAATTGCAGGTAAATATGGTGATAAAAGGGAATGAAATATAAATAAAAATTAAAATGGAATAAAAATGAGATAGAATAAAATGGAATGAAATTAGAAAAAATGAAATGAAGTGAAATGCACTCTGCAGGATGTTGGGGCAGTCTTATTTGGAGTCTTTGTCCAGGAGAGTTTTCCTTCTAATAAGCCAACTAGCTCCGAGGAATTTGGCGATAGCGATCACTAGCGTTGGTCTGGTGTCTGATCTAAGGATTCGCAGAGCTAGCGCAGAGCAGCGTGCTCCCAGTAGTCTGCATGCCGGGGCCAGCCATTTCCTACGGGGGGCAGTATACGCGGGGCATGCAAAAAGGAGGTGAGGGAGATTCTCCACGGGGGCTTTGCAAGCAGGGCATGCGGTGGATTCGTTGTGTGACCAGCTGCTGGTGAAAAGTCTTAATGGGAGTGTTCCAATGCGGAGCTGGAAGTACAGTTTCCTTTCCCTTGGGGCCGTGATTAGGTCCCAAAAAGTTTCGTACTTGCATGACTCTTTTAGGTTGGCAAAGTCACAAGATAATGTAGTGTGGAGTGCAGCCCGAGTGTCTTCGTTGTTGGCCCTTTGCCAGTAAAGTTTCTTTAGTTCGCTTTTCGAGGGAAAGACTGACGTGGCTGGTGAGTTCCAGAGATCATCGAGCCCGATAGAGTGGAGTAAATCCTTGATGGATCGTAGCCAGGGGATTCTGTGCAGGTGGTCGTCTTTTAGGATGACCTGTAGAGCTTCGGTGAAGATGACAAGTTCCGGAGTGGTCCAGAGACGCCGCCAGTACAGCAGAGGTCGCAGGCGGGCTTTGTGACCAATGCGTTTGATGCCGAGGTCCTTGAAAAGAGGGAACAGTGGGGTGCTTAGCGGAAGGGACACAAGGTTTCTTAAGAAGTTGTTTTCAGCGGTGGTTAGGTCTTGGGTTTTGGTATAACCCCAAAGTTCAGCCCCGTAGAGCGCTGAGGAAACTGCCTGGGCTTCGTATAATTGTAATGCTGGGCGAATTGGTTTTGTGTGTGAGAGGTGGAAGTTTTTTAGTAGAGCCCCAGTTGTTTGTCTTAATTTAAGGGCTTGTTTTCCTATGTGTGGCTTCCAGGACATGTTGTCAGTGAGTGTTATGCCCAGGTAGCTGAAAATGCCCACCTTCTCGAGTGAGGAGCCCTCTAGAGTAAATTTCCCTTTGAAAGATCTGTGGGGATTAAGGGTCATTAATTTGGTTTTCGTTGCGTTGATTTCGAGTCCCTGGGATGAACAGAAATGCTCGAAGCACGCAAGGAGTTTCCTTAGACCACTAGGGGTCTTAGATATCAAGAGAGTGTCATCGGCAAAGAGTAAGACTGGGATTTTTTGTGTGCCAAGTGAAGGTGCGTCAGCCTGCAGTCTGAGGAGGGAGGGGACAATTTCGTTGATGTACAGGGAAAAGAGGGTCGGGGCAAGTACGCAACCTTGCCGCACACCCCTAGAGACGTGGATTCTATCGGTAAGTTGGCCCTTGTTGCCCCACCTGACTTGAGCGTAGTTGTCCTCGTGGAGTCGTATCAAAATGGCAAGGATGTGTTCCGGGATTCCCATCCGAGAGAGGGTGACCCACAGTTTGTTGCGAGGTACTAGGTCAAAAGCAGATTTGAGATCCACGAAAGCTACATAAAGGCTGCCTTTACCGATGAACACTGTTTTCCAATATAATAATAGGAATCTGAGGGCTTGATCAGTGGTGGAAATCTTCTTTCGGAAACCGGCTTGGAGGGGGCTAAGGATATCGTGGTCAATTATCCATTCTTCTATCTTCCCTAGGAGGCAGTGGCAGAAGACTTTTTGGACACAGTCAATTAGACTGATGGGTCTATAGTTACAGGGAAGAGATCTGTCGCCCTTTTTAAAGATTGGAATAACAATGGCCGCTTTCCAAGAGTCGGGAATTGGCGCCCCAGATGCTATTGCGTTAGCTAGAATGGTGAGATATCTTGACCAGGATGCTAGGTCTGTTGAGAATAGGTCTGCTGGGACGCAGTCTGAACCAGGGGCCCTGCCGCGTTTTAGAGTGCTTAGAGAGTAAGTTATATCACTTTGGGAGAACAACAGGGGTGCTGCGGTGGTTGGTGCTAACGAGTGAAATAGGAGGGGGCCCGTACAAACAGAGGTGGGGCTATCATGATCAGGGGAGTACAGACTACTAAAGTGGGCTATCCAGTCTCTTGGGGCAATATTGGTTGTGATGTCCAAACCACTGGTTTCTGGGCCTCGCGCTGCCAGGGACCAGAACAGACTATAATTTCTCTCGCGCACAGCGTCGCTGAGTGATGTCCACCATTTGTTATCTTGATCACGCTTGGCTATGCATATTGCAGATTTATAGGACTTCCTAGCTACGCGGATGGCGATGGGGTCCTTGGATTTAATGGCTTGAACTAGGCGCTTGTTTAGGGACCGGCACGTTTTGTTGAACCAGCGGTGCCTGGCTTTGGGTCGTTTGTCGTCGTGGGCTGGGGGTGCTGAGAAGTGGGTTGCGATATCCCTAAAGCAGGAGGTGTGGATTGAGCTAATTTCCTGGTGGGGTGTTGCAGAACCTGCCTCTAGGTCCCTTAGTGTGGATTTTAGGGTGTTGTTGGCAGCATTGATGAGTGCGGGCCGGGCCACAATATTGACCCATTTTAGGTGTCTTTTGTTGTTGGCCAGGTTAATACCCTCGGGTGCTACTGCTGCGGGGTTAGACGTGGCTGGGAGGTTACCTAGGGCTAATGTGTGGACAGAAAGAGGGTTGTGATCACTTTCGGTCCTTTCGATGATTGTCATATCGATGACTAGAGGCCATAATCTTATATCGAATAGGCAATAATCGATTCTGCTGGTGTGGTTCGTTTTGTTGTATGTGTGACTACCGTTGGTGTCTGAATTAGTTCTGCCATTTAGCGCCCTGAGTCCAAACTCCATGGTCAATGATTTTACCTGAATCGCAACCGACGTCCACCTTTTGATGGGTGCAATGGACAGGGCGGGGATAGACCAGACTTGATCTTCCTCGCGGGTGGACCTGAGATCGTCCCAGTCAAGGGGTTCGAATGTGACGTTGAAGTCCCCAGCCACAATGGTTTTATGATGGCGGGGATAATTTTGTAATAGGGCTACGAGGGCGCAGAGGGTTTTGGAGACTTGACCCCCCTGACCCCTCGAGCGTAGATATTAAAGATGTTCACCACAGAGTCAGGCCCAAAGGATAGACGAAGGCCTAACAGGTCGGGAGAGGCTGTAGGTAGCTGTGATATATGGCAGCTAAGTGATGTTTTGATCCAGATGGTCAGACCCCCTGAGGGCCTGCCTCTCGTGCTGGCCACAGCGGGGATGTGGAAATTTGAGTAGCCTGTTCGGAAGAGTGGGTCGAGTGACCATGTTTCCTGTAGGAGACATATGTCATGTTCGTCAATAAATGAGGAGAAGGATGGAAGGGGAAGAATAGATTTCAGACCTGCCACGTTCCATGAGACAAGTCGTACCCCAGATTGTGACTGAGTTGTCCTACCTAAATGTCCGGGGTTTTTGAGGTTGGCTGTCAGGGGTTGGTTTGGCAGATGTGGCTGGGGGAGCAGGGATGGGTTGATGCCAATGTTTGCCCGTGGGGTTTGTGGTGGTTGGTGATGTTCCTCTGTTGGAACAGGCCTGGTCCTGATCAAGGAGATGCTTGCGGGCCTAGACAGCAGCTCTAGGTTTGGTGGGCAATGTGCCTGCAAGATGGGTGGAGCATCGTTGTCATGATTGCTCGGTGAGCCGGAAATGGTCGCGGTATCATGGGTAGGGGGGTGAATACATGGACAGACAGTGGTGGGGTAAAAGGAGGATCTGGGGGTGATGGATGTTGGAAGGTTGCAAGGTTTGCCTGCATAGATTTTAGGTGGGGCTGTGAGTCAATCATGTTTACCAAGAGGGGATAGGTTTTCTGCCGGGTGGTAACTCGGGCGTTCCTCGTGGAGCGTGGGTGACCTGAGCTGTTTAAACTGGATGCGTGAGTGTGCAGGTGGGCTTGTTCTTGCGTCTAGGGCCACCAGATTGTTCGCCATGGTCCTGTTCTTGAGTGTCAGTTTTAGGATATCAAAGTGAGTTCCCGGGTCTGGCCGTCGTACTACGGTAATTAGGTCCTCACGTATTATGGATCGGCAGCCTCTAACATGGCGAATCCAGTGGATTGCCTTGTTTTTGATAGAGTCTACCCCTTCCTTGCGCGCCAATGTGGTTAACTTGGGAACGTTAACCATTAGAACTATATTACCTAAATGGGACTGGTCAGTGGCAGGTTGCGTAGAGTATTTTGAGGCGGTGTTGCTCATGGGTTTGAGGGTATTATGATAGATGTCTAGTGAATTTCCTATGCCTAAATTGTGGAAGAGGGGAGACTGGTGGGAGTTCATGGTCTTTTCTTTGGTAGGGTGAGGGCCAGCGTGGCTAGAAGCAGAGGAGTTGGGCGAGTTTGTTGTGATGCCTGATAGGATTGGATTTTGGGCAAGGTTACTGGTGGTCGTGTTATTTGCGTGGGTTAGCTGTTTTACTATTGCAAGTAATGAGTTAACCATATGCTTGAGTTCTGTGACTTCCTTCCTTAGAGCTTGTATGTATTCGATATGCTGTGGGGTTACATGAGGAGAGTGCGTGTTGGTTGCTGCTGGCCCATCTGCCAGGGTGTCTGGGTTGATGTCGTTGCGTGATTCAGGGAGGTTGGTTAGGGGATTGAAGCGGTTACTGAGCTGGATGGAATCGTTGATGGCAAGTGGTAGGTCTTCTGCTAGGGAGGGGGCCGCATGGGTGATAACGTTCCTACTTTCACCCGCCCCTGTAGTGTCAGTAACTTGTTGCCCACGTTTCATGAAAATCTCAGCGATTTTCATGGAACCTTCCTTCCTGCTAGTTGAAGTGGGCCCCTCCCCAGTTGCAATAGAAATGTTTCCCTGGGGGCTAGTTAGTATTCCGTTGCATTCGCCCAGGAGAGAGTCGATTCTATCCATAACGCAATTGCTAGCAGCATGCTTATGTCTTTTTCGCTTGGCTTTTAGTACTGCCCCGGCCCCTGCCTCTATTGCTTTCCTTTTGCCCATCTGGTGTTAGTGTAGGTGCAGGGTTAAATGATAAGGTGTCAGATTAAATGGAGCAGCTGACTGGGGAGACAGAGTAGGAACTAGCAAAAGGGACTGAGTACAATATGGCCTTCTTGGGAGATAGATGTTAGGGGGGTGGCCCAGCCCAGCCTCTGTCAGCCGCTGACGGGCGCAGGACGGGCCCGCCCTTGGCCCGGGCTTCGCCCGCGACGGCGGGAGCGCGAACGAGTTTTAAAGGGCTCCTGCCCCGCCTCCAGAGATCACACAGCGCTTCCCGCGACGGCGGGAGCGCGAACGAGTTTTAAAGGGCTCCTGCCCCGCCTCCAGAGATCACACAGCGCTTCCCGCGACGGCGGGAGCGCGAACGAGTTTTAAAGGGCTCCTGCCCCGCCTCCAGAGATCACACAGCGCTTCCCGCGACGGCGGGAGCGCAAACAAGTTTTAAAGGGCTCCTGCCCGCCTCCAGAGATCACACAGCGCTTTATTGTAGTATTTTTACCCCTCTCAGTCCCTCGCTGTCTGATTGTCTCACTGTTTGAAGTTCTTTCCTGCTCCTTGTTTCCTTCTTCATTAGTGTAGGTATCTGGTGCAGTCTCCCAGCTGTGGTGCATGCTCCCTGGTGCACTGGTGCAGTCTCCCAGCTGTGGTGCATGCTCCCTGGTGCAGTCTCTCAGCTGTGGTGCATGCTCCCTGGTGCAGTCTCCCAGCTGTGGTGCATGGTCCCTGGTGCAGTCTCTCAGCTGTGGTGTATGGTCTCTGGTGCACTGGTGCAGTCTCTCAGCTGTGGTGCACGCTCACTGGTGCAGTCTCCCAGCTGTGGTGCACGCTCACTGGTGCAGTCTCCCAGCTGTGGTGCATGCTCACTGGTGCAGATTCCCAGCTGGGGTGCATGGTCTCTGGTGCACTGGTGCAGTCTCTCAGCTGTGGTGTATGGTCCCTGGTGCAGTCTCCCAGCTGTGGTGCATGCTCCCTGGTGCAGAAAGGTAGGAAGATCCATGCGGGCAGGAATCCTGACTGGGTTTCATGCTTTATTATGTGTTTGTACACATATTGGGGTCATGATTCTTTGGTGTTTCTATTCCTCACACAGATACCATCTTCTGCAGCAGCTCCGCACTCACCACACAGGTCAATTCTCAAGAGATGCTGAGCCCAGATCCTGTATTATGTCTTCCCATATGGTCTAGCGGTTAGGATTCCTGGTTTTCACCCAGGCGGCCCGGGTTCGACTCCCGGTATGGGAAGGTCTAATTATTTTTTTATACACTTGGCTTTTTCTGTGTTTTTTTGTTCAATATTTTCCTAATAATTATTCATTTATTGCGATCCTACTTTCTGTCACACCGTGAGGGATTAAAGACCGGACGATGTCACCTAAACGTCCATAACATTTCGCTGATACAAAAACGGTGATAAAATCCTCACTGAGATGAGTTTCATTTTAAAGGAACCTTCGCACGTGACCCCGCTGCTGCCACGAGGCTGTGATTTGGGGGGGCCGCCCCAGTTTGTCACAAAACCTGTAACTTTCACTCTCTGTGCGAAACGGCTATGCTCAACGTTTTCTTTTCTTTATATTTCCAAAGGTTGATAAAATAAATGTTTTAAAACCCCTTGCTTGATGTTTGTGGATAGGAGCGCGGTTTGTGCCTTTTACGCTGGTTTACACATACAGTCTCTCATCCTTGAGTGAGTAAATCGTCCATCACTATGTAGGGTGCGCATTTTATCCGGCTTTATTTCCCGGGATTTCTCAATTACATTAGATAGACTCAATGTCTGAGCTGAGAAAATGTGTTTGTCAAAAAGAGAGACACATCTTTGTGTAAAAATTTGTCTTTTGCAGCTTTAGGTTCGGGCCTAGTTATCATCGCGTCACGCGGAGCCGCCAGTCACCTTGCTGTGCTGCGTGATGGGGAAGGGCGGGAATGCGCCGTTCTTAATATTGGAGGCGCATTTCTAGCTTTTCCCAGTGCACAATGTGCTGCCGAGCGCCAGGTGCCTGCGCTGTAAGCAGGATTGTTTTTGTGCAGGAAGGGACACCGTACTGGGCAAAACAATCCTCTGAGGCATTTCCTCTTTCCGCGTGTGCTGCAGAAATACACGCCTCACCTGCGGCCTACGTGTCGCTTAATGAAAAAAGCGCTTTTTCAGCAGTTGATAAAACACCCAACCACAAAAGGACTTGGACCCTCAACTTTCTGATCCACAGTCAGACTCTTTGTCCAGTAGGCCACGTGGGCACCATTTGGCAGGTGCTGCAGTGCTGTTCACCCCGGCTCAGAGCATCCCTAGCCACTGCTGACAGCCCACGCAAGCGCTGTACTAGAAAGAAAGGGGCTGCAGGCGCTATATGTCCTCATTGCCTCTCCACACAATCCCTTTCTTTCCCACGCCTCCTTGAGGACTGAGAGGTTAAGGTTTGGAAAAATGTCCTTAGTACCTGAAGGTTTGTGACCTTTCAAAATTGGGCTCCTCGTTGCATTTGAACAAATCACATGTGCAGTTTGGCGTCCTCCGAACACCACTGTTTACCTGTGTTGTCTCTATTCTTTCATACTGAGCCTGCATTATTCTCATCCTTTTCTCTGTCGGTCTTTATTCTTCTTTTCAGTCTCAGTGGTTTATTTTCTCTTTGCCTCTTTTTGTATTTCTCTCTCCCTAACTCTCTGTTGTATCTCTTTTGGGCTGTTTCCTTCCCACTAATGCATGTTACTGTAGGTCTGTGTGTTTTACCACTGCACAGACATGGCTAGCCCCCCATTTTTTGCCTGGTATGTGATGTAGCCAAAAAGTTGTTAGTACCCAGGGCCCCTGCTAACCAGGTTCCATGGGTCAGATCTCTTTCCCTGAGCTGTTGTGAGGCATTGGCACAACTGGCAACACCTTTAGCTGCCACATTAAGTCCCTAATAAATGCTACTTAGGAACCCAGGGCATGTGGTACTAAGGGTAGGTCCCGGAGGGCAGCAGCACTCATTGTGCCACACTCTAGGGCCAGGCATTAAGATCTACCCACCTCTATCATTGTAGGCTGAGTGCTTTGACGCAAACCTAAAACAAAAACTGCCTGTGTGCCCTGTCCAATATACACTGCATACGCTATAGGTAAGACACCCCTTTGGCAGGCCTTCTAGCCCTAAGGCAGGGTGCACTATGATGTATGTGAGGGCATAGCTGCATGAGCGATATGCCCCCACTGTGTCCTTTCCAAACCTGGGACACAGTGAGTGAACAGAGCAGCCATTTTAAATGCATGTGATGGACACTGGTCAATATGAGTTTCACAGCTACATGATGGTCACTCTGAACCCTGGGTTGTTTGGTATCAAACAACGCAGAATGATAAATCCAAACTGGTGCCAGTATTGGATTTATTACCCAGATGTACCCAGGGGTAACCTTAGAGGTGCCCCCTGTAAAAGCTAACTACCCTGGCATGGTTGCTGGCCCGTCCTATCCAGCCTGCCACCTCCAGACTCAAATCTGCATCCCTGGGGTGAGAGATCCTTCTCTCTGGGATTCAGAACAAAGCCCTTCCTGGGTGGAGATGCTAAAACCCTCTCCCTCAGGAATGTGCACTACCTGGTTGGTGAGCTTCAAAGGGCTTACCACCTTTGAAACTTGACCTCCAGGCCTGCTGCAAGCAGAAGATGGCTGCCCCTATTGCAAACCCCCATTTGTGGCAGCAGCAACGGTGGGAAAATCAAACAAAGGACAGGAGTGGCCATACCTAGCATGCACCACCCCTAAGGTGTTGCATGCGAGTTGGACTCTCCATTTCATTTTCTTTCATCTTGGATGGAAGGAAAATAGTCAATCAGGGGTATGAAAGTGACCTTTGCCCACAGGAAGTGGTCACTTAGTGGGTGTAGCCACCCTAAGGTAGATAACCCATTGGTCACTACCAGGTTCTCCCTAAAACCACCACTAAATACATTATTTAGTGAGCATCCCTAGACCAAGAAATCAGATTCTAAGGACTCAAGAAGACCAGCAACAAAAAAAGACTCGAGGCATGACAACTGAAGACCTGCTGCACAAAGAAAAGGTACCAACCCCTGCCTGCTGCACCCAGGACTCGACAATCGCTGCTGAGGGGTTGCTTGGACACAGGACAGACTCTAATAACCCCCAGAGGACCTCCACTCTTCAAAACTCACCAAAGATCTCCCTGCAGAGTGAAGGCATCACTCTGCAACCTCAAGAAACCACCAAGCCAGCGAGGTCCACTTCACTGACTAGCTGCTGACCATGGAACCAGATGCCACAGCCAGACCAAATTTCACACCATGGACGAGAAGACAAACCCTGCCAGTATGCTAAGTATGGTGGTACTGTGCACTCCAGCGGCCAAGCCATACCATTACCCTGGGTAGTGGTCATTTCACATCGGACACCCAGAAAGACAGTCCACTCTGGACTATAAAAGGACCAGGAGGAAGCCCCAGTCGATGGACTTCGGAAACCACCAGGACCTCCCACCAGAGTGCCCCTGCTGACCTGTAAGCGGCCCTCAAGCCAAACTGCCTCCTGCTTTTAAGGGCATCTTTGCTCACAGCTCCAGGCTCACCGATTCGCTCTGCACCCGGCCTCTCTGTGCCCTGCATCGAAGACGTAGCTGTGCTCTAAGGATCCCCCACACCTTGCAACCTCAACACTCCAAGGGGACCCCCAGGAGTCAACCTTAAACTTACCTGTGCAGTGCCTTTCCAAGTGGTACATAGCAGTGCCCTGCACCAGCTCCAGAGACCTTTTCCTGCTGCTCCTGCCGGAACCAGGAGTCGCCTGAACTTCTCCAGCTGGCACAGTGTGCCCACCAACGGCCTCGACCAACCTGCAAAAGAAGAACTCTGTAACCTAATGTCTGATTTTATATGCATTTTAAAGGTTATCCTCCTTGGATACCTAGGGTGCGGAATTCATCACAAAAAACTATTTTTTATTAAAACTTCAAAAATGCATTACTTAAAAAGTACTTACCCGATTGTGATGATCTTGGTCATAAAAATTGTATGTAAATCTAAAGTCTTTTTTTAAATTGGTCTTGGGTTATCCTTTTGAGTGTGTCTTGCGTTATTGATACTGTGAGTACAACAAATGCTTTGCACTTCTCCAAGATTAACCTCACTGCTCGACAAAGCTACCTTAAAAATGAGAGCATTAGGTGGTCTAGTTTTTAGCTCTGTGAACCAATGTGTGGTTTCCTGGACCCCCTGCTTGGCGCGTTGTCAGATACACACCGGAGCCAGGTCCTGAGTTTCTCCTGTTTTTGGAGACAATTGAGGGTCAGCAAGTGAAGAGACTGAGGGCAGAGATGGCCCTTCAGGGGTGATGCAGCGTCACTCACTGGTAATTAGCGCTCATTAGGATTTCTGAAACACAAAGGCGCAGAGTGAAGACTTTATTGCTCCAATAATAAGAGCTGAGGTGGGGCATTAACTTGAACAGCAGTTGAAGGAGTGTGGAAAGAAAAGCAGTGGGTTGGGTCCTCTTTCCGGGGTCATATATAGTTATCTGTTCAGTGCAGCGCCTGCAGCCCCTCTGTGCAGCGCCTGCAGCGCCTGCAGCCCCTCAGTGCAGCGCCTGGAGCCCCTCAGTGCAGCACCTGCAGCCCCTCAGTACAGCGCCTGCAGCCCCTCAGTGCAGTGCCTGCAGCCCCTCAGTGCAACGCCCTGCAGCCCCTCAGTACAGCGCCTGCAGCCCCTCATTGCAGTGCCATGCCTCAAACCCTTCTTTGCAGCGCCTGCAGCCCCTCAGTGCAGCGCCTGCAGCCCCCTAGTGCAGCGCC
This sequence comes from Pleurodeles waltl, assembly GCF_031143425.1. Taxonomy (NCBI): domain Eukaryota; kingdom Metazoa; phylum Chordata; class Amphibia; order Caudata; family Salamandridae; genus Pleurodeles; species Pleurodeles waltl. The sequence goes on along the minus strand of NC_090443.1, from coordinate 1,018,070,069 downwards.
CTGCAGCCCCTCAGTACAGCGCCTGCAGCCCCTCAGTGCAGTGCCTGCAGCTACTCAGTGCAGTGCTGTGCCTCGAACCCCTCTTTGCAGTGCCTGCAACCCCTCTGTGCAGCGACTACAGCCCCCCAGTGAAGCGCTTGCAGCCCCTCGGTCCATCACCTGCACCCCTCTTTGCAGCGCCTGCAGCACCTCAGTGCAGTGACTACATCCCCCCAGTGCAGCGCTTGCAGCCCCTCAGTGCAGCGCCTGAAGCTCCTCAGCAGCACCTTGTAGCCACTTAGTGCAGTGCTGTGCCTGGAACCCCTCATTGCAGCGCCTGTAGCCTCTCAGAGCAACGACTACAGCCCCTCGGTGCAGCGCCTGAAGCCCCTGAGTACAGCAGCTGCAGCCCACTCAGTACAGCTCCTGCAGCCCCCTCAGTACAGCTCCTGCAGCCCCTCAGTGCAGCGCCCTGCAGCCACTCAGTGCAACACCCTGTAGCCACCCAGTGCAGTGCCGTGCCTGGAACCCCTCATTGCAGCGCCTGCAGCCCCTCAGTGCAGCGACTACAGCCCCTCTGTGCAGCGCTTGCAGCCCCTTGGTGCAGCGCTTGCAGCCCCTCAAGTGCAGCACCTGAAGCCCCTCACTGCAGCACCATGTAGCCACTCAGTGCAGTGCTGTGCCTGGAAACCATCATTGCGGCGCGTGCAGCCCCTCAGTGCAGTGACTACAGCCCCTCAGTGCAGCACTTGCAGCCCCTCTGTGCAGCGCCTGCTGGGAACAGGAGCAGCACATGCTGCAGGTGATGCCCTGTGAGGGCCTCCAGTTGTCCTTTGTGTAGCGCCGCAGTGTCTTCCCTGCAGTGAGTGCCACTGCATGCAGTGCTTTAGTAACTTGCACAGTGCAGTGCTTTAGTGAGGGACATAGCGCAGTGATTTAGTGAGAGACACAGTGCAGTGCTGTAGTGAGAGACGTGTGCAGTGCTTTAGTGAGGGACATTGTGCAGTGCTTTAGTGAGAGACGTGTGCAGTGCTTTAGTGAGGGACATTGTGCAGTGCTTTAGTGAGAGACGTGTGCAGTGCTTTAGTGAGGGACATTGTGCATGGCTTTAGTGAGAGACGTGTGTAGCGCTTTAGTGAGGGACTGTGCAGTGCTTTAGTGAGGGACCGTTTGCAGCCTGTTAGAGGATGGTTCTGACCATCAGGTCTGCCCTGATTTTTCGATTTTTGACCACCTGGTTTTTGACTGTTTACTGTGAGGAAGCCTCCTACGAGGTGACTCACGCACAGTAAACACATGGTGAAATGGACTGCGCATGTTTACCGCCGGTGCCGCCGTGCTAAGGAAAGGCTGCTGTGGCGCAGCAAGGCAGGAGGCCCCGGGCAGGTTACATGTGATCATGTGTGCGCACGGATGTGCACCCATGTGAGGGCTGTGAGAGGAGGATTCCTAGTGTGCGCAGCCCTAGAACTGCGCCTAGATAGTCCTGGCGCAGGAGGAACTATGCAGAGTGGGTGGTGACCTGGAGTAGGTCTCATGAGAGGGGTGTATACATGTGAGAGAGAGTCAGTGTGCTTACTGTCCTCTCACTGTAGGGACACCCAGTTCAATGCCAATGTCAGGGTGCTTGAGATATTTGCATTGGGGGATACTCCATTGAATGTCAATGGGAAAGGAGGGCCTAGGGTGCAACTCCAGTTCTCTGGGGTCCATCGAGACCAGAGTCACACCAAAGTATACTGTAACCTGTAAGAAAAGAATGATGCAGTAGGTTACAAGCGCATAGTTGTACAACTTATGGGTCATCCAGGGATGTCATCTTTCTCTGCCTCAGCTCAGGATTAGGGCCAATTACTGCTCTGTCCAGTTGCTGGAGCAGGGCCTTGCATCAACCAGCCAGCTGTCATTCTGTGCCAGGAGCAGGCTGGAGAGGCCCTGGGAGGAATGTCAGGTAGGAGGGGCTGAGACTTTCAGAGCACATGTGGCAACTAACTCCTGGAGGATGCCATCTTGAGCTATCCCAGAAGACTGTGCAAGAAGGAGGGGATGGGAGCAAGGAAGTGATGTGGCACATCTGGATAGGCCAGATGTGCAGACCTGCTGGACACTTCCGCCCCCACTTAAAAGGTCCTGCACACGGGAGAGCTCTCTCTCTTGGCTGTGCTTCACTGCTGGGCACTGGGACTGCAGACGGGAGTCATGGACAACTGGAAGGAAGAACCTCCTGACTGCCCTTGGGGCAGGGACTCTGCCCCTGAAGGATTCCAGGCCAGCGAGGCGAATGCCAGGGCCAGGCAAGCTGGCCCCCTTGCCCCCCCAGAGGACTAGTTGGGGGAAGGACTGGGCTAGCGCAAGGAGAGCGCGCTGCCCAGAAGGAAAAGAGGGAACCCAGAGGAAAGATTGGCACAGGAGTCAGTGGAACTGGCTCCCTGATGATCTGGAACCCTTCCAGGCCAGGAGGCCTAAGGAGAGTACTCCGGGTGGCAAGGTCTTGTCACCAGGAGCGGAACGACACAAGAATGAAGAAAATCGGCCCTTGGGGGCCCGAGATATCACAGGACAAAGAATGGCGACCTTTGAGAAAGCAGCTACGAAGCACTTGGAGCTTCGCAGCTGCTTGAGACTGTGGCCCCAGGGTGGGCCAGGGCCTGGGGGCTGCCCAAGAGAAAGAGGAGCAAGGGGGGTGCCGTCGCACTCCCCCTCGCAGAAGAGAAAGGGACCCCGGACCCCATCCCGGGGCCCCGTGAAGCCTGGTCCCGTGTTGGACGTTGAAAGGGGGGGTGCCGTCGCGCACCCCCTGCCGCTGTGGAAAGGGGACCCTGGACCCCATCCCGGGGCCCCCAGCGGCGAAGACCAGCCGGGGAGCGCCGTCGCGTTCCCCGTGAAGAAAGGAGTAATGGGGGGGGGGGGGGGGGTGCCGTCGCGCACCCCCCAGCAGAAGAGAAGTCGGGGAGCGCCGTCGCGCTCCCCGTGAAGATGGCTAAAAAGGGGGCCCCGGACCCCATCCCGGGGCCCCGAGAAGAGGCAGGAGTGGGGGTGCGCCGTCGCGCACCCCCAGCCGAAGAGAAGTCGGGGAGCGCCGTCGCGCTCCCCGTGAATGTGGCCATCGGGGCCCCAGACCCCAACCCGGGGCCCCCAACAGAAGAGGGCCTGGGGGAGCGCCGTCGCGCTCCCCACTGAGGAGGAGAGGGGCCCCGGACCCCATCCCGGGGCCCCGAGAAGAGGAGGACTTCGGGGAGCGCTGTCGCGCTCCCCGTTACAAGGAGGAGGGGCCCCGGACCCCATCCCGGGGCCCCGAAGATGCACGGAGGAAGGGGGAGTGCAGCGGCACTCCCCCCGCGCGGCCCGAGCGGCCGCAAGCATCCCTGAGTCTGCCCGCTGGAGCGGGCAGACTCCCAGTCAGCTGGCCGGTTCCCGCGGCAACACCCGGAGGTGCTGGCCGTGCGGGGAGCCGGCGGCCAGGCGTGGTCTCCCTGAGCCGCCCTCCAACGAGGGATCCTCTTTTTGGTGCGGGGGGTGTCCGGGTGGGACCGGCACCCCCAAAAACAAAGGAAAAAAACACAAGGCAGAAAAGAAAAGGCACCGTGGCTCTCCCATCGCAGCGGGAGAGCCGCTCATCATTTATGCAGCCGCCCCAGCATGCTTTGCGGGGCTGGGGCTGCTTATTGAGCCCCTAAAACACCTGTGGTGGTCCCAGGGAGATGGGGACCACCACCAATGGAGTATGAGGAGACAGGGGGAGCTGCAGGAGCAGCGCAGCCTCCCCCCAACATCTGTTGGTGTCCCCACCCTAGGTAGGGTGGGACACATGAGAGATAACCCCTCAAGGGTTGGATGGATGCTTGAAGCACAAGCTTCAGTTAACTTTTGTTCCTGTTTGTGCAAGGGGGCCTACCATAGGTGTAGGTTGGTATGGCCCCATGTATTCTACTGTTATTTTATTGTTAAGTAGGAGTAATCTAAAAGTAATCCTGATGGTTATAATGCTAGAATTTAGTCTCTTATGTTTCCTGAGTATGCTAATTTGAATAGTGATACTGACAGTCATCTCTTGGCAGGATGAAAGGATTTAATCACAACTGTAGGTGTCATCATTGCACTGTACTGTTGAATACTGTCAAAATGTTCCAATGTCGCAAGGGGGGCACTGGGATTGTATTGCCATGTGGATTGTTGGATTATATTCTCCCTTGAGGAGACCTGAGAGATTACATACTGGTGGTCCAGTGTGATTTTATCACTTTGTATATATTTGTAGATTGTTGCATAGTATTGAGTAGTGTGTGTGAATAATAAATGTACTTTTACTTTATCAAAAGAAAAAGCACAGACTGGACATTCATATATTAAGATTCATGCTTGTGTGCTCATGAATGGGGATTACTAGCCCACACCACCTCCCTTGAGTAAGCCTTGGACTGCTCTGCAACGCTACCCTATGAGAGTCAAGCGCTACAATGGGGTGTTTGGTTCCCAGTGGCGGTCGTGTGCGGACTCGTTACTTGTGTGGGCCACACAACTAATGACCCACCTTCCAACACAGCCCTTTAGGAAGGATACAGTGCAGTGCTTTAGTGTGGGACGCTGTGCAGTGCTTTACTGCGGGACACAGTGTAGTGCTTCACAGAGGGACATGTGGAGTGCTTTAGTGAGGGACACTGCAGTGCTTTACTGAGGGATGCTGTGCAGTGCTTTGGTGAGTGACACTGCTGTGCTATAGTGAGCGACACAGTGCAGCACTTTAGTGAGGGGCATAGTGCAGTGCTTTAGTGAGGACACAGTGCAGTGCTTTAGTGAGGGACTGTGCAGTGCTTTAGTGAAAGACGTCGTGCAGTGCTTTAGTGACGACTCAGTGCAGTGCTTTATTGAGCTACACTGTGCAGTGCTTTAAAACAAACTCACAATGTAGAATGTTGCAGCAAGTTTGTGCATTGAAAATTGTGACAGGCTTTGTAAGGGAAGTTTTGTGCTCATTTCTTGGAATCACCAAGTCCCCAGGAGCATCTTGACTACTATAAAAAAGCGGTCGAAATGTGCGCCATGACTGTAGGTTTCATAAAGATTTATTCTCTGGAGCTGCTAAAGGAGTCCGACCACAAAGGGACTCGAACCCTCAATCTTCTGATCCGAAGTCAGACGCCTTATCCATTAGGCCACGCGGTCACCACATGGGTGATGCTGATGTGCTGTGCACCCCGGCCCCACTGAGACATGCCCTCGAAGGACGGGGCACAGCTTGCATTAAAGGCAGTGAATTCTGCTCGTTTTTGCAGTAACTCTGAGAGCAGCTCTTCGGCTCAGCCTAGGTAAGGCAATGTAACAAGCGCCTCGACAATCTGACGAGGCACTACACCTGGGTACCGACTCCCTTATTAAGGTTCTGTTTTTTTATTTTTATTTTCAACACAATAGTGTCTGTTTTGACGTCCAACTTCCTGGACGTTCTAGTCACATTAGGGCTCCAATATAGATTTGTGTCTAATGTTATGGAGGAAGATGAAGGAACTTCATGGATGAGGTACTGGGTATACTATGTGCCACACCTCATCAGTCAGCCGAAATAGCTCAGTTGGGAGAGCGTTAGACTGAAGATCTAAAGGTCCCGGGTTTCGGCAAAGGTTTTGTGTTTTTATTTCTTTCCAGCTCATCTAGTGCGGGGCAGAAAATAAAATGGATGAAAATATATAGAACTGGGGTGCACTCAGGTGGAAGTGACTGACCCCCACCCCTCAAGCAGAATTAAACCACAGAAAGAAAGGAGGGTGCGCTGAGCCCTCTAGATGTAAGACTTTCTCGTCCCCAGGGTTTCAAGGCTTGGATGTCAAATGGGACATAGTAAATTAAGCGCTGACAAAGCCAATAGGCTTGGCTTCGTTATAATGCTCCTCAAACACCGTGTCATTTTTCCGTTTTGCCGCATAATCTTTGCTGCCTTTATTGAGTGACGGCTGCCGTGTGATTTGTCTCTTCAGTACACGCCGGTGCGACAGTCTTTTTTGCCTCTCTATCCCGACATCTTAAGGATTTTGGGGGGCCCTGGGCCAAACGTATTCTGGGGGCCCCTTTCGGAAAAGCTTTGAATTCTTGGTCCAGTTTCATCTTTTCATGCCCTCTGTGGCCAGGTCACAGACAGGCCCATTCCTCCAACTTCAATGTGTGTTTAAATCTAATATTCAGAGACAGTGAGGTGTGTTTTCAATATTGTAACACAGCAGCTGCTCACTACTGTTGCTGCAAAGCATCTCTGGACACCCTCCCGTTTCTGTATGAGAGGTCTGTTTTGATCTCAAATCAACTTTTTTTTATGGCTGTTTCAGGAAGTATAAACACATTTCTGTAAAAAATGTTTGTAATTGACTCTCACACATCACCCACATTAAAACTAAATTAAAGGGAAACAGTATTTAAAGCAATGTGATTAAGAATTCTTCAAGGTCATCAGGGTAAGCCTCTCTGCAGAACACCTGGGTGTATCAGGGGGGCCCTGGAAGGCTGGGGCCCTGGACCAGCGCCCACTTTGCCCACACCGTCTCTGCCTTGGGCAGGAGTTCCCTCACTGCCACTCTCCAGCAGCGCCCCTCATCTCTCCTTATCCCTCTCTCACATACATTTCATTTTTGTAAAGCGCTCTCATAGTTCACTCACACTCAGGCGTGTGATCTGCTTGTGCACGTTCTTTGCAACAGGCACATTAACCCGCTGCGCTACTCTATGATGAGTCAAAACTGACACAAGACAAAATTCTCATTTCTCACCAGCAGGAACATTAACCATCAAAGTTATCTTGGCGTTTTTATTGTTGCCTGAAAATTGCCCATGGTCGAGGAAGTTCTCATACTTTTAATCACAGCGCCCCTGCCTTTCACCAGAATCAGCACCAGGTGCAGCTGCACCGGTCGCACAGCCCTAAGCCGGCCCTGCTTCCGTACCGCATCCTCCAGGGGCCCTGGAGTCAGTCCAGCCTTGATTGAAGGAGCCGCCCACATACATGATGCGTACATGTAACCTCTCCAGTGACCCCTCGTGGCACATGGGATACAGCACACGGAGAGAAGCTCTGGGCAGCTCGAGGGGAAGCACCTTCCGCCGAGTTTACTTTTTATTACCTCGGTTTTTGTTCATTTTCCGTCTTGTACTTTACAAAAGTATCTTTAAAACGTCCATTCCCTGCCCGCTGCGTTACTCGGACAGAGCATGCAAGTAGCACTCCTGGTTTAGGCAGGAGTCTCCGTGCTTTATAGCGCCTCGCTCTAGTAACCTCAAGCACTATCACATGAGACAACAAAAGGCCACATTTCTGTCCGTGACCTCCTCGGGTCCCTTAAATTGTGGACTCGGCCTTTAAGGGAACATTAGTGAAAGCGCCTGCTTGCGAGCCCCGGTTATAAACATATATGTCAACACCTGTGACACCGAGGAGCTCATGTGAAGGCAGAATACAGGTGACGTCAAGAGGAGGCTGACATTGTACGAGGGAGTAAAACCTTTTAAAGTACATCATGAGTCTCCCAGATAGACAGTCTTACCACTGTCCCAACTACACTATTCACTCACACAGGCACTACACACTCATACACGCACTCCACACTCACACAGGCACTATTCACTCACACAGGCACGCCACACTCACACAGGCACTCTTCACTCACACAGGCACTCTTCACTCACACAGGCACTCTTTGCTCACACAGGCACTCCGCACTCACACAGGCACTCCACACTCACACAGGCACTCCACACTCACACAGGCACGCCACACTTATACAGGCACGCCACACTCACACAGGCACTCCACAGTCACACCGGCACTATTCAGTCAACCAACTACACTATTCACTCACACAGGCGCTATTCACTCACACAGGCACTGCACACTCACACAGGCACTCTTCACTCACACAGGCACTCCACACTCACACAGGCACTCTTCACTCACACAGGCACTCTTCACTCACACAGGCACTCTTTGCTCACACAGGCACTCCTCGCTCACACAGACACTATTCACTCACGCAGGCGCTATTCACTCACACAGGCACTTTTCACCCACACAGGTGCTATTCACCCACACAGGCACTTTTCACCCACACAGGCGCTATTCACCCACACAGGCGCTATTCACCCACACAGGCACTCCACGCTCACACAGGCACTATTCACTCACTCTGGCACTATTCACTCACACAGGCAGTCCACACTCACACAGGAGCTATTCATTCACACGGGCACTCCACACTCACACAGGCACTATTCACTCACTCAGACACTATTCACTCACACAGGCACTCCACACTCATACAGACGCTATTCTCTCAGACAGGCACTATTCTCTCACTCCGGCACTATTACCTCACACAGGCACTCCACTCCACACTCACACAGGAGCTATTCATTCACACAGGCACTCCACACTCACACAGGCACTATTCACTCACACAGGCACTCGACACTCACACAGGCACTCCTCACTCACACAGGCGCTATTCCCTCACACACGCACTATTTACTCACAGGCACTATTCACTCACACAGGCACTATTCTCTCACTCTGGCACTATTCCCTCACACAGGCACTCCACTCCACACTCACACAGGAGCTATTCATTCACACAGGCACTCCACACTCACACAGACACTATTCATGCACTCAAGCACGATTCACTCACACAGGCACTCCTCACTCACACAGGCGCTATTCCCTCACACAGGCACTATTCTCTCACACAGGCACTCTTCACTCACACACGACCTATTCACTCATACAGGCACTATTCACTCACACAGGCACTCTTCATTCACAGGCACTATTCACTCACACAGGCACTCTTCATTCACAGGCACTATTCACTCACACAGGCACTCTTCATTCACAGGCACTATTCACTCACACAGGCACACCTCCCAGCCTGCACAGGGCAGCAGAGGTCAGTGCTGTGAACGTGTCGCCATTGATGCCGCGTCGGTCACTAAACTCCGCCGCCAGCATCAGCATCACAGGGAGCAAAGCGGAGCAGGTGGGGTCCCTCGTATCTTCAGTATTTTATGCTTCAGGGTAAAATTATCACCGGTGATCTGTGTAAATGCTCTTACAGTAGAATGTGCGGCCGTTTTGTGCTTTTCATAAAAAGTCCATTTTCCGCAGGTGTAAATCTACATTCACAACCGACCACGAAGGGACTCGAACCCTCAATCTTCTGATTCGAAGTCAGACGCCTTATCCATTAGGCCACGCGGTCACCACATGGGTGATGCTGATGTGCTGTGCACCCCGGCCCTACTGAGACATGCCCTCGAAGGACGGGGCACAGCTTGCATTAAAGGCAGTGAATTGTGCCCATTTTTACAGAAACTGTCTGAGAGCAGCTCTCTCGCCCAGCCTAGGTAAGCCAATATAACAAGTGCCTCGACAATCTGACGAGGCACTACACTTGGGTACCGACTCCCTTATTAATGTTCTGTTTTTTTATTTTTATTTTCAACACAATAGTGTCTGTTTTGACGTCCAACTTCCTGGACGTTCTAGTCACATTAGGGCTCCAATATAGATTTGCGTGTAATGTTATGGAGGAAGATGAAGGAACTTCATGGATGAGGTACTGGGTATACTCTGTTCCACACCTCATCAATAGATGCTCAGTCAGCCGAAATAGCTCAGTTGGGAGAGCGTTAGACTGAAGATCTAAAGGTCCCGGGTTTCGTCAAAGGTTTTGTGTTTTTCTTTCTTTCCAGCTCATCTAGTGCGGGGCAGAAAATAAAATGGATGAAAATATATAGAACTGGGGTGCACTCAGGTGGAAGTGGCTGACCCCCACCCCCCAAGCAGAATTAAACCACAGAAAGAAAGGAGGGTGCGCTGAGCCCTCTAGATGTAAGACTTTCTCGTCCCCAGGGTTTCAAGGCTTGAATGTCAAATGCGACATAGTAAATTAAGCGCTGACAAAGCCAATAGGCTTGGCTTCGTTATAATGCTCCTCAAACACCGTGTCATTTTTCCGTTTTGCCGCAAAATCTTTGCTGCCTTTATTGAGTGACGGCTGCCGTGTGATTTGTCTCTTCAATACACGCCGGTGCGACAGTCTTTTTTGCCTCTTTACCCCGACATCTTAAGGATTTTGGGGGGCCCTGGGCCAAACGTATTCTGGGGGCCCCTTTCGGAACAGCTTTGAATTCTTGGTCCAGTTTCATCTCTTCATGCTCTCTGTGGCCAGGTCGCAGACAGGCCCATTCCTCCAACTTCTATGTGTGTTTAAATCTAATATTCAGGGACAGTGACGTGTGTTTTCAATATTGTAACACAGCAGCTGCTCACTACTGTTGCTGCAAATCATCTCTGGACACCCTCCCGTTTCTGTATGAGAGGTCCTGTTTGGTCTCAAATCAACTTTTTTATGGATGTTACAGGAAGTATAAACACATTTCCCTGCAAAATGTAATTGACTCTCACACATCACCCAAATAAAAAATAAATTAAAGGGAAACAGTATTTAAAGCAATGTGATTAAGAATTCTTCAAGGTCATCAGGGCAAGCCTCTCTGCAGAAGAGCTGGCTGTATCAGGGGGGCTCTGGAAGGCTGGGGCCCTGGACCAGGGCCCACTTTGCCCACACCGTCTCTGCCTTGGCCAGGAGTTCCCTCACTGCCACTCTCCAGCAGCCCCCTCATCTCTCCTTATCCCTCTCTCACATACATTTCATTTTTGTAAAGCGCTACTCATAGTTCACTCACACACAGTCGTGTGATCTGCATGTGCACGTTCTTTGCAACAGGCACATTAACCCGCTGCGCTACTCTATGATGAGTCAAAACTGACACAAGACAAAATTCTCTTTCTCACCAACATGAACATTAACCATCAAAGTTATTTAGGTGTTTTTATTGTTGCCTGAAAATTGCCCATGGTCGAGGAAGTTCTCATACTTTTAAACTCAGCGCCCCTGCCTTTCACCAGAATCAACACCAGGTGCAGCTGCACCGGTCGCACAGCCCTAAGCCGGCCCTGCTTCCACACCGCATCCTCCAGGGGCCCTGGAGTCAGTCCAGCCTTGATTGAAGGAGCCGCCCACATACATGATGCGTACATGTAACCTTTCCAGTGACCCCTCGTGGCACATGGGATACAGCACACGGAGAGAAGCTCTGGGCAGTTCGAGGTGAAGCACCTTCCACCGAGTTTACTTTTTATTACCTCGGTTTTTGTTCATTTTCCGTCTTGTACTTTACAAAAGTATCTTTAAAACGTCCATTCCCTGCCCGCTGCGTTACCCGGACAGATCATACATGCAGCACTCCTGGTTTAGGCAGGAGTCTCCGTGCTTTATAGCGCCTCGCTCTAGTAACCTCAAGCACTATCACATGAGACAACAAAATGACACATTTCTGTCCGTGACCTCCTCGGGTCCCTTAAATTGTGGGCTCGGCCTTTATGGGAACATTCGTGAAAGCGCCTGCTTGCGAGCCCCGGTTATAAACATATATGTCAACACCTGTGACACCGAGGAGCTCATGTGAAGGCAGAATACAGGTGACGTCAAGAGGAGGCTGACATTGTACAAGGGAGTAAAACCTTTTAAAGTACATCATGAGTCTCCCAGATAGACAGTCTTACCACTGTCCCAACTTCACTATTCACTCACACAGGCACTCCACACTCATACAGGCACTACACACTCACACAGGCACTCCACACTCACACAGGCATTATTCATTCACACAGGCACGCCACACTCACACAGGCACTCTTCACTCACACAGGCACTCTTCACTCAAACAGGCACTCCTCGTTCACACAGGCACTCTTCACTCACACAGGCACTCCACACTCACACAGGAGCTATTCATTCACACGGGCACTCCACACTCACACAGGCATTATTCACTCACACAGGCACGCCACACTCACACATGCACTCCACACTCATACAGGAGCTATTCATTCACACGGGCACTCCACACTCACACAGGCACTATTCACTCACTCAGACACTATTCACTCACACAGGCACTCCACACTCATACAGACGCTATTCCCTCACACAGGCACTATTCTCTCACTCCGGCACTATTCACTCACACAGGCACTCCACTCCACACTCAAACAGGAGCTAGTCATTCACACAGGCACTCCACACTCACACAGGCACTCCACACTCGCACAGGCATTATTCACTCACACAGGCACGCCACACTCACACAGGCACTCTTCACTCACACAGGCAGTCCTCGCTCACACAGGCACTCTTCACTCATACAGGCACTCTTTGCTCACACAGGCACTCCTTGCTCACACAGGCACTCCACACTCACACAGGCATTATTCACTCACACTGACACAGGCACTCTTCACTCACACAGGCACTCCTCGCTCACACAGGCACTCTTTGCTCACACAGGCACTCCTCGCTTACACAGACACTATTCACTCACACAGGCGCTATTCACTCACACAGGCACTTTTCACCCACACAGGCGCTATTCACCCACACAGGCACTTTTCACCCACACAGGCGCTATTCACCCACACAGGCACTCCACGCTCACACAGGCACTATTCACTCACTCTGGCACTATTCACTCACACAGGCACTCCACACTCACACAGGAGCTATTCATTCACACGGGCACTCCACACTCACACAGGCACTATTCACTCACTCAGGCACTATTCACTCACACAGGCACTCCACACTCATACAGACGCTATTCTCTCAGACAGGCACTATTCTCTCACTCCGGCACTATTCCCTCACACAGGCACTCCACTCCACACTCACACAGGAGCTATTCATTCACACAGGCACTCCACACTCACACAGGCACTATTCACTCACTCAGGCACTATTCACTCACACAGGCACTCGACACTCACACAGGCGCTATTCCCTTACACAGACACTCTTCACTCACACACGCACTATTCACTCACAGGCACTATTCACTCACACAGGCACTCCACACTCACACCGGAGCTATTCATTCACACAGGCACTCCACACTCACACAGACACTATTCACTCACTCAAGCACCATTCACTCACTCTGGCACTCCTCACTCACACAGGCGCTATTCCCTCACACAGGCACTATTCTCTCACACAGGCACTCTTCACTCACACACGACCTATTCACTCACACAGGTACTATTCATTCACACGGGCACTCCACACTCACACAGGCACTATTCACTCACACAGGCACGGCACACTCACACAGGCACTCTTCACTCACACAGGCACTCCTCACTCACTCAGGCACCATTCCCTCACACATGCACTATTCACTCACACACGACCTATTCACTCATACAGGCACTATTCACTCACACAGGCACTCTTCATTCACAGGCACTATTCACTCACACAGGCACACCTCCCAGCCTGCACAGGGCAGCAGAGGTCAGTGCTGTGAATGTGTCGTCATTGATGCCGCGTCGGTCACTAAACTCCGCCGCCAGCATCAGCATCACAGGGAGCAAAGCGGAGCAGGTGGGGTCCCTCGGATCTTCAGTATTTTATGCTTCAGATTAAAATTATCACCAGTGATCTGTGTAAATGCTCTTACAGTAGAATGTGCGGCCTGTGTGTGCTTTTCATAAAAAGTCCATTTTACGCAGGTGTAAACCTACACTCACAACCGACCACGAAGGAACTCGAACCCTCAATCTTCTGATCCGAAGTCAGACGCCTTATCCATTAGGCCACGCTGTCACGGTTAGGAAGGTGCTGTAGGGCTCTTCACACCGCTCAGAGCATCCCCGGCTCTGGATCACTCAGGCGCTATACTAGAAAGCAAGGGAGCACAGGCGCTATATGTCCTCACTGCCGCTCCATAACACAGCTCACCGTCCCGCGCCTCCTAGAGCATTGAGAGATCAAGTTGTGGAAACAAAAGTCCTTAATATTTGAAGGTTTCTGTCCTTTCAAAGTTGGGCTCCTCGTCGCGTGTGAACAAGATCACAAGTGCGGGTTGAAGCCTCCGCCACCTCTGTTTACCCGCTTTGTCTCTATTCTTTCACTCTGAGCCCGTATTTTTCTCAACCTTTTCTTTGTCAATCTTTATTCCTCTTTCCAGTCTCGGTGCTTTATTTTCTCTTTGCCTCTGTTTGTATTCCTCTCTCCCTAACTCTCTGCGGAGTCTTTGTTGGGCTGTTTCCTTCCCACTAATGCATGTTACTGTGGGTCTCTGTGTTACCACTGCCCAGAGCGGTAATCACCAGCCTCACCCCACAAACCGGGATTCATGCAAGAGTGGAGTAATTTATTTCTTGTTCTTCTCTTTTTCTAGAGACTCGTTGTGCTCTCAACACTGGAACAAACAATGACTGACCATGTGGTCACCGTCCACTCTCAAATGTACTAAACCCAGGGAGTGACCAGCTGCCCCCATGTGTTCTAGTGGTTAAGATTCCTGCTTTTCATCCAGCGGTTCCAGGTCAGTTCCCACAACCTCTCTGTTCTCAAACCCAAAGGGTTACAGAGATCCCACTTCATCTTATTTCCACTCCGTTCCCCCCGTGTGTGCTTATTACCTTCAGCATATTACCCAGAAACCACCGCGCGTAAACAAACCCAACTGCCCCCCCTGCACTTGTAAGCTATAAAGTGACGGACACTTGTCCTCTGACCACATATTGATACCAGGGGATCCCTGAGGTTTGTCTTTTATGGTCCAATCACCATCCAAACACTGTGTAGCTCCGCCCACAACAATGGTGAAACGTCACCTTTAGTTGGTTTGTGGTATTTACACACAGGGCAGTGTTTTGTGTCCCGTCTGAACCAACATCCCTCTTGTTGGATCTGACACTGATTTCTGTGGCAAGTGCAGTGAATCCTTCATTTTGCAGACAGTGCACAGAGCACAGAATTGTATCATTCCAGGGGCCCTGCTTGGCGCGTTGTCAGATACTCACCAGAGCCAGGTCCTGAGTTTCTCCTGTTTTTGGAGACAATTGAGGGTCAGAAAGTGAAGAGACTGAGGGCAGAGATGGCCCTTCAGTGGCTGATGCAGCGTCACTCACTGGTAATTAGCGCTCATTAAGATTTCTGAAACACAAAGGCGCAGAGTGAAGACTTTATTGCCCCAATAATAAGAGCCGAGGTGGGGCATTAACTTGAGCAGCAGTTGGAGGAGGGTGGAAAGGAAAGCAGTGGGTTGGGTCCTCTGCCCGGGGTCATATATAGTTATCTGTTCAGTGCAGCGCCTGCAGCCCCTCAGTGCAGCACCTGCAGCCCCTCAGTGCAGTGCCTGCATCTCCTCAGTGCAGTGCCTGGAGCCCCTCAGTACAGCACCTGAAGCTCCTCAGTGCAGCACCTGGAACCCCTCAGTGCAGCACCTGCAGCCCCTCAGTGCAGCGCCTGCAGCCCCTCAGTACAGTGCCTGCAGCCCTCAGAGCAGCGTCTGCATCTCCTCAGTGCAGCGCCTGCAGCCCCTCAGTGCAGCACCTGCAGCCCCTCTGTGCAGCGCCTGGAACACCTCAGTGCAGTGCCTGCAGCCCCTCTGTGCAGCACCTGCAGCCCCTCAGAGCAGCACCTGTAGCCCCTCAGTGCAGCGCCTGCAGCCCCTCAGTGCAGTGGCTGCAGCCCTTCAGTGCAGCTCCTGCAGCCCCTCAGTACAGCGCCTGTAGCCCCTCCGTACAACACCCTGCAGCCCCTCAGAGAGGGTGCTTACAGCCTCTCAGTGCAGTGCCTGCAGCCCCCCAGTGCAGCACCTGAAGCCCCTCAGTGCAGCAACTGCAGCCCCTCAGTGCAGCGCCTGCAGCCCCTCAGAGCAGCGCCTGGAACCCCCTTAGTACAGCGCCTGCAGCCCCTCAGTGCAGCACCTGCACCCCTCAATGCAGTGCCTGCAACCCCTGGGTGCAGCGGCTGCAGCCCCTCAGTGCAGAGCCTGCAGCCCCTCAGTGCAGCACTTACAGCCCCTCAGTGAAGCACCTGCAGCCTCTCAGTGCAGCGCCCTGTAGCCCCTCCATGCAGTGCCTGCACCCCTCAGTGCAGTACCTGCAACCCCTAGGTGCAGCGGCTGCAGCCCCTCAGTGCAGCGCCCTGTAGCACCTCAGTGCGGCACCTGCAGCCTCTCAGTGCAGCGCCTGCACCCCTCAGTGCAGCGCCATCACCCCTCAGTGCAGCACATGCAGCCTCAGTGCAGCACCTGCAGCCACTCAGTGCAGCGCCTGCAGCCCCTCAGTGCAGCGGCTGCAGCCACTCAGTGTAGCGTCTGCAGCCCCTCAGTACAGCACCTGCAGCCCTCGATGCACCGTCTGCAGCCCCTCAGTGCCGTGCCTGCAGCATCTCAGTGCAGCGTCTGCAGCCCCTCAGTACAGCGTCTGCACCCCTCACTGCAGCAGCTGCAGACACTCAGTGCAGTGCCTGCAGCCTCACAGTGCAGTGCCTGCACCCGTCAGTGCTGCACCTGCTGGGAACAGGTGCACCACGAGCTGCAGGTGATGCCTGTGGGGGCCTCCAGGTGTCCTCTGTGCAGAGCTGCATTGTCTTCCCTACAGCGCTGCAGTGACAGTCACTGCATGTAGTGCTTTAGTGAGGGACACATTGCTTTGCTTCAGTGAGGGACACAGTGCAGTGGTTCAGTGGAGGACACTGTGCAGTGCTTTAGTGAGGGAAGCTGAACAGAGTTTTAGTGAAGGACGCCCTGCAGTGCTTTAGTGAGGGACGCCCTGCAGTGCTTTAGTGAGGGGCACAGCCAGAGATTCAGTTGGGGGGGGGGGGGGGGGGGGCACATTGCAGGATGTTGGAGCAAATTCGTGGCAGCCTTTGTAAACAAGGTCTTGTGCGCATTTCTTTCAATCACCCTCCTCCCCCCCCCCCCCCCCCAAGCATCCTCTGCTCTAAAAGTAGAGACACTCAAGTGCGCGCACTTATCGTGGGTTTCATACACATTTATATCCTGGAGCTGCTGGAGGAGTCCGGCCACGAAGGGACTCGAACCCTCAATCTTCTGATCCAAAGTGAAACGCCTTATCCACTAGGCCACGCGGTCACAGTGGTAAAGCGTCCTCTGGGGGCCCCTCCTGTCACTCCCAGGCTCAGAGCGGCCTCGGTTGTGAGCTGGACACATTGGGGGGCAGGGAGGGGTCCCCCAAGCTTCTATCCCAGCCCCTCATCACTCCTCTTAATCCCCCACATTCTCATGCTCTGCTGCGGAGGGAATCACTTGTGTCTGTAAAGCGCCTCGAGCTGCACCTCACTCCTGTGGTATTAGGAGGCTGTCACATGACACAACCACAGCAATGTGGGAGGAGTCACCTCATCTGGACACAGCAGCCCCTGGGGTCTCCCCCACCCCTTCTGCGTCTTCACTGTTTGTTGTCTCACTCTGGGTCTCTTTACCTCCAGTTGTTTGGAGTATTTTTACCCCTCTCAGTCCCTCGCTGTCTGACTGTCTCACTCTGGGTCTCTTTACCTCCAGTTGTTTGGAGTATGTTTACCCCTCTCAGTCCCTCGCTGTCTGATTGTCTCACTGTTTGAAGTTCTTTCCTGCTCCGTGTTTCCTTCTTCATTAGTGTAGGTATCTGGTGCAGTCTCCCAGCTGTGGTGCATGCTCCTTGGTGCAGTCTCTCAGCTCTGGTGCATGGTCCTTGGTGCAGTCTCCCAGCTGTTGTGCATGGTCCCTGGTGCAGTCTCCCAGCTGTGGTGCATGGTCCCTGGTGCGGTCTCCCAGCTGTGGTGCATGGTCCCTGTTGCAATGGTGCAGTCTCCCAGCTGTGGTGCATGGTCCCTGGTGCAGTCTCCCAGCTGTGGTGCATGGTCCCTGGTGCACTGGTGCGGTCTCCCAGCTGTGGTGCATAGTCCCTGGTGCGGTCTAGCAGCTGTGGTGCATGGTCCCTGGTGCATTGGTGCGGTCTCCCAGCTGTGGTGCATGGTCCCTGGTGCGGTCTCCCAGCTGTGGTGCATGGTCCCTGTTGCAATGGTGCGGTCTCCCAGCTGTGGTGCATGGTCCCTGGTGCGGTCTCCCATCTGTGGTGCATGGTCCCTGGTGCACTGGTGCGGTCTCCCAGCTGTGGTGCATAGTCCCTGGTGCGGTCTCGCAGCTGTGGTGCATGGTCCCTGGTGCACTGGTGCGGTCTCCCAGCTGTTGTGCATGTTCCCTGGTGCGGTCTCCCACCTGTGGTGCATGTTCCCTGGTGCACTGGTGCGGTCTCCCAGCTGTGGTGCATGCTCCCTGGTGCAGTCTCCCAGCTGTGGTGCATGCTCCCTGGTGCAGTCTCCCAGCTGTGGTGCATGGTCCCTGGTGCGGTCTCCCAGCTGTGGTGCATGGTCCCTGGTGCAGTCTCCCAGCTGTGGTGCATGGTCCCTGTTGCAATGGTGCAGTCTCCCAGCTGTGGTGCATGGTCCCTGGTGTGGTCTCCCTGCTGTGGTTCATGGTCTCTGGTGCACTGGTGCGGTCTCCCAGCTGTGGTGCATAGTCCCTGGTGCGGTCTCCCAGGTGTGGTGCATGGTCCCTGGTGCACTGGTGCGGTCTCCCAGCTGTGGTGCATGGTCCCTGGTGCGGTCTCCCAGCTGTGGTGCATGGTCCCTGGTGCAGTCTCCCAGCTGTGGTGCATGGTCCCTGTTGCAATGGTGCAGTCTCCCAGCTGTGGTGCATGGTCCCTGGTGCGGTCTCCCAGCTGTGGTGCATGGTCCCTGGTGATATCTCCCAGCTGTGGTGCATGGTCCCTGGTGCACTGGTGCAGTCTCCCAGCTGTGGTGCATGGTCCCTGGTGCAGTTTCCCAGCTGTGGTACATGGTCCCTGGTGCACTGGTGCGGTCTCCCAGCTGTGGTGCATGGTCCCTGGTGCGGTCTCCCAGCTGTGGTGCATGGTCCCTGGTGCACTGGTGCAGTCTCCCAGCTGTGGTGCATGGTCCCTGGTGCGGTCTCCCAGCTGTAGTGCATGGTCCCTGGTGATGTCTCCCAGCTGTGGTGCATGCTCCCTGGTGCAATGGTGCAGTCTCCCAGCTGTGGTGCATGGTGCCTGGTGATGTCTCCCAGCTGTGGTGCATGGTCCCTGGTGCACTGGTGCAGTCTCCCAGCTGTGGTGCATGGTCCTTGGTGCAGTTTCCCAGCTGTGGTACATGGTCCCTAGTGCAGAAAGGTGGGAAGATCAGGGCAGGGAGTAATCCTGACTTGGGTTTATTCTTTATTATGTGTTTGTACACATATTGGGGTCATGTTTCTTTGTTGTTTCTTTTCCCCACACATATACCATCTGCTGCAGCAGTTCTGTAGTCGCAACAGGAAGGTCAGTTCTCAGATATGCTGAGTCTAGCATCATACTCATGCGCTCCCATATGGTCTAGCGGTTAGGATTCCTGGTTTTCACCCAGGCGGCCCGGGTTCGACTCCCGGTATGGGAAGGTGTCTTTTTTTTTCATGTATTTGGTTTTTCCTGTGTTTTTTGTTCTATACATTTGTGATAATTATTCATTTATTGCGATCCTACTTTCTGTCACATCGTGAGGGATTAAAGCCGGACGATGTCCCCTAAGTGTCCATAACATTTTGCTGATACAAAAACGGTGATAAAATCCTCACTGAGATGAGTTTCATTTTAAAGGAACCTTCGCACGTGACCCCGCTGCTGCCACGAGGCTGTGATTTGGGGGGGCCGCCCCGGTTTGTCACAAAACCTGTAACTTTCACTCTCTGTGCGAAACGGCGATGCTCAACGTTTTCTTTTCTTTATATTTCCAAAGGTTGATAAAATAAGTGTTTTCAGACCCCTTGCTTGATGTTTGTGGATAGGAGCGCGGTTTGTGCCTTTTACGCTGGTTTACACATACAGGCCCGTATTTATACTTTTTTTAGCGCCGCATTTGCGCCTCTTTTTGACGCAAAACGGCGCAAACCTACAAAATACAATGGTATTTTGCAAGTTTGCGCCGTTTTTGCGTCAAAAAACGACGCAAATGCGGCGCAAAAAAGTATAATTACGGGCCACAGTCTCTCATCCTTGAGTGAGCAAATCGTCCATCACTATGTAGGGTGCGCATTTTATCCGGCTTTATTTCCCGGGATTTCTCAATTACATTAGATGGACTCAATGTCTGAGCTGAGAAAATGTGTTTGTCAAAAAAAGAGACATGTTTATGTAAAAAATTTGTCTTTTGCAGCTTTAGATTCTGGGCCTAGTTATCATCGCGTCACGCGGAGCCGCCAGTCACCTTGCAGTGCTGCGTGATGGGGAAGGGCGGGAATGCGCCGTTCTTAATATTGGAGGCGCATTTCTGGCTTTTCCCAGCGCACAATGTGCTGCTGAGCGCCAGGTGCCTGCGCTGTAAGCAGGATTGTTTTTGTGCAGGAAGGGACACCGTACTGGGCAAAACAATCCTCTGAGGCATTTCCTCTTTCTGAGTGTGCTGCAGAAATACACGCCTCACCTGCGGCCTACGTGTCGCTTAATGAAAAAAGCGCTTTTTCAGCAGTTGATAAAACACCCAACCACAAAGGGACTTGGACCCTCAACTTTCTGATCCACAGTCAGACTCTTTGTCCAGTAGGTCAGGTGGGCACCATTTGGCAGGTGCTGCAGTGCTGTTCACCCCGGCTCAGAGCATCCCTGGCCACTGTTCACAGCCCACACAAGCGCTGTACTAGAAAGAAAGGGCCTGCAGGCGCTATATGTCCTCATTGCCTCTCCACACAATCCCTTACTTTCCCAGGCCTCCTTGAGGACTGAGAGGTTAAGGTTTGGAAAAATGTCCTTAGTACCTGACGGTTTTATGTCCTTTCAAACTTGGGCGCCTCGTTGCGTTTGAACAAAATCACAAGTGCAGTTTGGCGTCCTCCGCACACCTCTGTTTACCCGTTTGGTCTCTCTGTTTCATCCTGAGCCTGTATTATTCTCATCCTTTTCTCTGTCAATCTTTATTCTTCTTTTCAGTCTCAGTGGTTTATTTTCTCTTTGCCTCTTTTTGTATTTCTCTCTCCCTAACTCTCTGTTGTATCTTTTTTGGGCTGTTTCCTTCCCACTCATGCATGTTACTGATGCTTCTGTGTGTTTTACCACTGAACAGACATGGCTAGACCCCATTTTTTGCCTGGTATGTGATGTAGCCAAAAAGTTGTTAGTACCCAGGGCCCCTGCTAACCAGGTTCCCTGGGTCAGATCTCTTTCCCTGAGCTGTTGTGAGGCATTGGCACTACTGGCAACACCTTTAGCTGCCACTATAAGTCCCTAATAAATGCTACTTAGGCACCCAGGGCATGTGGTACTAAGGGTAGGTCCCTGAGGGCAGCAGCAGTCGTTGAGCCACCCTCTAGGGCCAGGCATCCAGATCTACCCATCTCTATCATTGTAGGCTGAGTGCTTTGACGCAAACCTAAAACAAAAACTCGACATGGCACACTGCCTGTGTGCCCTGTCCAATATACACTGCATGCGCTATAGGTAAGACACCCCTTTGGCAGTCCTTCCAGCCCTAAGGCAGGGTGCACTATGATGTATGTGAGTGTGAGAAGGTAGCCTCTTTCTAGCCTTGTTACCCCCACTTTTGGCCTGTTTGTGAGTGTATGTCAGGGTGTTTGTCACTGTTTTCACTGTCTCACTGGGATCCTGATAACCAGGCCTCAGTGCTCATAGTGAAAACACTATGTTTTCAGTATGTTTGTTATGTGTCACTGGGATCCTGCTGGTCAGGGCCCCAGTGCTCATAGGTTTGTGGCCTATATGTATGTGTCACTGGGACCCTGTCACACAGGGCCCCAGTGCTCATAGGCGTGCATGTATATGTTCCCTGTGTGGTGCCTAACTGTCTCACTGAGGCTCTGCTAACTCTCATTACTTTCAAATTGTCACTAACAGGCTAGTGACCAATTTTACCAATTTACATTGGCTTACTGGAACACCCTTATAATTCCCTAGTATATGGTACTGAGGTACCCAGAGTATTGGGGTTCCAGGAGATCCCTATGGGCTGCAGCATTTCTTTTGCCACCCATAGGGAGCTCTGACAATTCTTACACAGGCCTGCCACTGCAGCCTGAGTGAAATAACATCCACGTTATTTCACAGCCATTTTACACTGCACTTAAGTAACTTATAAGTCACCTATATGTCTAACCTTTACCTGGTAAAGGTTAGGTGCAAAGTTACTTAGTGTGAGGGCACCCTGGCACTAGCCAAGGTGCCCCCACATTGTTCAGAGCCAATTCCCTGAACTTTGTGAGTGCGGGGACACCATTACACGCGTGCACTACATATAGGTCACTACCTATATGTAGCTTCACCATGGTAACTCCGAATATGGCCATGTAACATGTCTATGATCATGGAATTGCCCCCTCTATACCATCCTGGCATAGTTGGCACAATCCCATGATCCCAGTGGTCTGTAGCACAGACCCTGGTACTGCCAAACTGCCCTTCCTGGGGTTTCACTGCAGCTGCTGCTGCTGCCAACCCCTCAGACAGGCAGCTGCCCTCCTGGGGTCCAGCCAGGCCTGGCCCAGGATGGCAGAACAAAGAACTTCCTCTGAGAGAGGGTGTGACACCCTCTCCCTTTGGAAAATGGTGTGAAGGCAGGGGAGGAGTAGCCTCCCCCAGCCTCTGGAAATGCTTTATTGGGCACAGATGTGCCCAATTCTGCATAAGCCAGTCTACACCGGTTCAGGGACCCCTTAGCCCCTGCTCTGGCGCGAAACTGGACAAAGGAAAGGGGAGTGACCACTCCCCTGACCTGCACCTCCCCTGGGAGGTGTCCAGAGCTCCTCCAGTGTGCTCCAGACCTCTGCCATCTTGGAAACAGAGGTGCTGCTGGCACACTGGACTGCTCTGAGTGGCCAGTGCCACCAGGTGACGTCAGAGACTCCTTGTGATAGGCTCCTTCAGGTGTTAGTAGCCTTTCCTCTCTCCTAGGTAGCCAAACCCTCTTTTCTGGCTATTTAGGGTCTCTGTCTCTGGGGAAACTTTAGATAACGAATGCATGAGCTCAGCCGAGTTCCTCTGCATCTCTCTCTTCACCTTCTGATAAGGAAACGACCGCTGACTGCGCTGGAAGCCTGCAAACCTGCAACATAGTAGCAAAGACGACTACTGCAACTCTGTAACGCTGATCCTGCCGCCTTTTCGACTGTTTTCCTGCTTGTGCATGCTGTGGGGGTAGCCTGCCTCCTCTCTGCACCAGAAGCTCCGAAGAAATCTCCCGTGGGTCGACGGAATCTTCCCCCTGCAACCGCAGGCACCAAAAAGCTGCATTACCGGTCCCTTGGGTCTCCTCTCAGCACGACGAGCGAGGTCCCTCGAATCCAGCAATGCTGTCCAAGTGACCCCCACAGTCCAGTGACTCTTCAGCCCAAGTTTGGTGGAGGTAAGTCTTTGCCTCACCTCGCTGGGCTGCATTGCTGGGAACCGCGACTTTGCAGCTGCTCCGGCCCCTGTGCACTTCCGGCGGAAATCCTTTGTGCACAGCCAAGCCTGGGTCTACGGCACTCTAACCTGCATTGCATGACTTTCTAAGTTGGTCTCCGGCGACGTGGGACTCCTTTGTGCAACTTCGGCAAGCACCGTTTCACGCATCCTCGTAGTGCCTGTTTCTGGCACTTCTCCGGGTGCTACCTGCTTCAGTGAGGGCTCTTTGTCTTGCTCAACGTCCCCTCTCTCTGCAGGTCCAATTTGCGATCTCCTGATCCCTCCTGGGCCCCAGCAGCGTCCAAAAACGCCAAACGCACGATTTGCGTGTAGCAAGGCTTGTTGGCGTCCTTCCGGCGGGAAAACACTTCTGCACGACTCTCCAAGGCGAGAGGAATCCGTCCACCAAAGGGGAAGTCTCTAGCCCTTTTCGTTCCTGCAGAAACCTCAGCTTCTTCTGTCCAGTCGAAGCTTCTTTGCACCCGCAGCTGGCATTTCCTGGGCATCTGCCCATCTCCGACTTGCTTGTGACTTTTGGACTTGGTCCCCTTGTTCCACAGGTACCCTAGATTGGAAATCCACAGTTGTTGCATTGCTGGTTTGTGTCTTTCCTGCATTATTCCTCTAACACGACTATTTTGTCCCTAGGGGAACTTTAGTGCACTTTGCACTCACTTTTCAGGGTCTTGGGGAGGGTTATTTTTCTAACTCTCACTATTTTCTAATAGTCCCAGCGACCCTCTACAAGGTCACATAGGTTTGGGGTCCATTCGTGGTTCGCATTCCACTTTTGGAGTATATGGTTTGTGTTGCCCCTATCCCTATGTTTCCCCATTGCATCCTATTGTAACTATACATTGTTTGCACTGTTTTCTAAGACTATACTGCATATTTTTGCTATTGTGTATATATATCTTGTGTATATTTCCTATCCTCTCACTGAGGGTACACTCTAAGATACTTTGGCATATTGTCATAAAAATAAAGTACCTTTATTTTTAGTATAACTGTGTATTGTGTTTTCTTATGATATTGTGCATATGACACTAAGTGGTACTGTAGTAGCTTCACACGTCTCCTAGTTCAGCCTAAGCTGCTCTGCTAAGCTACCATTATCTATCAGCCTAAGCTGCTAGACACCCTATACACTAATAAGGGATAACTGGGCCTGGTGCAAGGTGCAAGTACCCCTTGGTACTCACTACAAGCCAGTCCAGCCTCCTACAGTGAGGGCATAGCTGCATGAGTGATATGCCCCCACTGTGTCCTTTCCAAACCTGGGACACAGTGAGTGAACAGAGCAGCCATTTTAAATGCACGAGCTGGACACTGGTCAATATGAGTTTCACAGCTACATGATGTTCACTCTGAACCCTGGGTTGTTTGGTCTCAAACAACTCAGAATGATAAATCCAAACTGGTACCAGTATTGGATTGATTAACCACATGTACCCAGGAGTGACCTTAGAGGTGCTCCCTGTAAAAGCTAACTACCCTGGCATGGTTGCTAGCCGGTCTTATCAAGCCTGCCACCTCCAGACTCAAATCTGCATCCCTGGGGTGAGAGATCCTTCTCTCTGGGATTCAGAACAGAGCCCTTCCTGGGTGGAGATGCTAAAACCCTCTCCCTCAGGAATGTACACTGCTGGCGAGCTACAAAGGACTTACCACCTTTGAAACTTGACCTCCAGGCCTGCTGCAAGCAGCAGATGGCTGCCCCTTTTGCAAACTCCCACTTTTGGCAGCAGCAATGGTGGAAAATCAAACAAAGGACAGGAGGAGTGGCCCTACCTAGCATCCAATCACCCCTAAGGTGTTGCATGGGAGGTGGACTCTCTATTTCATTTTCCTCCATCTTGGATGGAAGGAAAATAGCCAATCAGGTGTATGGAAGTGACCTCTGCCCACAGGAAGTGGTCACTTAGTGGGTGTAGCCACCCAAAGGTAGGTGACCCACTGGTCACTGCCGGGTTCTCCCTAACACGCCCACTAAATACAGTATTTAGTGAGCATCCTTAGACCAAGAAACCATACTCTAAGGACTCAAGAAGACCAGCAACAAAGAAGACTCAAGGCATGAGAACTGAAGACCTGCTGCACAAAGAAAAGGCACAAAACCCTGCCTGCTGCACCCAGGACTCGACAATCACTGCTGAGTGGTTGCGTGGACACAGAACGGACTCTAAAAACACCCAGAGGACCTCCACTCTTCAAAACTCACCAACGATCTCCCTCCAGAGTGAAGGCATCACTCTGCAACCTCAAGAAACCACCAAGCCAGTGAGGTCCACTTCACTGACTAGCTGCTGACCGTGGAACCAGATGCCACAGCCAGACCAAACTTCACACCATGAACCTGGGACTGCCAGAAGGGAGCTATGAGAACTAGAGTTGCCTTTTGATGCCTTACCTGTGCAGGTAGCCTGTTGATCATGAGAAAGGGGGGCAAGTCGTAATTTAGGGGAACAGACCAGTCCTGAGAGAAAGCATCTGAGGCTGGCGCCAATGGATCCGGGTGCCAACTGTAAAATTGAGGGAGCTGGGAGTTGAGACGGAAGACAAAAAGATCTATTGACAGTGACCGGACCATTTGTCCTGGATGGAATGAAAGATTACGGGATGGAGTTTCCAGTCCCTTGAATCCCGGAAATGCCGAGAGTGGCAATCCGCTACGGCATTGAGGTTGCCCGGAAGTTACTCTGCACGAACCGAAAGTTGGTTTGAAAGGCAATATTCTCAGAAGGCTTTGGCCAGTTTCGCAAGAGGTTTGGATTTTGCACCCCCTAAATGGTTTATATATATTACTGCTGAAATGTTGTCCATTCTGAGAAGGATAGCGCAGCAAACTCTGTTCTTTGCAAGGCTTCTGATTGCAAAGGAGCCTGCAAGCATCTCTAAACAATGTATATGCAAATTGGACTCCTCTAAAGACCATGTACCTCCAGTCAATATTGGACCACAGCTGGCTCTCCAACCCGAGAGGCTTGCATCTGATTCTAATACAAGATCTGGGGCTGATGCAAAAATTGTTCTGCCGTTCCAGGCATCTAAATGGAAGAGCCACCATTGAAGTTCCACGCGGTAATCCTGATCTAACGAAACAGAGTCTGAGTATGCAAGGCCCTTTCTTAAATGCCACATTTTTAACCTCTGGAGAGCCCAATAATGGAAAGGACCTGGGAAGATGGCTTGGAAAGAAGAAGAGAGAAGACTTACTATGCGAACGAGTGACCTGAGGGAAAGGGAAGAATTTCACAGAACCTGAAGAATTTCAGATTTTATAGATTTTACTTTTGCAGAAGGGAGGTGAAGAGTGGCAGAAACCAAATTTATTAGGAAACTGAGGAATTCTATGTGTTGAGTTGGAGAAAGGAAAGATTTTTCTTTGTTGAGAACGAAAAATATATCCTTTAAAAGGGAGCAGGTAAGGGAAATGTGGGATTGAAGAGATTGAATACTCTGGTTCATTAAGAGTATATAGTCCAGGTAAATAATGAGTCTTACACCCTGAGATCTCAGAAGAGCTATTACCGGCTTCAATAACCATGTAAAACATCAAGGAGCAGAAGAGAGACCGAATGGAAGGGCTGTGAAATGGAAGAATTGATCTAGCCATTGAAACTGAAGACATTTTCTGTAACCTGGATGAATAGGAACAGAGAGATAGGGGTCTTGCAAATCCAAACGAACCATCCAGTCGTTTTGAAGAAGGGTATCTCTGAGGTGAAGAATCGTTTCCATTTTGAAACGGCGATACACTACAAATTGATTGAATACCCTGAGATTGATTACTGGGCGCATCTTTTTTTTTTTCTTTTGAACTAAAAAGATGGAGCTAGTAAAACCTGACGAGTCAGGAAGACAAGGAGCGATCGCTTGTTTTTGGAGAAGGGACTGCACTTCTGAAGCAATTAGATCGAACATTTCTTTTGAGAACTTTGGTGAATGAGGAGGGGAGGACTGAAAAGGTTCTGAGTAGAGTTTGATAACATAACCTTGATCTGTGTTTAAAACCTGAGGGTCTGCTGTGATTGACAACCATTTTGGGAGAAAAGAGCGAAGATAGCCCCCTCTGGGCATAAGAAGGCCAGAATGAACACTCACCTGATTTATCAGAGTACCTGGAACCTCTGGGGCCTCCGCCACGGGCACCTCTGCCTCTTTGCAGGTAGAAGTGAGGCTTGTATTCTTGGTAGGAGCTATTGTAGGAGCCTCTGGAACCTTGGTTGTTGTAACCACGGCCGGCAAAGTGGTTCCTTCCTCTGCCAGTCCTGACAAAAACCAGTTGGGAAACTGTTTTCTTCGGGGATTGCTGAGCCTTGTCCAGTGACGCAAAAGTAGAGACGTATTTACTCAGTTCTTTGACAAATCGGCAAACAGCAAACCTTCCGCTTTGATACCAGGATCCACTGTAGCAAGGTTAAACAATTTGGGATCCAGTTTGAGGAGTAATCCCTTCCTGCGTTCATGGGTGATGGCAGAGTTAGCATTACCCAGCAGACAAAAGTCACGTTGGACCGAGAGGGACAATTCTTCAGGGTCTATGGTAAAGTTATCCAGCCTAGCCGATTCTGCCAGATCAAATATACGAGTCCGTGGACCAACCACATCCAAATGTTTGTCCTGACATGAGGACCAAGCTTTGTCTACACCCTTGCGAGCGTCCTTGCCAAATTTAGAAAAGAACGTAACAAGTGCTCGGTCGGTGGAGGGAGTGATTGTAATTTTTTGAGGGAGAGAAGGATGTGTGCATTCAGATCTTAATTTTGATCTAGTTTGTTTGTCCAAGGTAAAATGTAATCTGGAGGATACATATTCACCAACATGATCCGCAGGAAGCCACTCTGTAGAATTGGGATGATGAATATGAGTGGGATTGAACATAGGGACCCCATCCGAGTCCATTACCACATTAGGTTTGGGATCATCCTGTTGTGCAATTTTTAATTTCTTTGCTGGATTAGGTGATAGAAGTCCTCCATTATCATTATCAGATAAATCATCATCTGAGTCCACGTTAGCAAAATCATAGCTGTATCTGGGATGGAGGAGGCCAAAATAAGTGAAGAAATATGTTTGGCTTTTGGGGTGCATTTGGCTGAAATCTTCTGTTTTTCATGAGTATTACCCTCCTTAGAAGGAGGCCTGTGAGGAGCCACATCCTGTGCCTTGCGTGAGGAAACCTCACCAACCAATAGTGCCACATTATGTTTTTTAGGTTCTGAATTCGCTAAAGGGCCCTTTCTGCCTTGCCCCGTAGAATGAGCCAACATTGTCTTAGACCTAATGTTAACAATAGAAGTTTCTAAATTTTTTGGAATTTTGCTAATTGAGGCAGACACTGCCTGTTGTACAGAGGCTTGAATAGAACTATTCAATTCCTCTTTAATGTTGGATTCCTCCTCTGGAGCCTCCTGAATTAAAGGAGAGGTATCAATTTCCATTTCGAATGAAATGAGGTTGAAAGTAACTAACAATTCAGACAAAAAAGGGTTAAAAAACTCAAGGGAGTGCTCTTGAATGAAAAAGCTGAGGAGGAAAGGGGAGGTAACGAGGGCGTGATAAACGAGTCCTCACTGTCAGAAGGAAGCAGGAGACTCGATGAGGAGCCAACAAGGAAAACGGAGTGAAACGAAGGCAAAAAACCTGGCCTAACTATGTCCCATGGAGCGCACTAAGTAGCATGTAATCAACCCTCAGAAGCATCAGGAAATGGCAGACACTATCTGAGGAACGGTTTCTAACCATCAAGAAGCGCAAGGGGAAGCGGGCTAGAGGCAGTGCGGCAACGTGCCGTCTAAACAGAGCCTCAAACGAACAAAAGCGCAGCGCAAATCCTGCAAACTATAATAAAAGTGTCATTAAAACCATATAACATAGAATACCAACTATTATAAATAAATAGGCGGAGAACTACTTAACTTGACTGCGAGCAGCAAGGAAAGAGGGCTGTTCGCAGTCAAGTGAGGTCATAATATGTGTATACTTTGCTGATTGGTTGTATTTGATGAACTATGTTTCTCTTCCTATTGGCTTATTTATTTTGCTGTATGGAATTTGTAGTTTTATTGTTGACTGCTGCTGCTGAATTAAAGCAAGAAAAGATAAGCATAATAGGAGCCTCCGGTCTTGACATAAAATTTAGGGTGAGAAAGTGAAGAGACTGAGGGCAGAGATGGCCCTTCAGGGGCTGATGCAGCGTCACATACTGGTAATTAGCGCACATTAAGATTTCTGAAACACGGAGGGGCATGGCCAAGGCGTCAAAATGGTGGTCGCACTTTCATAGTGCTCTGGACCCCTCCGTCATCTGTCTCCTGCAAGGAACACTATCCGTTCCCATTGGCATCGTTGTTGCTCTCCCCGAGGCTCTGCTGCCCCACCCGGGGAGAAATAGAGAGCTTCCCGTCCCACCTGGCCCAAACACGAGTGGGTTGCTGCCGAGGCCGCCGGCGACTATGATGGCGGTCAGAGGATGAGGCCGAGGAGTGGACTACCCGGGGCTGGGACACGGCGGTAGCCCGGACGCGCCCACGCACCCTGCCGCGGGGTTTCGGTGCGGCGAAGCAGCGCACCTCACTGTCAGAGGCGGGCTGCCATTGAGAGCAGCCGGGGGAAAGCAGAGACCTGCGGCCTCATCGCCCCCCCCGGAGCAGAGAAGACAGGGGAGAGAGTAGAGTGAGGATTCCTCCGGTCCGTGGCCCAGACGTGGGCCGATCAACAGTCCGGAGCTGCCAAAGCCCTGGTCCCGGGCTATAAATAAGCGCCTCGTCGCGGGACGCGGGATCGCCCGGGGCCCTGCTAAGACACACACGCGCCCATTGCCTACCGAGACAAAGAAGGAGTCGTGCCGCCGCTGGAGACTGAATTAATGGGCAACACTGAATAGAGGTGAGCCGTGGGCTGGGGCTGCCACCCAGGAGTCGAGACACAGAACCAGCACCGCTGGATGGGAGGGAAGCATCCTTGTGATCTCCTCCTCTCCCCCTTTCATTGAGGTGGGGGCCCGGCCTTGGATGACGGCACGCTGCTGAACCGCAGGGACTGGCCTTCTTCCCCCCCCCCTCTGATCTTCTCTTCCCCCCTCACCCTCTGCCCGGGTGTGTGACTGGGACCTGAGGTCACCCCGGGGGGTGAGTTGGAGCACCGGCGGAGGCGGTGTCATGACCACACAAACTTGCCAAGTCAAATCAAAGAAGTGCATGAGAAAAGCAAAGAGATATCCTCAGTGGAGACAGCAAAGCCCAAACTGGAAGAAGGTTTGCAGAGTAATCTTGCGCTTATTTCAAAGGAAGAATCAAGAAGAGAAGATCCAAGATGGCCGCTGTGAGTCCTGAAGGTTAGTTACAGTTCTAGTCTTGCAATCGGTTGGTTGCTAGGTTACGAGCTCTCCAGCTGGAAGCCTTGCACTTCAACTGAGGTCTGACAGGAATCAGCTGTGTGGAGAGAGAGCGCGCTTCAGAGCAGAAACTCCTGTGAGGT
Source organism: Pleurodeles waltl (assembly GCF_031143425.1). NCBI lineage: Eukaryota > Metazoa > Chordata > Amphibia > Caudata > Salamandridae > Pleurodeles > Pleurodeles waltl. Next base: position 1,018,039,273 of record NC_090443.1, on the reverse strand, counting down.
AAAATTACATTTGAAGATTATATTACAGAAAACGGATAAATATTGTCAAGGTTTATTCGAAGAGTTTGATAGTAGACCGTTCCCGTGGAAGTCGGCAAGGCTACAGAGTTAATGTATGAATTAACCTTATGTTTACAAGGTTCTTGTTTAAGATATTAAAGTCAAAGAAAAAACGAACTTTAAAAGAGCAAGTAACTACAAATGTCAAGGTTATAAACGAAGGCCAAGTTTAAAGGAGAAACGAACTGTTAACAAATAAGCATTTACAAATTCAATGGTAATAAACCAAAATAGAGTTTAAAAGAGAAACAAACTTAAATAAACAAGCATTTACAACTACAAGTCATCGACAGATGTCGAAGTAAGGAAGGAGAAACTAACTGTAATAAACAAGCATTTACAAATACAAGTTATCAACAAATGTCGAAGTAAGAAAGGAGAAACGAGCTTTAATAAACAAGTATTGACAGAAGTCACAATAAGACAGGAGAAATTAAATAACATCAGCTGATTTGAAGAACGCATTATCACCAACTATATATATATATATAGCAACATAAAACCAATCTCTAACAAAGGTTGAGAAGTTTTTCCAGAATCAGTTATAAGCATTTTTTTAAGAAGAGCTATCATTTATAGAGAGAAGCAAGGCTACAGAGAATTCAGGGTGAGTGAAGAAATAATAGAATTAAAGAGAATTAAGTGTTGAGAGTAGAAAGTGAAAAACTGATGTTGTATGTCCCTAGTAATTGCGACTGTGACTCTTGCAGGAGCTGTATCCAATCTTAGATGTGAAGAGGCAGACTGAGTACTGGCGTTCATCATCTCTGTGGCAGTCTCTCTACCATCCCATTCCCCTTTCCCCCTCCGGGGTACTCAGCACGAAGGATTAAGGAGTTATCTTCTGCTTCTGAGGAAATCGAATTGAAGTATCCTGACAGGCGGGGCGATTCCTGGAATGAGCCCATCACCGGAGGGGGGACAGTCTGGCTAATGGAGGGCTGTGACTTTTCTGAGACCTCGAAGCTGTTCGATTGATCCGCGGTGTATGGAAAGGCGTGGCGGAACTTGAACTGGACCCCAAAAGAAATCACTCCTGGCCCTGATCTAATGTGCGACGGCCTCATCGGGCTGCGCTGGTGACCCGCCCGCTGAAGCTCTTGTGGGGCTGGAACTGTGACCAGATGCCATGGGCAAGGATAAGTCAGCGCGGTAAACGATGGCACAAACGCGCATAGACCAGTTCACCACGGGGCAACCGGGTCCCGTACGGAAGACCATGCTCCGAGTGGAGGTGGCGAACCACGGACGACATCCGGTGAACTAGCGGCGATACTTCAGGCGATCCAGGCTTCCCAGGTGGCCGTTGAATCCAAGATAGGAGAAGTTAGGGTGGACGTGGCCCTGGTCCGGGAAGATCTTCGCAATGCCACGGCCCGAATTACAGAAGCCGAGTCCAGAATTTCCACAGTGGAAGATGATGTGACCGCTCTCAAGGCCCAAGTCTCAGCGTTGACTACTTGCACGTCGGAACTGCATCGGAGAGCCGAAGATGCGGAGAACAGGTCTAGACGTAACAACCTTTGTATGCTGGGTCTCCCAGAGGCCACAGCAGAGTCATCCCTGGCCACATGTTTGGAGGACTGGTTCCACTCCTGGATGCTGGCCGACCGCCTTACGCCATGGTTCGCGATCGAGCGAGCCCACAGGGCAGTGCGGTCAAGACCCCCGCCAGGCTCCCCGCCCAGGCCAGTAATAATTTGTCTCTTTAATTTTAAAGACAGAGATGTGGTGCTGCAGGAAGCGCGCTCCAGAGGGGACCTTCTGCAATGGAGCGAAGGTCTTCCTTTTCCCTGATTACACGTATGAAGTACAACAGCAGCGTCGCTCATTCACCGAGGTGAAACAGAAACTGAGATTAACGGACATCCAGTACCGCCTCCTGTTTCCGGCAAAACTCTGTGTGTTCTACAGTAATAAAACCTACTTCTTTGAAGAACCGGCTGCGGCGTGTACCTGGCTGACAGAGGAGATCCCACTGGGCACACACAGGCAGGTCCAAAGCACTGCCAAATCACCAAAGGGGGCAAAAACCCGACCGACGCCAGCGTACGCGCTCACGGTGACGCAGTGTGCGATGCGGATCCCGCTCAGAATCCCTTTTGGAGACCCGCGAGGTGGAGCTGCGGAGCCCACGACCACTAGAGAACTCTGAAGACACTCCGGGGAGCCAAGACCTGCAGAGTGTGACACAGTCCCAGCTGGGGTCCTTGGAGGACACAGACTTATCCCACAGCCTGGTACTGTGATCCCACAAACGAGAATCATTTCTTAAAAAGAACCAGACTGTCGGGAGGATGAACACTATGCCAACTCTAGCTACTTGCTGTTTACTGTGTATTTATACTTGATCCGACACCATGGAGGGGTCCACCACCACTACCACTGCCCTATCAGTTAACGGTCCACCTCACCAGTTCTAGAAGTGAGGTACTATATATGGGTGACAGATGCTTCTGGGGGGAAGTATGGGGAGGGGTGGGAGTTGGGGGGCAAGGAAGTTTAGGCCTGGTTTCCAAGGCCAATGTTATGGTTTTTATGCTAGCGCTATATTTATGCTTGTTAGTTAGTACACAGAGCAGGGGACATGGAGTCATAGTCGACACAATGGGGACACGCGGTTCTCGGCGGCAAGGACAAGAGACAGGCTGTTCGAAGTTTCTAGGCCTAATAATGAAGAGCTGTGATATCCATTATGAGAATTTTTCAAAATCACCCACCCCCATGAATCAGACACAGGTTATTTCGTGGAACGTCAATGGTCTCCTTGAAAAGATCAAACGTACTGCATTGTTTGCCTTCATACATAGATATCGACCAGAAGTACTCCTGCTGCAGGAGACACATCTCCTGGGAGATAACTGCCCCTTCTTGGCCCGCCGGGGTTTGATAGGGTATATCATGCAGGGTTCACACGCGGATCACGGGGGGTAGCCATACTACTACACCGTACATTCCCCATGACAAACATCCAGATATGGAGGGACAGACAGGGACGCTATGTGGCCATCACTGGCAAAGTTGAAGGGGCCACAATCAACATGATCAGTGTTTATGCTCCTCCCTCCTTGATCAGTAAAACTCTCCAGGCCCTCACCAAGCTACTTTCAGACTTACCCCCTGGGCTTACTATGCTAGGCGCGACTTCAACGCAACCCCAGACCTGACCTTAGATGTAGCCGGCCCACTCTCCGCGTATAGACACACATCAGCAGCAGGAATCACTGGATGGCTCTCTGCGACGGGACTCTGTGATGCCTGGCGGATATGGCACCCTAGACGGGGACACTTCACTCACATTTCAGCGGCCCATGGCTCACAATCCAGAATAGACCTGGTGCTACTCCCAAGTACGGACTGCACCGCCCTTTCACATATTGAAATACTAGCTAGAGGAGTTTCTGACCACGCACCGCTCCGGTTCATCATGGGCCCGCTCGGTCTCGGTCCCGTCCTATGTGGTGGCTAAATGCGTGGTACGTCCAAGATAAAAGCTACACTGAGCAACTGCAACAGGCACAAAGAGAATACTTTCATTTGAATGAAGGGTCAGTGACCTCCACGGGCGTTCTATGGGTGGCGGGCAAGGCGGTGTTGCGAGGCACGGCTAAAAACCTGATAAGAAACCAGGAATGCACCAAAACCCAGCATATTGCACAATTGTAGCTCCGGGCGATGTGTCTAGAAAACGAGAGTGCAACAAACCCAAGAGAGGGGGTGACGCGACAACTCCTCCTAATCTGGGAAGAAATCCGAGACCAATCCCTGGAGGCTGCGAAACACCTGTGGAGGGCCAGCACCGCAAAAATCTATGGGTGGGGGGACAAAACCGGGAAAATGCTGTATTGGCTGGTGTCCCGCCATCATGCCTCCAGGATTGTCCCCAAAATTTATGACGGGGAAGAGAGCCTTGTTGTGAGACACCCCGAAATAGCAAACGCCTTTGCCAGATACTACCGTGCATTGTACCAGGCGTCTGCACGGGTTGACCTAGGTCAGGCCCGCCGATTATTGGATGTGGTCCCCCTTCCGCAGTTACCCGCGGCGGAGATGCAGATCTTAGAAGAACCTATTAATGCAGAGGAAATTGGGGTAGCCATCTCTGCACTAGTTACGGGGAAGACACCGGGTCCCGCCGGGTTCCCCTTGGAGTATTACAAAGCATTTAGAGAAGACCTAACTCCACACTTGATGCGCCTCTTTGCAGAAGTGGAGACGGACGGATCCTTCCCCTGAGAGTTAGACACCGCCACGATTGTAGTGCTCCCAAAAACCCAACCCCCCTTGCTACACTGTGCAGATTATAGACCGATATCACTGATCAATACCGAAATTAAAATCATCGCCTCCATCCTCACCGCGCATCTCAAGAGGGTTCTGCCGCAACTAATCCACCCAGACCAATGTGGGTTTATGGCAACCCGCAGTACACAACACTTTATCCGTCGACTACACGTGGCTCTGGCGGAGCGACACCGATTGCCCCGAGACCTTGCCTTTTTACTTATTGACTTCGAAAAGGCCTTTGACTCGGTTGACTGGGGGGTTCCTTTTTTTGGTGCTCCGACGCGCGGGCCTAGGACCGAGATTCCGCTGTCTGGTCCAGGCGTTATACACCAAACCTACGGCCTGCGTACAGGTCAACGGGGTCTTTTCCTCTACTTTTGAGGTTCACAGGGGCACGCGGCAGGGATGCCCCTAATCTCCCCTTCTATTCACCGTGGCCATTGAGCCTTTGGCTCAGATGATCAGGACAGACCCAGTATATCGTGGTTGGAAATGGGGCCCCTCCCAAAAAGACAGGATAGCGCTATACGCCGATGACATCCTGTTATACATGGAAGAACCCAGTATAACAGGCCCGAGAAGTCTCTGCCTCTTACAGCACTATGAACAAGCATCGGGGCTCAGGATGAACTCCACCAAATCAATTCTGATCCCATTGGCTGGTTCACGTGACTGCTTTGACTGGCAAGACACAATACCCCTATGCAGGCTCAGCTTTAAATACCTGGGCATCTGGGTGTCCCTCCTACCTGAAATGACGTGGGCCAAAAACCTATCTCCGTTGCTAGCACTCGTCAAAACAGACCTGCAGAGATGGCAAACCCTACAGCTAAATGTGATGGGCCGAGTGGCCCTATATAAGATGATGAGCTTGCCTAGGCTCCTATACACATTTCAGAACTTTCCCCTCCCAATCCCGCACTCCTGGTTCAAAACTCTTGAAAGCGTCACAGGACGGTTCCTCTGAAGGGGTGCCAGACACCGAGTAGCGACACAACAATGCTGAAGAGGGGTAAATGACGGGGGCCTGGGTGCCTCAGACCCCTATCTGTATTATTAGCCACCCAATTGATTGTGATCCATGATTGGTTCACCGGGGGATGGGACGACCCGGCTTACCGGATAGAATTGGAGATCCTGGGCTTCCCACGTATTCTTGATTTGCTATACAGAACTCCACTTCCCTGAGACATGGAAGAAATAACTAGGGTGGTTTTTCTGGCGTGGCACGCCGCACTACAGTATACCCGCTGGAACGCTGTTGTCACTCTTCAGACCCTGCTGTGGAGGGGGAGATGGTTAAACGCACCTGCAGCGCTGGAAGGATTCGCATAATGGGACCTGCTGGGCATTTCCTTGGTGGGAGACGTATGGAGAGGGGAAGCTATGAAATCATTTCAAGACCTGCAGGTAGACCTTCAGCTAAATCAGACACAATTCTTCAAATACCTCCAACTGAGACACGCCCTGAGGGTCCACTTGCCCACCACAGGTCCCATGCCAGAATTTAATCCACTTGAGGCCAAACTGCTTATGGGGAACCTGGAAGGACTAGGTATCTCTCAAATCTATAAAATGCTAATTAACAACGCCCCCGGTAACTTAAGCTCTATTAGAACCAGATGGCTTGGGGCCCTGGAGGAGGCGGAGTGGAGGGAGGCCTTGATGGCACCTAAGATACTGGCGGTGTCGGCTAGACTTCGCGTAGTGCAATTCTATTATTTGTACGGAGCGTATCTGACACCATCTAGACTGCACAGGGCGGGGCTCCGCCCCTCTGCCAAGTGCCCACGATGCTCGAGCGAGCCTGCAAATTATTTTCACATGGTCTGGACCTGCCAAGTGATACAGACGTATTGGGACAAAGTGGTCCAGGAACTGGGAGGGGCCCTGGGACAAGAGGTACAGAAATCCGCAAAGTTAATTCTGCTAGGGGTGATGGAGGAGATGGAAGGAACAAGCGCAAGGCGCGCCCTGGCTGCCACGGCCATGCTGGTCACCAAAAGAGACATTGCTGCTGCCAGGAACTCCCCTGAGGACCCGTCACTCCGGAAATGGAAAAGAGGTGTTGATTGGTGTGCAAACTAAGAAAAATTGGTTTATGAATCCAGGGACTGCCCTCGGAAATTTGAGAAAATATGGGGACGATGGATGGACTTACTGCCATAGAACAAAGGAAAAGCATGGAAATGAATGCTGTAAGAGGACCTGAACTGTTGTCTGCTTTATGGTCCGCAATGTTGTCAATTGTTAATATTGATCTTGGGTTGAAGATGGAACTCTATATGTCGTATATGTCTTCTACTCAGACCTTTTCTTCCCCTTTAAAACAATAAAAATTGTTTATAAAAAAAAAAAGATTTCTGAAACACAAGCGGAGTGAAGACTTTATTGCCCCAATAATAAGAGCCGAGGTGGGGCATTCACTTGAGCAGCAGTTGAAGGAGTGTGGAAAGAAAAGCAGTGGGTTGGGTCCTCTGCTGGGGTCAAATATAGTTATCTGCTCAGTGCAGTGCCTGCAGCCCCTCAGTGCAGCGCCTGCAGCCCCTAAGTGCAGCACCTGCAACCCCTCAGTGCAGCGCCTTCAGCACCTCAGTGCAGCACCTGCAGCCCCTCAGTGCAGCACCCTGTAGCCACTCAGTGCAGTGCTGTGCCTCGAACCCCTCTTTGCAGCGCCTGCAGCCCCTCAGTGCAGCGACTACAGCCCCACAGTGCAGCACTTGCAGCCCTTCAGTGCAGCGCCTGAAGCCCCTCAGTGCAGCACCTTGTAGCCCTTAGTGCAGTGCTGTGCCTGGAACCCCTCATTGTAGGTCCTGTAGCCTCTCAGTGCAGCGACTACAGCCCCTCAGTGCAGCGCCTGGAGCTCCTCAGTACAGCGGCTGCAGCCCCTCAATACAGCACCTGCAGCCCCTCAGTGCAGCGCCTGGAACCTCTCAGTGCAGCAATTCCAATCCCTCATTGCAGCGCCTGCAGCCCATCAGTGCAGCGCCTGCAGCCCCTCTCTGCAGCGCCTGCTGGGAACAGAAGCAGCACGTGCTGCAGGTGATGCCTGTGGGGGGCCTCCAATTGTCCTCTGTGTAGCACCGCTCTCTGTCTTCCCTACAGCACTGCAGTGAGAGCCACTGCATGCACTGCTTTAGTGATGTGCACAGTGCAGTGCTTTAGTGAGGGGCATAGTGCAGTGATTTAGTGAGGGATACAGTGCAGTGCTTTAGTGAGGGACACTGTGCAGTGCTTTAGTGAGACACCTGTGCAGTACTTTAATGAGGGCCATTGTGCAGGGCTTTAGTGAGAGACGTGTGTAGCGCTTTAGTGAGGGACTGTGCAGTGCTTTAGTGAGGTACATTGTGCAGTGCTTTAGTGAGGGACTGTGCAGTGCTTCAGTGAGGGACATTGTGCAGTGCTTTAGTGAGGGACCGTGTGCAGCCCTTTATTAGGGATACAGTGCAGTGGTTTAGTGAGGGACTGTGCAGTGCTTTAGTGAGGTACATTGTGCAGTGCTTTAGTGAGGGACTGTGCAGTGCTTTAGTGAGGGACATTGTGCAGTGCTTTAGTGAGGGACCGTGTGCAGCCCTTTATTAGGGATACAGTGCAGTGGTTTAGTGTTGGACGCTGTGCAGTGTTATAGTGAGGACACAGTGCAGTATGTTAGTGCAGGACACAGTGCAGTGCTTTAGTGAGAGGTGTCGTGCAGTGCTTTAGTGACGACACAATGCAGCGCTTTATTGAGCTGCACTGTGCAGTGATTTAAAAACAAACTCACAATGTAGAATGTTGCAGCAAGTTTGTGCATTGAAGCGTGTGGCAGGATTTCTAAAGGACGTTTTGTGCTCATTTCTTAGAATCACCAAGTCCCCAGCAGCATCTTGACTACTATAAAAACAAAGAGGTTGAAATGTTTATTCTCTGGAGCTGCTAAAGGAATCTGACCACGAAGGGACTCGAACCCTCAATCTTCTGATTCGAAGTCAGACGCCTTATCCATTAGGCCACGCGGTCACCACATGGGTGATGCTGATGTGCTGTGCACCCCGGCTCCACATAGACATGCCCTCGAAGGACGGGGCACAGCTTGCATTAAAGGCAGTGAATTGTGCCCATTTTTACAGAAACTGCCTCAGAGCAGCTCTTTGGCTCAGCCTAGGTAAGCCAATATAACAAGCTCCTCGACAGTCTGACGAGGCACTTCATCTGGGTACCGACTCCCTTATTAATGTTCTGTTTTTTTATTTTAAAACACATTAGTGTCTGTTTTGACGTCCAACTTCCTGTGAATATGCATCACCGAGAGGTTCAGTCACATTACTGCTCCAATATAGATTTGTATCTAATTTTATGGAGGGGGACGAGAGACCTGCCTGGATGTGGTGGCGGTGATAGTATGTTTCACACTTATCAACAGTTTTTCAGTCAGCCGAAATAACTCAGTTGGGAGAGCGTTAGACTGAATATCTAAAGGTCCTGGGTTTCGGCAAAGGTTTTGTGTTTTTTTCTTTCTTTCTAGCTCATCTAGTACTGGGCAGAAAATACAATAGATAAAAATATATAGAACTGGGGTGCACAAAGGCGGAAGTGACTGACACCCACCCCCTAAAAAGAATTAAGCCGCAGAAAGGAGGATGCGCTGAGCCCACTTTCTGAGTAAGGCTTTCTCGTACCCAGGGTTTAAAGGCTTGGATGTCAAATGGGACATAGTAAATTAAGCGCTGGCAAAGCCAATAGGCTTGGCTTCGTTATAATGCTCCTCAAACACCGTGTAATTTTTCTGTTTTGCCGTATAATCTTTGCTGCCTTTATTGAGTGACGGCTGCCGTGTAATTTGTCTCTTCAATACACGCCGGTGCCACAGTCCGCCCCTCCCCTCTCCCCCCAGCGCACAGGCACATTCCTCCAACTTCAATGTTGTTTAAATCGAATATTCAGAGACAGTGACGTGTGTTTTCAATATTGTAACACAGCAGCTGCTCACTACTGTTGCTGCAAATCATCTCTGTGACACCCTCCCGTTTCTGTATGAGAGGTCTGTTTTCATCTCAAATAAACTTTTTTTTATGGCTGTTGCAGGAAGTATAAACACATTTCTGTGCAAAATGTTTGTAATTGACTCTCACACATCACCCACATTAAAACTAAATTAAAGGGAAACAGTATTTAAAGCAATGTGATTAAGAATTCTTCAAGGTCATCGGGGCAAGCCTCTCTGCAGAAGAGCTGCCTGTATCAGGGGCCCCCTGGAAGGCTGGGGCCCTGGACCAGCGCCCACTTTGCCCACACCGTCTCTGCCTTGGCCAGGAGTTCCCTCACTGCCACTCTCCAGCAGCGCCCCTCATCTCTCCTTATCCCTCTCTCACATACATTTCATTTTTGTAAAGCGCTCTCATAGTTCACTCACACTCAGTCGTGTGATCTGTTTGTGCACGTTCTTTGCAACAGGCACATTAACCCGCTGCGCTACTCTATGATGAGTCAAAACTGCCACAAGACAAAATTCTCATTTCTCACCAACATGAACATTAATCATCAAAGTTGTCTTGGCGTTTTTATTGTTGCCTGAAAATTGCCCATGGTCGAGGAAGTTCTCATACTTTTAATCACAGCGCCCCTGCCTTTCACCAGAATCAACACCAGGTGCAGCTGCACCGGTCGCACCGACCTAAACCGGCCCTGCTTCCGTACCGCATCCTCCAGGGGCCCTGGAGTCAGTCCAGCCTTGATTGAAGGAGCCGCCCACATACATGATGCGTACATGTAACCTCTCCAGTGACCCCTCTTGGCACATGGGATACAGCACACGGAGAGAAGCTCTGGGCAGCTCGAGGTGAAGCACCTTCCGCCGAGTTTACTTTTTATTACCTCGGTTTTGTTCATCTTCAGTGCTGAGAAAAAAAAAACATGAAATTTGGTGTCCCACACAAGCTCGGTGCAGTTACAAGGACAGGCACTTCAGTTGCAGACAATCCCACAGAAATCTGAACATGGGCAAACCTACTAACAACATGCAGTGAGCAGAAATCTTAAACTTCCCAGATCCAGGCATGGAGTTAAGACAGTCAATGCTTTCTCTTTGCATTCTGGGACTTGTTGTCCTGAATGCATAATTGGATACACATGACTGCAACTCCCAGAACTCAAAGTGCAAAGCCTGGACTGCCTTATCTACTCATGCCTGCTCCTGGGAAATGTGAGACATAACCTCGGGGATTCACAGCGCCTTCTTGAGCTCTTTCACAACAGTTCAAAGTGCTTAATGCAGAATATGCAGGTAGTATTCACTCTCCTCTGCTATCTTCATACAAATGTGTATTGTATTCACCACTTTACAAAATAGCCCCTGTATGAAATAGGGTTATTGGTTGTGAAGGATGTGATTTGAGGGATGTGGGTCCTTTACAAGTAATAGGTCCACAATTGTCTCCTTACTGGGGACCAAGTACACACTGTAGGACTTGATTCTCGTGTGTGGTGAGGCAGAGCAGTCCAAGTCCAGCTCAGGAGGGGGCCGGGGGGGCACTAGCAATCCCAATGCCTTGGCACATATGGCATGGCATACATTCATACACTCATGCTATTAAATAATACATATTAATTTACACATATATATATCACTTACATGTAAGTACCTTTGGTGACACATTTATATCACATTTCACCCCTAGTGGGTCTTGGATCCCATCATCACAATCTCCCCCATCAGTACCAGACCCAACACCACAGTATAAGGGTGTTTCATTTTACATGAGTCAGGCCTACTGGATTTGTCCACATGAATATGTAGAAGGCATGTTACGTGGGTCATCTTATTAATAATAATAATTCTAATCACATGTTAGAATTCACCATTTAAACCAATGGAAACCATAACCATACACCAGTGCAACCATAATAAATGTAAGCAGTGCATTTTGCATCAATAAAATTGTTAATACAGCATTTATATTCAAAATAGCTACCAACAAACCCAGAATCTTTCGTTTACACTCTTTATGTTGCTAAATACAGCAATAGAACCCACCGAAAAGGATTGTTGCATTTCCCAAGCTGAGGAGTTTACTGCAGCAGTTCAGAGTGCTTTGAATGTAATGAAGCCCTCTCCTGGGTTTCATGAATTCATTCACTGAGGAGACTTTGGGTTAGTTGCTAAATGAGTACATGGGGGTGTAGGAAAGTACCATCTTGCCTGGCATGTTACCCCCATTTTTCACTGTATATATGTTGTTTTAGTTGTATGTGTCACTGGGACCCTGGTAACCCAGGGCCCCAGTGCTCATAAGTGTGCCTGAATGTGTTACCTGTGTAGTGACTAACTGGCTCACTGAGGCTCTGCTAATCAGAACCTCAGTGGTTATGCTCTCTCATTTCTTTCCAAATTGTCACTGACAGGCTAGTGACCATTTTTACCAATTTACATTGGCTTACTGGAACACCCTTATAATTCCCTAGTATATGGTACTGAGGTACCCAGGGTATTGGGGTTCCAGGAGATCCCTATGGGCTGCAGCATTTCTTTTGCCACCCATAGGGAGCTCTGACAATTCTTACACAGGCCTGCCACTGCAGCCTGAGTGAAATAACGTCCACGTTATTTCACAGCCATTTTACACTGCACTTAAGTAACTTATAAGTCACCTATATGTCTAACCTTTACCTGGTAAAGGTTAGGTGCAAAGTTACTTAGTGTGAGGGTGGCACTAGCCAAGGTGCCCCCACATTGTTCAAAGCCAATTCACTGAACTTTGTGAGTGCGGGGACACCATTACACGTGTGCACTACATATAGGTCACTACCTATATATAGCTTCACCATGGTAACTCCGAATATGGCCATGTAACATGTCTATGATCATGGAATTGCCCCCTCTATGCCATCCTGGCATTGTTGGTACAATTCCATGATCCCAGTGGTCTGTAGCACAGACCCTGGTACTGCCAGACTGCCCTTCCTGGGGTTTCACTGCAGCTGCTGCTGCTGCCAAACCCTCAGACAGGCAGCTGCCCTCCTGGGGTCCAGCCAGGCCTGGCCCAGGATGGCAGAACAAAGAACTTCCTCTGAGAGAGGGTGTGACACCCTCTCCCTTTGGAAAATGGTGTGAAGGCAGGGGAGGAGTAGCCTCCCCCAGCCTCTGGAAATGCTTTGTTGGGCACAGATGTGCCCAATTCTGCATAAGCCAGTCTACACCGGTTCAGGGACCCCTTAGCCCCTGCTCTGGCGCGAAACTGGACAAAGGAAAGGGGAGTGACCACTCCCCTGACCTGCACCTCCCCTGGGAGGTGTCCAGAGCTCCTCCAGTGTGCTCCAGACCTCTGCCATCTTGGAAACAGAGGTGCTGCTGGCACACTGGACTGCTCTGAGTGGCCAGTGCCACCAGGTGACGTCAGAGACTCATGCTGATAGGCTCCTTCAGGTGTTAGTAGCCTTTCCTCTCTCCTAGGTAGCCAAACCCTCTTTTCTGGCTATTTAGGGTCTCTGTCTCTGGGGAAACTTTAGATAACGAATGCAAGAGCTCATCCGAGTTCCTCTGCATCTCCCTCTTCACCTTCTGATAAGGAAACGACCGCTGACCGCGCTGGAAGCCTGCAAACCTGCAACATAGTAGCAAGACGACTACTGCAACTCTGTAACGCTGATCCTGCCGCCTTCTCGACTGTTTTCCTGCTTGTGCATGCTGTGGGGGTAGCCTGCCTCCTCTCTGCACCAGAAGCTCCGAAGAAATCTCCCGTGGGTCGACGGAATCTTCCCCCTGCAACCGCAGGCACCAAAAAGCTGCATTACCGGTCCCTTGGGTCTCCTCTCAGCACGACGAGCGAGGTCCCTCGAATCCAGCGACGCTGTCCAAGTGACCCCCACAGTCCAGTGACTCTTCAGCCCAAGTTTGGTGGAGGTAAGTCCTTGCCTCACCTCGCTGGGCTGCATTGCTGGGAACCGCGACTTTGCAGCTACTCCGGCCCCTGTGCACTTCCGGTGGAAATCCTTTGTGCACAGCCAAGCCTGGGTCCACGGCACTCTAACCTGCATTGCACGACTTTCTAAGTTGGTCTCCGGCGACTCCTTTGTGCAACTTCGGCGAGCACCGTTTCACGCATCCTCGTAGTGCCTGTTTCTGGCACTTTTCCGGGTGCTACCTGCTTCAGTGAGGGCTCTTTGTCTTGCTCGACGTCCCCTCTCTCTGCAGGTCCAATTTGCGACCTCCTGGTCCCTCCTGGGCCCCAGCAGCGTCCAAAAACGCCAAACGCACAATTTGCGTGTAGCAAGGCTTGTTGGCGTCCTTCCGGCGGGAAAACACTTCTGCACGACTCTCCAAGGCGAGAGGGATCCGTCCACCAAAGGGGAAGTCTCTAGCCCTTTTCGTTCCTGCAGAAACCTCAGCTTCTTCTGTCCAGTAGAAGCTTCTTTGCACCCGCAGCTGGCATTTCCTGGGCATCTGCCCATCTCCGACTTGCTTGTGACTTTTGGACTTGGTCCCCTTGTTCCACAGGTACCCTAGATTGGAAATCCACAGTTGTTGCATTGCTGGTTTGTGTCTTTCCTGCATTATTCCTCTAACACGACTCTTTTGTCCTTAGGGGAACTTTAGTGCACTTTGCACTCACTTTTCAGGGTCTTGGGGAGGGTTATTTTTCTAACTCTCACTATTTTCTAATAGTCCCAGCGACCCTCTACAAGGTCACATAGGTTTGGGGTCCATTCGTGGTTCGCATTCCACTTTTGGAGTATATGGTTTGTGTTGCCCCTATCCCTATGTTTCCCCATTGCATCCTATTGTAACTATACATTGTTTGCACTGTTTTCTAAGACTTTACTGCATATTTTTGCTATTGTGTATATATATCTTGTGTATATTTCCTATCCTCTCACTGAGGGTACACTCTAAGATACTTTGGCATATTGTCATAAAAATAAAGTACCTTTATTTTTAGTATAACTGTGTATTGTGTTTTCTTATGATATTGTGCATATGACACTAAGTGGTACTGTAGTAGCTTCACACGTCTCCTAGTTCAGCCTAAGCTGCTCTGCTAAGCTACCATTATCTATCAGCCTAAGCTGCTAGACACCCTATACACTAATAAGGGATAACTGGGCCTGGTGCAAGGTGCAAGTACCCCTTGGTACTCACTACAAGCCAGTCCAGCCTCCTACATTGGTTGTGCAGTGGTGGGATAAGTGCTTGAGACTACTTACCACTCTTGTCATTGTACTTTTCATAAGAGAAAAATATACAAAACAAGGTCAGTGTATATACACATAGCCAAAAAGTTTTGCATTTCCTCTTTTCACTCTTTTCTAAGTGCTGAAAAGTACTTCTAAACTTTCAAAAAGTTCTTAAAAGTTTTAAAAGTTTTTTTTCTGTCTTTCCAAAAAGTTCTGAAAACGTTTGTCTCTTTCTCTATCACTTTTACTCTCTCTAAAAAATGTCTGGCACAGGCCAAAGTGTTGATCTGTCCAAACTTGCATATGACAACCTTAGCTGGAAAAGAGCAAGGAGTCTCTGTATAGAGAGAGGTTTGAGTGTAGGGAAGAATCCTGCCTTAGAACTATTAATTAATATGCTTAGAGAACAGGATAAGGCCATAGGTGCCCCATCTGTTGAAAAAGTACCTAATAGTTCCCAATCAGATTCAGGGACTCCCCCAGGAAAAGATTCAGGAAAGAAACTTCCTAGCCTGCCCATTACTAGACAATCTAGCATAGATGGTAATGATGATGAGCCACACCATAGAAATAGTGTTGTCTCACATCATAGCAAAAGCATTTATTCTCACCATACTGGTAGTAATGTTTCTGTAAACCAAGCTGTTAAGTTGGCTTCTGTAAGGGACAGGTCTCCTTCTGTTCATTCCCATCATAGCTCTGTTTCTAGAAATGTCCCTCCCACCAACCCTGATGACAGAATGTTAGAGAGGGAACTCAATAAGTTGAGGGTGGAACAAACCAGACTGAAGCTTAAAAAGCAACAGCTGGATTTGGATAGACAGTCTTTTGAATTAGAGAAGGAAAGACAGAAGTTGGGTTTAGATACCCATGGTGGCAGCAGCAGTATTCCCCATAGTCATCCTGCAAAAGAACATGATTCCAGGAATCTGCACAAGATAGTTCCCCCTTATAAGGAGGGGGATGACATTAACAAGTGGTTTGCTGCACTTGAGAGGGCCTGTGTTGTACAGGATGTCCCTCAAAGGCAGTGGGCTGCTATCCTATGGCTATCATTTAGTGGAAAAGGTAGGGATAGGCTACTTACTGTAAAAGAAAATGATGCTAATAATTTCCAAGTTCTTAAGAATGCACTCCTGGATGGTTATGGCTTAACCACTGAACAGTACAGGATAAAGTTCAGAGAGACCAAAAAGGAGTCTTCACAAGACTGGGTTGATTTAATTGACCAGGCAGTGAAGGCCTTGGAGGGGTGGTTACATGGCAGTAAAGTTACTGATTATGACAGCCTGTATAACTTAATCCTGAGAGAGCATATTCTTAATAATTGTGTGTCTGATTTGTTGCACCAGTACTTGGTGGACTCTGATCTGACCTCTCCCCAAGAATTGGGAAAGAAGGCAGACAAATGGGTCAGAACAAGGGTGAACAGAAAAGTTCATACAGGGGGTGACAAAGATGGCAACAAAAAGAAGGATGGTAAGTCTTCTGACAAAGGTGGGGACAAATCTAAAAATGAGTCTTCATCAGGCCCACAAAAACACTCTGGTGGGGGTGGTGGGTCCAAATCCTCCTTTAATCAGAACAAGGAAAAGAAACCATGGTGCTATTTATGTAAAATAAAAGGCCATTGGACAACAGATCCCAGTTGTCCAAAGAAAGGCACCACAGCTCCTACCACTACAACCCCTACTGCTACACCTAGTGTCCCTACTAATAGCAGTGGTGGTGGGAGCAAACCTACTAATAGCCAATCCAAGGGAGTAGCTGGGCTCACTTTTGGTAATTTAGTTGGGGTTGGTCTGATTAGGGAGACCACAGAGGCTACTTTAGTCTCTGAAGGGGCTATTGATTTAGCCACTTTGGTTGCTTGCCCCCATAACTTGGAGAAGTACAAGCAACTAACCCTAATAAATGGTGTTGAGGTCCAGGCCTACAGGGACACAGGTGCCAGTGTCACAATGGTGATTGAGAAACTGGTGCACCCTGAACAACACATACTTGGACACCAGTACCAAGTAACCGATGCTCACAACATAACACAAAGCCACCCCATGGCTGTTGTAAATCTCAACTGGGGGGGGGTAACTGGTCCAAAGAAAGTTGTGGTAGCTTCAGATTTACCTGTAGACTGTCTATTAGGGAATGATTTGGAGACATCAGCTTGGTCAGATGTGGAGTTGGAGGCCCATGCAGCAATGCTGGGCATCCCAGGGCATATTTTTGCTTTGACAAGGGCTCAGGCCAAAAAGCAAAAAGGACAGGGAAGCTTGGATCCTGGAACAATGGACCAAGTGCTCCCTAAAGCTAGGGCTAGTAGAAGCAAACCACTTCCTACTATCCCTCCCTCTACAGTGGATTCTACTTCTGAGGAAGAAGAATTCCCTCCCTGTGCAGAACCTACACCAGAGGAGCTGGAAGCAGACACTGCTGAGCTTTTGGGTGAAGGGGGGCCTGCCAGAGAGGAGCTGAGTGTGGCACAGCAAACCTGTCCCACATTAGAGGGTCTCAGACAGCAAGCTGTCAAACAGGCTAATGGGGATGTCAGTGACTCTCACAGAGTTTACTGGGAGGACAACCTCTTGTACACTGAGCATAGGGATCCTAAACCTGGAGCTGCCAGGAGATTAGTGATTCCTCAGGAGTACAGAAAGTTCCTCCTAACACTGGCACATGACATTCCCCTAGCTGGACACCTGGGTCAAATGAAAACTTGGGACAGATTGGTTCCATTGTTTCATTGGCCTAGGATGTCAGAGGACACAAAGGAATTTTGTAAGTCCTGTGAAACCTGTCAAGCCAGTGGCAAGACAGGTGGCACTCCAAAGGCACCCCTTATCCCACTGCCTGTGGTTGGGGTTCCCTTTGAAAGGGTAGGGGTTGACATAGTTGGCCCCCTTGACCCTCCTACTGCTTCAGGCAATAGGTTTATCTTAGTGGTAGTGGACCATGCCACAAGATATCCTGAAGCTATTCCTTTAAGGACCACTACAGCACCTGCAGTGGCAAAGGCCCTCCTGGGAATATTTTCCAGGGTGGGCTTCCCAAAGGAAGTAGTATCAGACAGGGGAAGCAATTTCATGTCTGCATACTTAAAGGCCATGTGGAAGGAGTGTGGTGTAACTTACAAGTTCACAACACCCTATCATCCACAAACAAATGGACTGGTGGAGAGATTTAATAAAACTCTCAAAGGCATGATTATGGGTCTCCCTGAAAAACTCCGCAGGAGATGGGATATCCTTCTACCATGCCTCCTTTTTGCCTACAGGGAGGTACCCCAGAAAGGAGTGGGCTTCAGCCCCTTTGAACTTCTTTTTGGACACCCTGTTAGGGGTCCACTCACACTTGTAAAGGAGGGTTGGGAACAACCTTTAAAAGCTCCTAAGCAGGATATTGTGGACTATGTACTTGGCCTCAGATCAAGGATGGCTGAGTACATGAAAAAGGCCAGTAAAAACCTTCAGGCCAGCCAAGATCTCCAGAAGCAATGGCATGATCAGAAGGCTGTTTTGGTTCAGTACCAACCAGGGCAGAAAGTGTGGGTCTTGGAGCCTGTGGCCCCATGAGCACTCCAAGATAAATGGAGTGGACCCCACACAATTGTTGAAAAGAAGGGTGAAGTCACCTACTTGGTTGACTTAGGCACTGCCAGGAGTCCCCTTAGGGTGCTCCATGTCAACCGCCTGAAACCCTACTATGACAGGGCTGATCTCACCCTGCTCATGGCAACTGATGAGGGACAGGAAGAAGACAGTGATCCTCTACCTGATCTCTTCTCTTCCACAGAACAAGATGCTCTTGTGGAAGGTGTAGTTTTGGCTGATTGTCTTACTGCTGAGCAGAAAGATAATTGCATAAATCTCCTAGGACAATTTTCAGAACTCTTCTCTACTGTGCCAGGCACCACTTCTTGGTGTGAGCACACTATAGATACTGGAGACAGTTTACCTGTCAAAAGTAAGATCTATAGGCAGCCTGACCATGTCAGGGACTGCATAAAGCAAGAAGTTCAGAAAATGTTGGAACTAGGAGTGGTTGAGCACTCTGACAGTCCATGGGCTTCTCCTGTGGTACTGGTACCAAAACCCAATTCTAAAGATGGAAAGAAGGAAATGAGGTTTTGTGTAGACTATAGAGGTCTCAACTTGGTAACCAAAACTGATGCTCACCCTATACCCAGGGCAGATGAGCTCATAGATACACTGGCATCTGCCAAGTATCTAAGCACTTTTGATTTGACTGCAGGGTATTGGCAGATCAAATTGTCAGAAGATGCTAAACCTAAGACTGCATTTTCTACCATTGGAGGACATTACCAGTTTACTGTAATGCCTTTTGGTTTGAAAAATGCACCTGCCACTTTTCAGAGGTTGGTGAACACAGTCCTGCAAGGGCTGGAAGCTTTCAGTGCAGCATATTTGGACGATATAGCTGTCTTTAGCTCCAGCTGGGATGATCACCTGGTCCACCTATGGAAAGTTTTGGAGGCTCTGCAAAATGCAGGCCTCACTATCAAAGCTTCAAAGTGCCAGATAGGGCAGGGTAAGGTGGTTTATCTGGGACACCTTGTTGGTGGGGAACAGATTGCACCACTTCAGGGGAAAATCCAAACTATTATTGATTGGGTTCCCCCTACCACTCAGACTCAGGTGAGAGCCTTCCTAGGCCTCACTGGGTATTACAGGAGGTTCATTAAGAACTATGGCTCCATTGCAGCCCCTCTTAATGACCTCACATCCAAGAAAATGCCTAAAAAGGTATTATGGACAGCAAGCTGTCAGAATGCTTTGGAGGAGCTGAAGCAGGACATGTGCTCTGCACCTGTCCTGAAAAGCCCTTGTTACTCTAAAAAATTCTATGTCCAAACTGATGCATCTGAATTAGGAGTAGGGGCAGTCCTATCACAACTTAATTCTGAGGGCCAGGATCAACCTGTTGCTTTTATTAGTAGGAGGTTGACCCCTAGAGAAAAGCGTTGGTCTGCCATTGAGAGGGAGGCCTTTGCTGTGGTCTGGGCTCTGAAGAAGTTGAGGCCATACCTGTTTGGCACTCACTTCATTGTTCAGACAGACCACAAACCTCTACTTTGGCTAAAACAAATGAAAGGTGAAAATCCTAAATTGTTGAGGTGGTCCATATCCCTACAGGGAATGGACTATACAGTGGAACATAGACCTGGGAGTAGCCACTCCAATGCAGATGGACTCTCCAGATATTTCCACTTAGACAATGAAGACTCATCAGGTAATGGCTAGTCTTATTGTCCTTCGTTTGGGGGGGGGGTTGTGTAGGAAAGTACCATCTTGCCTGGCATGTTACCCCCATTTTTCACTGTATATATGTTGTTTTAGTTGTATGTGTCACTGGGACCCTGGTAACCCAGGGCCCCAGTGCTCATAAGTGTGCCTGAATGTGTTACCTGTGTAGTGACTAACTGGCTCACTGAGGCTCTGCTAATCAGAACCTCAGTGGTTATGCTCTCTCATTTCTTTCCAAATTGTCACTGACAGGCTAGTGACCATTTTTACCAATTTACATTGGCTTACTGGAACACCCTTATAATTCCCTAGTATATGGTACTGAGGTACCCAGGGTATTGGGGTTCCAGGAGATCCCTATGGGCTGCAGCATTTCTTTTGCCACCCATAGGGAGCTCTGACAATTCTTACACAGGCCTGCCACTGCAGCCTGAGTGAAATAACGTCCACGTTATTTCACAGCCATTTTACACTGCACTTAAGTAACTTATAAGTCACCTATATGTCTAACCTTTACCTGGTAAAGGTTAGGTGCAAAGTTACTTAGTGTGAGGGCACCCTGGCACTAGCCAAGGTGCCCCCACATTGTTCAGAGCCAATTCACTGAACTTTGTGAGTGCGGGGACACCATTACACGCGTGCACTACATGTAGGTCACTACCTATATGTAGCTTCACCATGGTAACTCCGAATATGGCCATGTAACATGTCTATGATCATGGAATTGCCCCCTCTATGCCATCCTGGCATTGTTGGTACAATTCCATGATCCCAGTGGTCTGTAGCACAGACCCTGGTACTGCCAGACTGCCCTTCCTGGGGTTTCACTGCAGCTGCTGCTGCTGCCAACCCCTCAGACAGGCAGCTGCCCTCCTGGGGTCCAGCCAGGCCTGGCCCAGGATGGCAGAACAAAGAACTTCCTCTGAGAGAGGGTGTGACACCCTCTCCCTTTGGAAAATGGTGTGAAGGCAGGGGAGGAGTAGCCTCCCCCAGCCTCTGGAAATGCTTTGTTGGGCACAGATGTGCCCAATTCTGCATAAGCCAGTCTACACCGGTTCAGGGACCCCTTAGCCCCTGCTCTGGCGCGAAACTGGACAAAGGAAAGGGGAGTGACCACTCCCCTGACCTGCACCTGCCCTGGGAGGTGTCCAGAGCTCCTCCAGTGTGCTCCAGACCTCTGCCATCTTGGAAACAGAGGTGCTGCTGGCACACTGGACTGCTCTGAGTGGCCAGTGCCACCAGGTGACGTCAGAGACTCCTGCTGATAGGCTCCTTCAGGTGTTAGTAGCCTTTCCTCTCTCCTAGGTAGCCAAACCCTCTTTTCTGGCTATTTAGGGTCTCTGTCTCTGGGGAAACTTTAGATAACGAATGCAAGAGCTCATTCGAGTTCCTCTGCATCTCCCTCTTCACCTTCTGATAAGGAAACGACCGCTGACCGCGCTGGAAGCCTGCAAACCTGCAACATAGTAGCAAGACGACTACTGCAACTCTGTAACGCTGATCCTGCCGCCTTCTCGACTGTTTTCCTGCTTGTGCATGCTGTGGGGGTAGCCTGCCTCCTCTCTGCACCAGAAGCTCCGAAGAAATCTCCCGTGGGTCGACGGAATCTTCCCCCTGCAACCGCAGGCACCAAAAAGCTGCATTACCAGTCCCTTGGGTCTCCTCTCAGCACGACGAGCGAGGTCCCTCGAATCCAGCGACGCTGTCCAAGTGACCCGCACAGTCCAGTGACTCTTCAGCCCAAGTTTGGTGGAGGTAAGTCCTTGCCTCACCTCGCTGGGCTGCATTGCTGGGAACCGCGACTTTGCAGCTACTCCGGCCCCTGTGCACTTCCGGCGGAAATCCTTTGTGCACAGCCAAGCCTGGGTCCACGGCACTCTAACCTGCATTGCACGACTTTCTAAGTTGGTCTCCGGCGACGTGGGACTCCTTTGTGCAACTTCGGCGAGCACCGTTTCACGCATCCTCGTAGTGCCTGTTTCTGGCACTTGTCCGGGAGCTACCTGCTTCAGTGAGGGCTCTGTGTCTTGCTCGACGTCCCCTCTCTCTGCAGGTCCAATTTGCGACCTCCTGGTCCCTCCTGGGCCCCAGCAGCGTCCAAAAACGCCAAACGCACGATTTGCGTGTAGCAAGGCTTGTTTGCGTCCTTCCGGCGGGAAAACACTTCTGCACGACTCTCCAAGGCGAGAGGGATCCGTCCACCAAAGGGGAAGTCTCTAGCCCTTTTCGTTCCTGCAGAAACCTCAGCTTCTTCTGTCCAGTCGAAGCTTCTTTGCACCCGCAGCTGGCATTTCCTGGGCATCTGCCCATCTCCGACTTACTTGTGACTTTTGGACTTGGTCCCCTTGTTCCACAGGTACCCTAGATTGGAAATCCACAGTTGTTGCATTGCTGGTTTGTGTCTTTCCTGCATTATTCCTCTAACACGACTCTTTTGTCCTTAGGGGAACTTTAGTGCACTTTGCACTCACTTTTCAGGGTCTTGGGGAGGGTTATTTTTCTAACTCTCACTATTTTCTAATAGTCCCAGCGACCCTCTACAAGGTCACATAGGTTTGGGGTCCATTCGTGGTTCGCATTCCACTTTTGGAGTAAATGGTTTGTGTTGCCCCTATCCCTATGTTTCCCCATTGCATCCTATTGTAACTATACATTGTTTGCACTGTTTTCTAAGACTATACTGCATATTTTTGCTATTGTGTATATATATCTTGTGTATATTTCCTATCCTCTCACTGAGGGTACACTCTAAGATACTTTGGCATATTGTCATAAAAATAAAGTACCTTTATTTTTAGTATAACTGTGTATTGTGTTTTCTTATGATATTGTGCATATGACACTAAGTGGTACTGTAGTAGCTTCACACGTCTCCTAGTTCAGCCTAAGCTGCTCTGCTAAGCTACCATTATCTATCAGCCTAAGCTGCTAGACACCCTATACACTAATAAGGGATAACTGGGCCTGGTGCAAGGTGCAAGTACCCCTTGGTACTCACTACAAGCCAGTCCAGCCTCCTACAGGGGGGCTGCTGTGCTTCCCACAATCCTCGTCAACACTTTAAGCTTGCATTAGTGGTGCCCATGCCCCTTCTTGGGGCAGCACCTGAAAGGAAATATGCTGGTTGAAGCCCTTGCATGGCATTATGGGATGCATCCCTCAGGAGTTTGTGAATAAACAATGAGCTGGTCCATTTGACTCCTGTGGTCTTGTGCTGTGGATTTTGTTGGTTTCCTTTCCTTTTGTTATTTTGGTAATCCTGGCTACCTGTGCCCACTGGAAACCCAGAATTAGTTAGGGAGGATGGAGATGGAGTGGGGGGCCCACTCCCATCTGTCTCACAGGCTCCTCTCTTGTGCGCACACCTTGGGTGCTGTGTGCAGGAGCCGACCTCTCTGTTCTGCTCCCATCGAGGGAGCAGCTTGTCTCCATCTTTTGCAGGTGGGAACGGCACTGTCTGGCGGGACCTCCCCCGTTCCACCCAGTCACTGTCACCAGGGGTCAGAGGCAGTGCCTACCCTGAGCCTCTTTTAGTCTTTGTTCTGGTTCCTGGCGAAGAGATCCCAGGATCCTCAGTAAGTGGTCCAGCACCACTGGACCTGAGAAGGTCCATCGAGTTCTGGGTATCAGCTGGAGATCAATTGAGTCCTAGGAGACAAAGTCCTTAGTCAATGTTGCAGGTCATCCAGGAGGAGAGGGTGGCTAATCTTTCTAATGTCATTCTTCTGCTAGTGTGTCCGCCCAGGTTAAGGGACTTTTTCCCTCTAGGGTACTGTGGAAGCCACATTTATGCCTTTGTGTGGGGGGGGGGGGGAACACGTTGCCCTTTCTTAACCAATATGGGGAAAGTTCCCAGGGATACCCTACCAACCTTTGTCGCATTTCCTGTGTGCCCTAATGTGAACAATCCCACAGTGCCCCTCTCTGCCTAACTCCAACATGGCTGAACCTTTCTTCCCCTATGAGTGTTCCTTTGACCACCCCACAATTGTGGCCAGTGAAACGAGCAGCTCCTGCCTTTTGGTCACTCTAAACCAGATTGGGGGGCAGCGCCTCTCCCACTAGGCTTGGTGCCTGACTGGCTACAGCGACAAAGGAAGGGGCGAGCCCTGGTATTACCTACATCTGCCTGTGACAGGGGAGACCTCTTTGAAGTTAATCAGGTCCTTGAGCACAGCACACAGGCCATCCTGTCAAGGGAAGTACATCACCACCCCACACTCAAAACCTTTTGCCTCAACTCCTGGGAGCAGTTCTCGTTGCACCTAGAATAATTCAGACTGCTCACACCAAATCTCAAATCGAAAACAGAAGGGAGGATTGCACATAGGAGAGATCAAACTGCACATTGAATGAGTCAGATGACACATGCAGTGCTTGAAATGGAAAAATAGAAACCGGATAGTTTCTGAGAAGTGCCAGTACTCTCTAATTAAAAGTATTGCATTTTCCCGAGAAGTGCAGGTACTCTCCCTCTCCAAATAGAAAAGTGCTGGTGCTCAGTACTGGACGGTACCAGCCCATTTAAAGCACTGGACACATGTAAATCAGGAGTAGGTATGTTATGTTTTGGTATGTGGGGGGCAGGAATGAGACAAGGAACACTGTAAAAAACCTTCACATCACGTGTGTGCACTGGGAAAAAATATGTGACAGGATAAATGATTGTGTACTTACTAGGGATATTTCTGTTTGGGAGATTGGACATGGTAGAAATATTTGATTAGAAAAACATTCTCAGTGAAATAAAAAGCTTTGAGTACACATTGCTGAAATAAATTGTGGGGCTGTGAACCGAAATTAAAAAGTATGCAAGGTACTGCTGAGATTTGAACTCAGGGCCACCTGCTTATAAGGCAGGCACTTTAACAAACCAAGCCACAGTGCACCACAGGAGAACTCAGTGCCATGTTTGTCATGTAATATCCTCATGGTTGTGGCAGATCCCCCTGTGTGACAATCGCTGTCATATAAAACTCAACTCAAAACAACACAGTTTCCTTTTGTCAGAGGAACTGAGGAACCGAATCTGGTAAAAATCACTGGAAGCTTCCGGAATGCAAGACGTCACCCGATTTCAGACTCACTCATAATTACCAAACAAGCATTTGCAACGCCAGTATGTTTGGATTTAATACCCCCATGCAAGCAGACACCTTCCCCCACACTCAGTCATACCACTCACCCAACTTCACTCTTCCCTCACACAGATATTTTTCATTCACCCATCTACACTATTCTCACACAGGCACTATTAACTCACTTAGGCACTATTCACTCACACAGGTACTATTCGCTCACCCAACTACACTATTCACTCACACAGGCACTCTTCACTCACACAGGCACTTTTTACTCACCCAACTACACTATTCACTCACTCAGGCACTCTTCACTCACTCAGGCACTATTCGCTCACACAGGCACTATTCACTCACCCAACTACACAATTCATTCACACAGGTACTATTCACTCACCCAACTACACTATTCACTCACACAGGCACTCTTCACTCACACAGGCACTATCCACTCACTCAGGCTCTATTTACTCACAGAGACACACCCTCAACTTGCACAGTGCAGCAGAGTTTAGTGCTGTGAATGAGTCGATGGTACTGGCGTCGGTGGACCGGGGCTGTGGTAAAGACGGGACGGTGCTTCGTGTACCTCACAAGCGGTGTCCACAGCCCACGGTGCAGGCAGTGACGCTGGTGTCAGCATGAGCATCGCCATCGGGGATGCCCAGGCTGAAGTGTGAGCAGACGAAGCCGGAGTGCGGGGCCCACAGGTCGCAGAACGAGCAGCGGCTCGGTGAAGTCATCCGATGACAGTGTTAGTGAGACCAGGGTCACTGTGTGAAGTGGGGCAGTGTGGCTCTGTGCGACGTCAGCAGGTCACTGTGTAGGCCAGCTGCGTCATTGACAGCGTTGCAGTGGTTTTTCTCCTTGAACAGCACAAAGCACACAGTTCCCTGTGCTGTAGGAAAAGGAAACTGAAGTCTTTGATATCCCTGAGTCTTCCAACAAGAGGCAAGCTCTACTCCAAGCCCTCAGAGAATTTTCTCAAGCAGGACACACACCAAAATTCACCCTTTGCACTCTTATGAGGCAGAAGCAGCAACTGCAGGCCAGTCCAGCAAATCAACACAGCAAAGGGACAGTACTCCTCCTCTAGCTCTTCAGCTCTTCTCCTTGGCAGAGGTTCCTCTTGATTCCAGAAAGATTCTAAAAGTCTGGGGTTTTGGGTCTATTACTTGTACCCCTTACTGCCTTTGAATTTGGCAAATTTCAAAGCAAAGTCTCACATGTTTGCAAGATCCTTCCTTGTCCAGGTCAGGCCCCAGACACACACCAGGGAGTTGGAGACTGCATTGTGTGAGGGCAGACACAGTCCTTTCAGGTGTGAGTGACCACTCCCCCCCTCCCTCTCACCACAGCTGGCTCATCAGGATATGCAGGCTACACCCAGCTCTCTTTGTGCCACTGTCTAGAGGAGAGGTGTAAACACCCCAACTGTCAAACTGACCCAGACGGGGAATCCACAAACAGGCTGAGTCACAGAATGGGTTAACCAAGAAAATGCCTACTTTCTAAAAGTGGCATTTTCAAACACACAATCCAAAAACCAACTTTGCTAAAAAATGTATTTTTAAATTGTGAGTTCAGAGACCCTTAACTCCTTATTTCTATCTGCTCTCAAAGGGAAACTGCACTTTAAAGTTATTTAAAGGCAACCCCCATGTTAACCTATGAGAGAGATAGGCATTGCAACAGTGAAACCGGAGTTTGGTAGTATTTCATTGTTAGGACATGTACAACACACCAGTACATGTCCTAGCTTTTAAATACACTGCACCCTGCCCATGGGACTACCTAGGGCCCACCTTAGGGGTGCCTTACATGCACCAAAAGGGAAGGTTTGGGCCTGGCAGTGGGTACACTTTACAGGTCGAATTAACAGTTTCAAACTGCACACACAAACACTGCAGTGGCAGGTCTGAGCCATGTTTACAGGGCTACTAATGTGGGTGGCACAACCAGTGCTGCAAGCCCACTAGTAGCTTTGATTTACAGGCCCTGGGCACCTCTAGTGCACTTTACTAGAGACTTACCAGTAAATCAGATATGCCAATCAGGAATAAACCAATCAACAATACAATTTAAACAGACAGCATATGCACTTTAGCACTGATTAGCAGTGGTAAAGTGCCCAGAGTCCTAAAGCCAACAAAAATGAGTCAGAAAAATTAGGAGGAAGGAGACAAAAACAGTAGGGATGACCCTGTAAAAAGGACCAGGTGCAACAGACACCATATACACTAGGCCATACAGTCACCCGAATCTTGACTCGTCCATTGGTTTCTCCTGTCCAGTGTTGCCAGATTGGGCCATTTCCTGCACAAATGGGTGACATTTTTTCCCATTTATGTACGAAAAAACTCAATTGGTGGGTGCCTATATTTTGGGCGTATATTAGCCTGTTGTGTGCATTTTTTAAAGCTGGGGCGGCATCTTACCACTGCAGTTGATTTTACTTCAGCTGCCTGGCACTTTATTGTTAAAGTGGCATTGGCATTTATCATGGCAGCCTTACTCTCAGACTGTGCACACACATCACGTGATGCAGGATAGGCAGGCGCAGGCAGCGTTGACAGCCAGGAGGAGGACTCAGCACACTGAACTGACAACTCACTGCATGCTTGCAGGCAGGTAAGACCTCAACTGGTGTTTGGGTCACAGGGTCATCAATCTAGTAGCGTGCAAAGCACTACCAATGACGGCCCAACATAATAAATATATTGGCCAATCCCTTCCCCGGTCCGCGCATTCAAGCCTCCACTCCAGAGGCGTGGGACACCCTCACCTCCTCGCGGTACTGGCTGACAGTGTGCCATTGCCCTGCAGTGCCAGTGAGTGACTAGTGACGAGAAGTGAGTGCTGTGGCAGGCAGTGCCCAGCAGCCATAACCAGCCCAGCGGCCAAGCCCGGCCTGACTCTCATACACCCAGCCCCTCTCTTGAGCTGTCTCCTGAGCCCAGCAGCAGTTCAGCATCACTGTGCCGGGAGCTGGGGCTCGAATGGCTTCTCTTGAGATTGGGGCGGGGCTGGTAGTATGGAGAAGTGAAACCCTGGGACTCTATCACTCCCCGGTAAGTGTGTGCAGGAAGATTCACTCTGGGTCGTGATTATAAAAACAAAACAGCGGCCCTCTGTAATGTAAGTGACGAACATATAAAGTGCCCCACTATCTTCAGGTACGGTTCGCGCTATATAAAAATTGCTGAAAAATGCACAGAGGTAGAAACAAAGCCTTAACATAAGGAAAGACAAATAGAAACACATTTACTGTCTGATTTGTACAGAGTGAAGCCAGAGATTTTGGACAAATCATGGCTTACATACTTAAACTGTGTGACCTTAGGAAAATATTTTATTTCACCAAAACTACTTTTTCTTCATAATCAGGATTGAAAGCACTTTCAGATGCATGCCTTCAGAATACCAGCTGTATATAAACCTGTTGTTTTTGAGTTACTAGACTACAATGTTGCTCTATAATAATTGAGGCCACAAACAGGATTCACATGACAACTGCCCTGCCTCCTGGGTCACTAATGGCACTGTCACCGGGGTCAGGAATGGTTCTAGGTTCATGTTTAAATACTATCACTTTCAGTACATACTGCTATAATAAAATACTTTAATGTTAAAGCATCTACATGTTAAAGAAATGCACTTTTTAAATTTAGAACAGCTTAGCATATTGTGTCATGATTGAGGCATCACTTACCTGGCTTTTAATTTCAGGACTCGGTCATGCACGGAATCTTCGAGCGAGGGCCCCTCCTTGGCTTGGATCTCCCTGATAGCTGTCGCATTGCCCACCTCTAGTGCACAGTGCAGATGCTGAGAGTTTAAGTATTCTAAGGCACTCTCAGATGTGCTAGTGGGGTCATTAGATCATATGGGAGCCCCTTAAAATGCTTGTGATCAGGATATCCACTAAATAAAAAAGATTCACTTGCTTTGTGCACAGATTGTGTGCACGTATTGTAAGGCAAGCAAGGCATTAAAGGGAAATGTCACTTTTTAAAGTGTATCAGAGATTATCATGGATGAAGTACATGGATTTACAAATTGCTTCAGGGGCAATGATTAATGGCGTAATTTTTAAATGCATACTGTAACATAACAGTTATTTGCATAACAAACATTTGCACCTTTGGGCATCCTGGCTGTTAAATAAGATATTTGATGCTTGTAATCTATGTTGTTCCACTCAAGACTCCCTTTTACGCACACTACGTTATACCACCTCAACTCTGACCTGCTTTGAGGCACCATGTTTGCATTTTGCGGAAGACACTATGGTGATGGCACAGCACGTAGAAGGAAAGTAGGACAGTATCTTACAAAGGAGCAGGGCATAGAAAATGCACAGAGCATGTTGTATATCATTTATTTTAATAAGTGCATCCGTGTGTTAGGCACATGAAACCTAGAAGAGCGATGCTTGATGGAATAAGTCTGGACCATTATTTGGGGTGCTTGTGGTAAACTCTCTACATGTTATAGCAAAATGTTGTACTCTCACTAGAAGGAATGTGTATCACGCAACAAAAGGGCGTAGACTTAGCTTTAATAAAATGTTATTAGTATTAATGGTTTAACAACTCTGAGTCCAAAACCCTCCCACCTGTCGTATTGTGGTTGTATTGCCCAGGCGCATTCCGGGCTTGATTTCGGGGTGTGCATTGGAACTAAAGATGCCTCGAGAGGGCTGGAAGGTGGGGCAGCGGATGGGCTGCGTCAACGAAGGAGAAACGTGCAGGGATGTCTTTCCCTCTTAGGTCCTGTTGACCCTCGTACTCCAGGGCAGAGGTGGTAGGTCACTAATGCACGAGCGGGGCAGTGCCTCAGTAGGTGCAGAGGAGGCAGCGCGAGGCGACTGGCACACTGCCCTGCCGCCCTCTTACTGCCAAGTCTTGGAAGTAGCAGAGCATCGAGCAGGCTATAGATATGGCTAGATATGCTAGATGGTCAGGTGAGATTCTATATATGCCAACATTTTAGACAAGGAAAGTTGGAGGTTTTAAAAACAATATTGGGATCATGTATTTTCCCACTGACTTCTATTGAAGCAGAGACATTTTCAGGCAGGAGCCCTTTATGGCTTTAAAGATCGTCAGTCTTCTGCCTGAATGGGGTCCGCTGACGTGTATGTGGTTCACCCGTATCTAGAATGCGCGGTGTGCATCTGAAAGGCAGTAAGAAACGCAGGTTGTGCTTTGGGTCAATAGGTAGGGCTCTCTAATCTCACAGATAAACGCTGCAGGTAATCTAGAAAATGCTAGTCTTACATTTTGGCACTGACATCATATTGGGATTAACAGTGTTGTGTGCCCCAGTGCAAAAGAAAACACGGGACACAGTGTTCTGGTGCGCTTTGAAAAACTGCTGCATGTACCTCGCGGCACTACTTTTATTTAGCGCATGCACCATGTCACGGCCAAAGGGAGGGGGGTCTGCCTTCACAGTACAGGCAGAAACCCCTCTCAAATCGAGCATTCCCGTTCCGACACAACATTCCTCCTCTACCCCAAAAAGAAAAAAAAGAAGAAAAAAAACAAATACAGAGGACAGAAAACTGAACCACAGGTAACCATTGTCTTTCAGCATGGTGCTATTTTATATCACTAGAAAGTCTTTCAGCTGCTAGACGGACCGGCTTAGGTCTCAGGCGGTACCTCTCAGTTCCTGCACGGGCAGAGCATCCGTCAGTGTCCCTGCATTGCCGTTGGGTCACGAGGGTGCGAGCTGACTATCTCATTCCTGGCCTTCCGTCATACCATGGAGATTGGTGTAGGAAGGTAGCCTCTTTCTAGCCTTGTTACCCCCACTTTTGGCCTGTTTTTGAGTGTATGTCAGGGTGTTTTTACTGTCTCACTGGGATCCTGATAGCCAGGGCCCAGTGCTCATAGTGGAAACCCTATGTTGTCAATGTGTTTGATATGTGTCACTAGGCTCCTGCTAGCCAGGACCCCAGTGCTTATACATTTGTGGCCTATATGTGTTCCCTGTGTGGTGCCTAACTGTATCACTGAGGCCCTGCTAACCAGAACCTCAGTGTTTATGCTCTCTCTGCTTTTAAAATTGTCACTGCAGGCTAGTGACTCATTTTACCAATTCTTATTGGCACAATGGAACACCCTTATAATTCCCTAGTATATGGTACCTAGGTACCCAGGGTATTGGGGTTCCAGGAGATCCCTATGGGCTGCAGCATCTCTTATGTCACCCATAGGGAGCTCAGACAATTCTTACACATGACTGCCACTGCAGCCTGAGTGAAATAACGTCCACGTTATTTCACAGCCATTTTACACTGCACTTAAGTAACTTATAAGTCACCTATATGTCTAACCCTCACTTAGTGAAGGTTAGGTGCAAAGTTACTTAGTGTGAGGGCACCCTGGCACTAGCCAAGGTGCCCCCCACATTGTTCAGGGCAAATTCCCTGGACTTTGTGAGTGCGGGGACACCTTTACAGGTGTGAACTACATATAGGTCAATACCTACATGTAGCGTCACAATGGTAACACCGAACATGGCCATGTAACATGTCTATGATCATGGAATTGTCCGCTCAATACCATTCTGGTACTGGGGGGACAATCCCATGCATCCCCGGGGCTCCAGCATGGTCCCCAGGTACTGCCAAACTAACTCTCTGGGGTTTTCTCTGCAGCTACCGCTGCTGCCAATCCTCGGACAGGTTTCTGCCCCCTTGGGGCCTGGTCAGCCCAGTCCCAGGAAGGCAGAACAAAGGATTTCCTCTGAGAGAGGGTGTTACACCCGCTCCCTTTGGAAATAGGTGTTAAGGGCCTGAGAGGAGTAGCTTCTCCTGGCCTCTGGAAATGCTTTGAAGGGCACCGATAGTGCCCTCCTTGCATAAGCCAGTCTACACTGGTTCAGGGATCCCCCCAGCCCTGCTCTGGCGTGAAACTGGACAAAGGAAAGTGGAGTGACCACTCCCCTGACCAGCACCTCCCAAGGGGAGGTGCCCAGAGCTCCTCCAGTGTGTCCCAAACCTCTGCCATCTTGAATGCAGAGGTGTGAGGGCACAGTAGAGACCTCTGAGTGGCCAGTGCCAGCAGGTGACGTCAGAGGTCCCTCCTGGTAGGTGCTTACCTCTCTCTGTAGCCAATCCTCCTCTGAGGGCTATTTAGGGTCTCTCCTGTGGGTTTCTCATCAGATAACGAATGCAAGAGCTCACCAGAGTTCCTCTGCACTTCCCTCTTTGACTTCTGCCAAGGATCGACCGCTGACTGCTCCAGGACGCCTGCAAAACTGCAACAAAGTAGTAAGAAGACTACCAGCAACATTGTAGCGCCTCATCCTGCCGGCTTTCTCGACTGTTTCCTGGTGGTGCATGCTCTGAGGGCTGTCTGCCTTCACCCTGCACTGGAAGCCAAGAAGAAATCTCCTGTGGGTCGACGGAATCTTCCCCCTGCCAACGCAGGCACCAAACTTCTGCATCACCGGTCCTCTGGGTCCCCTCTAATCTTGACGAGCCTGGTCCCTGGAACACAGGAGCTGGATACAAGTGTCGCCGACAGTTCTGTGACCCCTCAGTCCAAATTTGGTAGAGGTAAGTCCTTGCCTCCCCACGCCAGACAGTAATCCTGTGTACTGCGTGAACTGCAGCTGCTAGCACTTCTGTGCACTTTTGCAAGACTTCCCTTGTGCACAGCCTAGCCCAGGTCCCCAGCACTCCATCCTGCATTGCCCAACTCGCTGAGTTGGACTTCGACTTCGTGGGACTGCCTTTTGTTGTGCTGAGATGACCGCCATGCTCAGATCTTCTGAATGCCTGTCCAGGTACTTCTGCGGGTGCTGCCTGCTTCTACGTGGACTCTCTGTGTTGCTGAGTGCCCCCTCTGTCTCCTCCTCCAAGGGGTGATCTCCTGGTCCTTCCTGGGTGCTGGCAGCACCCAAAACCTTGAACCGCAACTCTTGCAGCTAGCAAGGCTTGTTTGGGGTCTTTCTGCGTGGAAATAACTCTGCGTCCTCCAGCACGCCGTGGGACATCTTCTGACCAAAGGAGAAGTTCCTGGCTCCTTCCGTTGTTGCAGAATCTTTGCTTCTTCCACCCCAAGGCAGCCCTTTTGCACCTTCATCCAGGGTTTAGTGGGCTCATGCCCCCACTGGACTCTTGTGTGACTCTTGGACTTGGTCCCCTTCCTTTACAGGTCCTCAGGTCCAGGAATCCGTCTTCAGTGCAGTGCAGTCAGTTGTTGTCTTTGCAGAATCCCCTATCTCAACTTTACTGTCTTTCTGGGGTAGGCAGGTAACTTTACTCCTACTTTTCAGGGTCTTGGTGTGGGGTATCTTGGACACCCCTAGTGTTTTCTTACACTCACAGTGACCCTCTACACACTACACTAGGCCTGGGGTCCATTCGTGGTTCACATTCCACTTTTGGAGTATATGGTTTGTGTTGCCCATAGGCCTATTGTCCCCTTTTGCATTATATTGTGTTCTACAGTGTTTGCACTACTTTTCTAACTGTTTACTGATTTTGGTTTGTGTGTATATTTTGTGTATTTTACTTACCTCCTAAGGGAGTATATCCTCTGAGATAATTTTGGCATATTGTCACTAAAATAAAGTACCTTTATTTTTGGTAACTCTGAGTATTGTGTTTCTTATGATATAGTGCTATATAAGTGGTATAGTGGGAGCTTTACATGTCTCCTAGTTCAGCCTAAGCTGCTCTGCTATAGCTAACTCTATCAGCCTAAACTGCTAGAACACTACTAATCTACTAATAAGGGATAACTGGACCTGGCACAAGGTGTACGTACCACAAGGTACCCACTATAAGCCAGGCCAGCCTCCTACAATCGGGTACTGTATCTTCTGAGCGGTCATCTCGGAAGGTTGTGACCCTTGATTCCAGAATGTCAGCGTAGTCATTCCCCGTTTCTGCACTCTCCTCCTCAGGGAGCGGTGTGGAGCTGTCTTCTTCCGTCCCACAGTCTTCCGATCGATACCGTTTGAAGAACGAGATATTCCTAGTCACCTGCTCATGATCTTTGACTGCAGTGACCATAGTGCCTCTAATCCTCAGCACAGTCCATGGCATCGGTTCAAAAGGGAGTCTAAACTTCCCCCCAGGGCGTCTGTTTTTTATCAACACTTGGTCGCCTACTTGAATGGGTGACTGTCTCACCTTCCTCTTTCTAGACATGTGGTCATTGGCAGATCCCCGCTGACGATGTCTCTCACTTGCTTGCTCCTGCAGTGGCATCGGAACATCCCTCTGCGGGAGGGTGTCCACCACTTGTCGGTTCATACACAACACACGAGGCTATTTTGGTGGTCGTGTGAGGGGTGAGTTCGTATTCTCTCAAAAATGCATACAGGGCAAGTCTATGTTGTGTGTCTTTGCCACCGCGATTCTCAAAACTTTATTTAAGGTTCTCATGAAACGCTCAGCATCACCATTGGCTTGAGGCCAGCAGGGTGTGATCTTCCGATGGGCAATCCCACGTATGGCCAGGTGCTCCTCAAATTCCTGGCTGGAAAACGGGGGATCATTGTCCGTTCTGAGTTCTTGTTTTATGAAATGAGTGGCCATTATCTTCTCTACCCGCGGGATGAGTTGTCCAGCTGTGGTTGTGTCTAGTATTTCCACCTCAGGATATTTGGAGAGGTCATCTATGACGACCAGCATGTGTCTGCCATCCAGTAGGGCACCCAAGTCAGCACTGGCCCGACACCAGAATTTGGAAGGGATTGGCTCTGTGAATATGGGCACTGGGGGTTCTGGTGGACCTACCACCTGGCACAGATGACAGTGTCGCACTACCTCCTCCACTTGCTGATCCAGCCCGGGGAACCAGACCTTGCAGCGGAGCCGGGCCTTCGTCTTGACCACCCCTTGGTAAGCTGCATGCGCCAGATTCACCACGCATGACTGCAGAGACGGAGGAACCACCAGTCGCAGGCCCCAAAGCAAACACCCTTCTGATGACATGATGTAGAGTGGTCAGAGTGTGTCTCGCCTCTTCTGTTCGTCTTGACAGATTGTGTACCATCTCATGCCACCTATCTGTGCGGACCACCTTCATTGTTAGTTGTATGCATTCATCTCCCTGTGCGTCCTCCATGAACTCCTGCATTGACACCAGTAACGGTCGTGATCGGTCTGTCACCAACCATGCAAGGTCTTTCACGGCCTCGGCTTCTACTTCCTCCTGAGCTGATGAGGATCGGGCGTGCCGTGACAGGTAGACTGCCGGGTTCTGGGATCCCGGTCAATACACCACGTGGAACTGATAATCTTGCAATTGCAGGACCCACTTCTTGATCTGGGGAGGCGAAGTAGATATGGATCTGCTGAAAAGTAGTACCAGGGGTTTGTGGTCCATTACCCCCGTTAACGGCTGACCATAGAGTTAGATGTGAAAATGGCGGCAGCCCCAGTGGACCGCTATGGCCTCCTTTTCGATGTGGGAGTACCGTTGTTCCATCGCTGTCAGAGCTCTACTGGCATAGGCCACGGGTACCCAGTCCCCTTGCTCACTGTGTTGAGATCGGATGGCCCCTAGTCCCACTGGACTCGCATCCACCGCTAGCTCTGATTCCTTTGCGGGATCAAAGTACCTCAAGGTTGTCTGGTCAGACAGAGCATTCCTGGTAGCGCAGAAAGCCTTCTCTTGTACAGGTCCCCATTCCCAAGTAGAGTTAGCTTATGTCAGTTCTCGGAGGGGCACCGTTAATGACGCAAGATTGTGAATGAATCGGCCGCAATACGTGACCGTGCCCAGAAAACTTCTTACACCGGTGACCAATGTGGGGGCAGGCACTGCCTTGATGTCCTGTACCTTCTCCGGATCGGGCATTACTCCCTTGTCCGAAAAGTGATATCCAAAAAAGGCAATGTGATGTTGTAGAAACGCACACCTTTGTCGATGCAACGTTAAGCCATTCTCTTGGAGTCCCTTGAAGGTGGCTTGAAGTATCTCCAGGTGTTCCTCGATGGTCAGGGCGTGTACCAGTATATCATCGCTCATGTTGATGACGCCTTCCAGTCCGGAAAGTACCCCTGTATCGTGTCCTGAAATACCTCAGTAGCACTGGAAATACCGAAACGGAGGCGAGTGTACCTCCGGAGCCCTACGTGGGTGGAGAAGGTGGTGATGGCTTTGGATTCAGTGTCGAGCAGGAGTTGGTGGTATCCCGACCTGAGGTCCATTTTTGAGAACCACATCGAGCCACTCACTTTCGCCACTATGTTGTCAATAGTTGGGGTCAGATGGCGCTCACGAGGAATGGCAGCATTGGGTAGCCTCATATTGACGCAGATCCACACCTCCCCCGGTTGTTTGGGCTTCAGTGTGACCACAGTGAGTGAGCCCCATGGAGCGGGTCCTTCCACTCGCTCAATTATGCCAGCGGCTTCGAGTTTGCTGAGGTCCTCTTCTACCTTGGGCCGCAGATGGAACGTGACTCTGCGATGTTTTAGGGTGATAGGCTGTATAGATTTGTCAATATGAAGGTGGACTTGTCTATCTTTCATACATCCGATTCCTTGGAACAGTTGGGAATGTCGAGCTATGAGCCCTTCCACACTCTCTTGGTGCTCACTGAACGCAAAGGACACCAGGCCCAGCTTCTCGGCTGTCTTGCAACTTAGTAACATGCCAGCGCCTGTTTTTGTGACATAGATATTGGTACTAACCATCTGACCCTCGTGGGTGATGTCCGTTGTGAACACACCTGCCAGCGGAAGTGGGGTCGATGACCCAAACGCCAACACTCTGGTGGTGGTGGTGGTGGTGCGAGGTCTCGGTTTCAGCTGTAGCATATTCATGGCCTGGAGGGCCATGATGTTGCTAGAGGCCCCCGTGTCTATCAGGGCAACTACCAGTTTTCCTCTCACCTGTATGTTGCATTTTGGAATACGTTTCCGGAGGCTCCCGCCAGGATGCATGGCATGGATTACATGTACAGTGCCCTCTGACTCATCATCATCCATATCTCCTTCCGGGTCATCAGGTGTGTGGATCTGCGCCGCCTGCCTGGTCTTTGGATGCTGCCTGCCTGGTCTTTGGATGTTTATATATTTTGGTGGAGGTGGAGCTGTAGACCTTGGCAAAATGGTTTGATTTGTTGCAGTTCATACACCGTTTGCCTTGGGCCGGATATTATCCTTGGTGGGGACAGGATCCTCCACGTGTAGCAGTTCCTGTTCGGTGTATTCGTCGTCTGTTTTGATCTGCGTCTCTCCGCGTGTGCAGTAGCAATTGCATTCACTGGTTCCCCCTTGACCGTTTTTTGCAGGGCCGCCTCCATATGAGCAGCACGCACCTTCGACAGCTCCTTGGATCTCCCTAGTGTGAGCATGTTCGCCATTGACATGCCCGGCACTTGTAGAATGTTTTCCCTCAGTTTTACAGAGTAACACCCCTGGATGAATTGTGCTCAAAGCTCGTCCTCCACATCTGGCAGGGTGCAGGTGCTCGCCAGATCCCGGAGTCTCGCATAGAAGGCGCCCACTGATTCCTCTGGGAGTTGTTGAGCCTGGCGCAGGAGGAATCTCTCGTAGTCCGGGTTGTCTACTGGCTCAAAATGAGCAGTGAGAGTCTTCTTCAGAGACTGGTACGTGAAAGGTGGTCCTTCCTCATTGACAGATTTGCTGATTTTTTTGGATGACCGCCCCTCCCAGTTGTAGGAGCATGGGGCGGCGATGATCATTGTCCAGCGCGATGGCCATAAAGTAGGTCTCCAATCTGTCGACCCACTCCTTCCACCTAGCCGCCTAGGCCAATGGAGAGCCGTCAATTAAGAAGGGTTCCGGCGCTTGCATTGCTCTGCGTAAGCACAATAGGTGCCCTCACCCTGGAATTCGTCTACTGATGTACCTTCACTGGGCGTTGTTGTCACCTTGCGATGTGGCTTGTGTTATGGTCCCTTCATTTGTCTCTTTTCCACAGTTTATGTCTCTCTTTTTTTCTTCTTATTATTAGTTTAAGGCGTCATGGGTTCTGGGGAGTGGAGTTCCCCCTCTGAAGGATCATTCAGGCTGGCCAGTACCTGACAAGAGATGTGTCCCTCGCAGGATAGCCAGGGATAGCAGCAACTGGATTATCCCCGATGGGCTGCAGCCATGGAGCGCGCGTAGCCCCGTGGTAGGGGTAGCAAGAACCTTCTGGTGGAGGAGCAGAATGGATCCACTGCTCCTCACGGCCGCCAGATGATCACCGCTGCGGCCCGGTTCAGCAACCACCACAACGCGGTGCACGTGTGCAAAGGGCGTCCGCCCAGCAGACCTCCTCCTGCTCCTGCCACAGTATGTTGTTCGCCCGGCTGCACGAGGGGGTCCGTCCTCATCGCCAAGTTGTTGTGTGCCCCAGGGCACTAGAGTGCCGGGTGTGCAGTGCAAAAGAAAACACGAGACACAGTGTTTTGGTGTGCCCCGTGAACCTCGCGGCTCTCCCTTTATTTAGCGCGCGCCTTACATTAGGTGCGAACCATGTCACGGCCAAATGGAGGGGGTCTGCCTTCACAGACCAGGCAGAAATCCCTCTCGAATGGAGCATTTCTGCTCCAACACAACAAACAGGACTACTAGTGTAAAATGCAAAAGGAAAAACACTGAATTCTACATATTTCTTTAAAAATAGAAATTAGTCTTATGCTTTAAAATGTTATATTTATGATTCAAAATGTTTATTTCAGCCTGTGATTGCATGTTTTGAGGGTTACAACTTTGGACTTGTTTTGGGGTAGGGCTGGTTCATGTTGGGCTTGCTTTGGGCTGGTAGTTGAACATCTTTGGGCTTCAGAAGGCTTTGACAATCTGCCAGCACTGCTCCTGTCACACACAGGCTGTGAGGGAGGTGGGCTGCAGGGGGGAGGAGCTGGGGGGGCGTGAATATTTGTTTATCTGCGCCTCAGTTGTCACCCGTCTTACTCCTGCTCATTGTCACGTTCTATCGCTGTTAATGCTCTAAACATGAATGATTTGTGTGAGTAAAACGTCATCCTTCCTTCACCACTTGTGTTGCTACTCGGAGGCTGTGACATGAAGCAAATACAGCATTAGATGAGGAAGTGACGCGAACTCGACAGAAGTGGGGCGTTGTCCCGCCCGCCCCGCGCTTGCTCTGTTATTGGTTCCCCCTCTGTTCCTGTTCACCTGCAGTTTGTTGCAGTCTTGTCTTTACCCCTCTCCACCACCCCCCACCCCCCTCTGCTTTTCTCATTCTTTGGAGTTATTTCCTTATTGTCTCTTTGCTCCTCGTTTCCTTCCTCATTAGTAAAATTATCTGGAACAGTTGTGTAATGGGGGGGCCGTGTGCACAGCAATGGTAGCCCCCCCTCCCAGGAATCCTCATTCGGCGTCACGTTCATTCTTTTTTGTGTGTTTTTTTTTACACGTCAGCGTCAGGTCTCTGTCTCGGTTGTGTGTGATTGTTTCACTCACACATACAAACTTCATCAACACATGAGGACTGACACCGTTGTCACCACAGAGGACACTTCTCAGAGACGCTGAGCCCAGACTTGCTTCTATGTGCTCCCATATGGTCGAGCAGTTAGGGTTCCTGGTTTTCACCCAGGGGGCCCGGGTTTGACTCCCAGTATGGGAATGTTCATTTTTTATACACTTGGCTAATAATCCTATTTTTTAATGCAATTGCTGTCATACATTTCTGTGACATAGATTAAAGAACGGAGGCTATCACTTAAGCATTCCATAATATTTTGCTTTAACTGAGGTGCAGATGAGATCCGTGGCCTGCGAAGGTGCCCGTCATTTTAAAGGACCCTTTGGACATGAACTCGCTGCTGCCAAGGGCTGTTAGGGGGGGCAGTCACCCCTTCTGTCAAAAAACCTATAACCTTCACTCTCTGTGCGAAACGGCGCAGCTTAACGTTTTGTATTAATTTATACTAACGAAAGTTGTTAAAATATGTGTTTAAAAACACCTTGCCTGATATTTCTCGCACGGGTCTATGCTTTTACAGCTGGTTTACAGAAACATTGTCTGATCATTGAGTGAGTAAATCGTTTATCACTACCTAGTGATGTTTTCCACATTTCACGTCAATGTGAATTTTATCTAACTTTATTTCCGAGGGTGTCTTCAGTTACATTGTATCTGATAGAATCAAGTTGTGAGCTCAGAAAATGTGTTTAGAGTAGAGTGGCTTAAAGTGGAGTGGCACAACGTGGCGTGGAGTGGAGTAGTTTGGAGAGACAGAGTGTAGTCTAGAAGAGTTGTTTAAAGTGGCATGGAGTGCCGTAGAATGGCAGGGAGTGGTGCATAGTGATGTGGAGAAGCGTAGAGTGGAGTAGCGTAGAGTGGCATAGAGTAGTGTGGTGTAGCGCAGGGTGGCGGTAAAGCAGAGTGGGAAGAGTTTAGTGGTGTAGAGAGAAGCAGAGTGCCAGAGAGTTGTGTAGAGTGGCATGGAGTGGAGTGGCAGAGAGTGGAGTGACATAGCATTGTGTAGCGTGACGTGGTGGCGTGGAGTGACGTAAAGTAGAGTGGAGTGGCATAGGCTGGAGTAGAGATGTACAGAGCGGTGCAGAGTGGCGTAGAGTAGTGGTGTGGAGTAGTGTATAGTGGCAGAGAGTGGAGTGGGGTAGAGTGGAGTAGAGTAGCATGGCGTAGGCTAGCATGGAGTGGCATAGAGTGGCGTGTAGCAGCATGGAGTGGCATAGAGTGCAGTGGCGTAGCCTGACGTTGAGAGATATAAAATGGAGTAGAGTGGCACTGAGCAGTCTAGAGTGGTGTAGGGTGGAGTCAATCAATCAAACTGTCAGGCACTTGTAAAACACAGCTTAGCACCCACGGGGTCTCAAGGCGTTGCTGTGGGTGTGTTGATCAGTCGACCAGAGAGGTCTTGAAATCTTTCACAAACTGCTTCAGCGAGACGGCCTGTCTGAGGTTGTGAGGGAGTGTGTCCATGGAGTGGCATGGAGTAGCATGGAGAGGTATAGAGGCATTGATTAGAGTAGCGTAGAGTGTAGTGGAGTTGGGAAGAGTAGAGTGTCATGGTGTGGCCTAGAGTGGTATAAAGAGGTATGGAGAAGCCTAGAGTAGACTTATGTGGATGAAAGTGGTGTAGAGTAGAGTGGAGATGTGTAGAGCTGAGTGGAGTACAGTTGCATAAAGTGGAGTGGCATAATGTGGATTGGCGTGCCATAGAGTTGTGTAGCGCAGTGTGGAGTGGTGTCGAGTAGATTGGCACAACGTGGGGTGGCATAGACTAGGTTGGTGTAGCATGGAGTGGAGTAGAATGGTACAGAGTGGTGTAGAGTAGAGTGGCATAGAGTGGAATGGAGTGGCAAAGAGTAAAGAGGAGTGGAGTGGCAGAGAGTAGAGAGTAGAGTTGAGTGGTGTGTAGTAGAGGGGAGAGGTTTAGACTAGAGTGGCATAGGGTGATGTGGTATTGAGTGGAGTGGCGTAGAGTGGAGAGGAGTGGCGTAGAGTGGCATAGAGTAGTACAGTTGTGGGTGTGAACTGCTAAAAGGCAGTAATAAAATAGGCATGTACTGGCAAGAATCATTAACATGTAAATGTGTTATTAACATGGCATTTATACATTATAGCAGCTTAATCCAACCCACGCAAAATGTAATTTTATTTCAGTTGTATAACTAAGTCAACAGAGGCAGGCGCAGACAAAGCAGCAAGAGAACTGGAAACAGAGGAAGTGTCCTGAAACGTGTACCTCAATCATAACGTGATCAGCGGATGGACAGTGATTAAGGTGGATCAATCTGTGCTTGGTTCATGCTCCACAAACAGAAAAGGAAGTGATGCCCGGCACACACGGACCAATTAGGATGCAGCAAAGAAGTGACAATGAAGCCAATGAATGTGCGCAATGGGTCGTCTCCATGTCCTTCATTGTAAACAATACTCCTCGCCAGCAAGAGCACATGGAGCGCATGCACCGTCGCAGGTGAGAACTGAAAACTGCTCTGTTATTAATACCTTGGTACTGGAACATGATATAGATACTGGTTGCCTTATCGAATGTCAGATGATGATTGTGGCTCCGCGATTAAGGATCTGTTTCCTCTTGGCTACTCAGCACTTTATGCCCATTGGGCTGTTTAAATTGTGGAGGGGCTTGCTCTCATTGTGAAAAACGATTAGAAACATTGTATATTCTAATATTCACCTAAATCTTAAAATCTTATTGGCCAGAATTTCTGACCTACCCCACTCTGATGAGAATTTGCTGTAATACACCGCCTCCCTCCCTGTACCGTCTCCCTCACATGCCCTCTTGGCTACTGCCTTGTCTCAGCTCAGTTGAGACAAGCCCACAGACACTTCCAATGAAAAATAAGGACCATCTTTTCTCCTGTTAATTTAAGTAGGAGTTATTTTGCCCTCTAACGTATATAGGGTTATCCTCTATACATTATCTGCTCTGATTTCTCTTTCTGATAGTCCTTTTCCCCTAATCGCTGTTCAGATCCTGCTCATCAGGGAGGGCACACCCTGGATTGTGTCTGTACGAAAAATTGTAAACTGTGTGTTGAGCCCCCTACGTGGCCGAGTTGGTCGGACCATTCACTCCTTGTCTTTTACATTACTCAGGGGCAGGTCCACCCTTGGTCAGATCTTTCTAAATCTGATACCTCTAAAAATTTTAGATGGGGTAAACTGCTAAATGATCCTAATTTTACCAAACAGCCACAGAACTCCACCCCTATTTTATCAGGCGACACTTCGGATAACATTGCATCTTTTAATAAATGGATCCTACGGACAGCTTCTAATCTGTCACTGATAATCTCAGAGAGAAGATCATCCAAGTCTGCCCCCTCAGCCCCCTGGTTTAATTCAATATTGAAAGAGCAACTTCTACACTGCAAGCAGCTTAAAAGAAAATGGTGTATGGCTTATGATTTAGAAGATCTGGTGCAATTTAGAGTAGCACAAACATTTTATCACAAACAGATCAAAGTTAGCAAAAAAAGGCTTACTATGCCAACTTAGTTGAGGAGGCCCACAATGACCACAAATTCATTTTTGGAATTTCAAATATCTTCTAAAAACCTTTAGCCTCCACGAGGCAGATCCCCCGTCCTAATCTTTTTGTAATCAGATTTCTTCTTATTTTGTAGACAAGATACAGGCTATTAAAAAGGATTTTAAGATTGCTATGTATACCTCTTTTAGCATAGGATTAGACACTCCTTTAAATACTGAAACTGAGAACTTGGAATCTTTTCCGGAAATTTTGCTTGCTCAGTCTCGTCAGGCGATTTTAACTTGTAATTCGGGATCTCCGAAAGACCCCGGCACCACCCCATGTCTACATAAGATTGTGGAATTAGTCAACCCTTTTATATATCATATATTGAATTATTCCTTGAGATCAGCAGAAGTCTCTATGGAATGGAAAATGATGATG
The DNA here is from genome assembly GCF_031143425.1 of Pleurodeles waltl. NCBI lineage: Eukaryota > Metazoa > Chordata > Amphibia > Caudata > Salamandridae > Pleurodeles > Pleurodeles waltl. Next base: position 1,017,996,060 of record NC_090443.1, on the reverse strand, counting down.
GTTAAACCCCTAAGGAAGAAGGCTCATCTAGATCCTACCAGGTTTGCCAATTTACTTCCTATTTCCCTGTTACCTGTTATGGGTAAAATCACTGAAAAGCTAGTGAATACTCAGTTGATGACCTTCATAGAGAACTAATGTATTGCATTCTCTGCAATCAGGTTTTCAGCCTAACAATTCCACGAAGTCCGCTTGGGTAGAAGTAGATGATACCTTAAGACTGGCTTTGGATGCTGGAAACAATGCTGCATTGATCTTATTAGATCTATCTGCAGCATTTGACACCATCTTGCATGAGATCCTTTTACAGGGTGTCAGAGAATGTGGAATTTTGGGCCAGGCCTTTTTCTGGCTAAAGTCATTCCATAGTAATAGAAACCAGACTGTTAAACTAGGACCATACTTTTCTGAAGAATCTATTATCACATCTGGGGTCCTGTAGGGATCTTCCTTGAGCGCCCTATTGCTGGCAAGCATCACCTCTTTAGGTGTGAGTTTGCTAACAACAAACATAGAGTGGGTCTTGGATAAACCCCTTTCATGCATTGGCTTCCTCCAAACAGCGTCTTTCAAACATTGGCTTTGGCCTTTTCAATCACGTCGTGATGCAGCTTATTGGAGTACTGGATCCTCAGCTAATGCTGTTGGTTGTTTGTGTGTATCCCTCCACGTCCACTTGAATGCACTTGAGAGCATGCATTGAACTGCAGAAGGGACTACTTTGAAACTATAACAGTCACTTATAACTTCTACTGACACACGCCCATGTGTCTCGCTCTATTGTGTTGATGCTGTGTTAGAACATTAAACACACAGCTATGTGCTTTGATAATAGTTGTTGATTTGTTAGCTGCGAGTAAGCAGGCAGCCATCATTGTGGTCAACTGGTAAATAGGGTGAGTCCCTCACAGCTGGGACCAAGTGCCAATGATGGCTGCACTCCCATACCTGTTGTGTCCAGCCGCTGAGGTTCCTCTCTATAGCAAACGGAGGTTAACACGGGCACTATTCAAACCTGAAGTGAAAGTGAGTTTATGCAGTGCAGCGATGAGGGTGATATAAGTAGTGCTTTGTTGGTGGAAACCATGTGAAGTGCTTCTGTGAGGATCACTATGTGCAGTGCATAAGTGATGGACCACTGCAGCACTACAATGAGTAATGTGCACTGCATTTTATTTCATACCACCCAGGGCACAACTCCTAAAAAAACATAAGTGGGGGGACGAACCAAGTTAGGCAGTATGTAAGTGACATCCTGGCATGTGACATCACACATGGCATCAAAGAAACTGACATCACAGAATGTTGCACCAAAACACATAACCTCAAAAGAAGTGTCGTCACAAGAAGCATGTCAGACCTATAACCTTGAGGGTGGTCTTCCCCTAAACCTTTTAGCTACTTACTTACAGTTTTTGCTGAAATACGTTTTTGCTGGTCTGCATACTCTGTACACTTTGCCAATGCAAATCAGTGCTGAAGTGCTTGTGCTCACTCCCCTATACATGGTTTGATTGGCATGTACCTAATTGGCACATTTATTTTACTTTTAAAATTTAACCAGGGACTGGAAATTAAGGCTCTCATTACGACCCAGGCGGGCGGGGGAGAAGTGGTGGTAATACCGCCAACAGGCCGGCAGAAAAAAATGGAATTATGACCATGGCGGTTACCACCATGGTCATCTGCCACTTCTCCACTCCGACCGCTGGCCTGGAGACTTCGGTCTCCAGCCCGGCGGCCGTCACCAGACCGCCGGCGGTATCAGGACCCTGCATACTGCCATGGATTTCGGGTGGTTTGGAACCGCCACGAAATCCATGGCGGTAGGCACCATCAGTGCCAGGGAATTCCTTCCCTGGCACTGATAGGGGTCTCCCCCACCCAAGTCCTCCCCCCACACCGCCAACCCCCTTAAACCCCCCCAAAGGTGGCAGGACCCCCCTTCCCACCCCAACCCCAACATTAACACCCCCCCCTCCCCACCCTCACCCCAACATTAACACACACACCCCCTACATGCAAACAAACACTACAACAACACATACCCGCACACATACAAACAGACATGCAAACAGACCGACCCGCACACATTTTCCAGACACACAACACAACCCCCGTATGCATACACGCACCCACACATCCACTCTACATACTCACAGGCACACCCCCATGCACGCACACAACACACAACACCCCCCGCCCCCACCCCTAACAGACGATCACCTTACCTTGTCCGGTGATCCTCCGGGAGGAGACGGGATCCATGGGAGCTGCTCCGCCGCCAGCTCCCCATCACCAGAACACCGCCACACCGAATCCTGGGTTGGGATTTGGTGGGCGGTGTTCTGATGACGTGGTGGTGGAGATGGAGCAGCCTCCACTTCCCCGCCGACCGCCAGTTTGGCTGCTGGCGGCTCTCCGTACAAAAAAGGACGGAGGGCTGCTAGCAGTCATGATTCGCTGTGCTGAAAACCACCTGCACTGGTGGTCTTCAGCACAGCGGTACCTCAGCGGTCTTGGAAAAAGACTGTCGAAGTTGAAATGAGGGCCTATATGCTGCCAGTGGGCCTGCAGTGTCGTGAGAACCTCCAGGAGTCAGATTGGTCACTTCTTTTTTAGCTTAGTGTTTTATCCATGTCTCTCTCTTGGAATGTTAGTATGTTGTGTAAGAATGTTAGTGGATTGAATTGTTGTGGAGATTCCAGGGGAATGTGAGGACTGAGAGGACAGTTGCAGTGAGAGACGGAGGTTGGGATGCTTTTCCCCATTCAAACCTATCTATTCCGCAATAAAACAAGAGACTTGGACTTCAACCTCAATTCTTGGCATTCGTTTGGATATCCGCAATCGCTTTGTAACACTGGCAACGAGGGGCTTACCTGCGCGACTCGCAGAAGCATTCTGACTTCACTTTGTGTTTTCACTAGAGTGCGCAATACTTCTGTTGGACTCTCACGCCGTGAGTTTGCCTTGTCACCTTAATTTTCCGTTATTTTTCCTTGTTTGGAGCACTTTTGAACTCTATGCTTTGTAGGTTTTGTGTTTACGGCTGTTGCTGTTTCTTCGGCTCGAGTGTTATTCCTTAAACTCGAGCGTCCTGTTTCCATGGCAACCACCTTATCCTTTGGAGTCCTGCGTGAGCGCGCTCACGTGTTTCTGCCATCACAAGCGTCTTGTTCCTGTTGTCAGTGCCTGTTTCCAGGCAACCACGCGGGTCTACCCAAAGCTCGTGCGTCTTTGTTCCGGCATGAGCAATCAGTGTAGCCGCGTCATCATTGCATAACAACGCTTCTGTGGCAACCACGCGGGTCTACAAATATCTCATGCGTCTTTGTTCCAGCACGAGCAATCAGTGTAGCCGCATCATCGTCGCATAGTAACGCTTCCATGGTTTTGTAAACCACTAGAGCGTTGCTTGCTGTGTGCTTCCGTCCTCTGCTCCCAGTTACGCTTCAGTGTTTCATGGCTGGCCCTGCAGGACCTTACTTTTTTGTTTGTTTGCGGTCATTTTTTACCTATTTGGAGATTAATTTTTGTTCTTCTCTCAGTAACCAGGATTACTTTGCGCTTTGCCTATTTGCACATTATCTTGACTTCACGAAGATTATTGAATTTTATTACTGCAACAGTGACAACCTGTTCCTTCTCTTTCCTCAGCCTGTTGTGGTTTATCTTACTGCGACAGGCACACATTGATACCTCATTATTGGTGCTCTACACATCTAAACAAGGACTTGAGACATTTCATTGTTTCTTTAATTTTATTTCTTTTGGTTGTGTTTTTTTGTTTCCTTTTCCTTTCCTTTTCTTTTGTGTTATTCTCTTCTTTTGGTTAATTCTGGTAATGCAGAACGTGCTGCTCCTCCTTTCTTTCTCTCCACCCCTGGTGAACCTCCCATCAGGTGGGGTAAATGGAAGAAAGTTTTTGAAAGGTATGCCAGAGTTTGTGGAACCTCACTAAGTACTGAAAGGAGAACTGCGTTATTACTACACTGTTTAGCTACGGAAGGCCAAGAGGTTTTTGATCATCTCCTTGAAATCCCTGACAGTGAAACAATCAATCTAAATGAGTATGAAATTTGCATTTGAAAATTAGATTTGCATTATTTACCAAAGGTTAGCACCATATTGGAAAGATATTATTTCGGTAAAAGATTACAGATTGAAGGGGAAACTGTTGAAAACTATGTTACTGATTTGAGACATTTGGCCTCCTCATGCAAGTTTGGTTCTTCTTTAGAGGAAAGAATTTGGGATCAATTTATGCAAGGTTGCAATATTGACAAAGCACATGATAAGTTGTGGTTGTTGGATGCTCCTCATCTGGATGAAGTAGTTTCTCTTGCAAAAAGAATTGAACATTCCTTGAAATGTGCTGAAGTTATGAGAAAGCATGGTTCTAATGATGTTTCTGTGGTAAAAGACAGTAAATTCAAAAGTCATAAGGATGTCAATAGAGAGGTCCCTCAGAACTCCATTAAAAAGAAAAGAAGCTATAGGTGTGGTAAAACAGGGCATTTTGCTAATGATAAGGCGTGTCCAGCTATTAACAGTTGCTGTTTATTCTGCAAGAAGAAGGCTAATTTTTTGTCTGTGTGTAATCAACGGAAGTCTAAGCAAACTGTGAATTCCATTGATGATCACATGAATGAGAGTAAGAATGGTAGTGATTCTCAGTGTGGTCAGATTGTTTTACAAATATCTGACAATGGTTTTAAGGGCCCTTTGGATTATGTTATGGTGGAAGGGAAAAAGACCATGATGCTCTTTGATTCTGGTGCCAAAATCACTATAGTATCTAATCAATTCTATCAGGAACATCTAAAAGAGAGAATTCAGTTATTGAAACCTGATATCAGACCATGTGCATATGTTGTAATTTAGTAGTGATTAGATTAAGCATTAGCAGAAGACATCTTGTATTTAGCAACTATTGTGAACATTTTGCGGAATCCATTTGTATTCATGGCAGCCATTTTCTCTGCCACATGCTGCCATGTGCTAGCCATGTGCTCTGTCCTACCTTCCTGTTAACTACTCTTGAAAATCTGTCTAGTGACAAGTTATATTTAGTATCTCCCACTTTGCACATGCCCAGTAAGGTCTGCAGCTGTTAGTAATTAGTAACCAATAGTAATGTGTCTACTAGTCCTTGAAAACTGTTAGCCCCTCCTACCTGTCGACTGTGCATTTCCATATGACCTTATATGTATATAAGTCTTGCTTCTATAATTGTACCAACTTCTTTTAGCCCCTGCATTGGTATAAAAGGACCATGCTCACTTAGTTCAGTGTGCTACTTCAAACATTACCGAAGGGTGCTGTTTGAACTGCAGAACCACCTCATGAGGTTTAATAAACTTTGGGGCTCATTCTGAGCCCGGCGGGCGGCGGGAGCCGCCCGCCTGGAGGGAGCCGCCAAATGACCGCACCGCGGTCAGAAGACCGCGGCGGCCATTCAGACATTTCCTCTGGGCCGGCGGGCGCTCTCCAAAAGAGCGCCCGCCAGCCCAGAGGAAATGCCCCTGCAACGAGGACGCCGGCTCAGAATTGAGCCGGCGTAGTTGCAGGGGTGCGACGGGTGCAGTTTGCACCCGTCGCGTATTTCAGTGTCTGCATTGCAGACACTGAAATACACAGTGGGGCCCTCTTACGGGGGCCCCTGCAGTGCCCATGCCATTGGCATGGGCACTGCAGGGGCCCCCAGGGGCCCCGCGGCACCCCCTACCGCCATCCTGTTCCTGGCGGGAGACCCGCCAGGAACAGGATGGTGGTAGGGGGTGTCAGAATCCCCATGGCGGCGGAGCGCGCTCCGCCGCCATGGAGGATTCCCCCGAGCAGCGGGAAGTCTGCGGGAGACCGCCGACTTTCCGCTTCTGACCGCGGCTGAACCGCCGCGGTCAGAATGCTCGTGGGAGCACCGCCAGCCTGTTGGCGGTGCTCTCGTGGTCGGTGGCCCTGGCGGCCACTGGCCGCCAGGGTCAGAATGACCCCCTTTGTCTTTTATTTCAGTTTCTGTGCCAACTTCTTCCTATATGGTCTGAGGACTTTGTGCAGAGAAGGGCGAACCCCTTGCACTAGTAGGCCTTGCTGAGGCTTACTTCGACAAATTGGCGCCCCAACAGGGACTCATCGGCGACTCGGACGCCCGACAGATTGGTCGCGACGAAGGATTGGGATCTCGCTGAGGACGATCAATGCCTGAGGAGACCCGAGTCTTGGCAACCACAGCGTTTTTCCCTTCTTTCTGATTTGACCATCCAGATGGCACCGGTCCTCGACTGAGATCCTTTTTGTTCATTCGTCGTGCAGTGACCATTTGGTCGATTTTAGAACTTGCCAGTTAGAACCTGGACGCCCTGTGATTGGTAAGAGCCGTTTTACGGCACTTGCTGTGGGTTTTGATGCCTTTGTTTCACCACTTACTGTGGCTCTCGTGTTTTGGGTGACTAGTCAATTTGTGTCCTTCGAATTGATATATAAATTGCAATTTATAGAGGCAGGTAATGAGGATAATTTTCTCCAATTTAATTTTGATTTGAACGGCACTTTAAGTGCTACTTTGATTATAGTACTGCATATTCTGCACTATTTTTGCCATGCCTGTTTTTAGCGCACTTCGTAGGATGTGTTGCTTTTGTAATGGTACCAATTTGAGACTGGAAGAATCGCAACCGGCGCCCCCAGAGGGAACGCCCTATAGAGATATGTATGTTAAACACGGTCTTTCTTCTATAATGTACAGCACATTATGGAATAAATACACTAGTGCGGATCCTGAGTTACGTTGGCCTATGCATGGGTCATTTGGTTTGCGAAAGATTGAGTATGTGGAACAATGTATGTGTAAGCAAAGGTCTAGGCACAAAATGTTTGACTGTGTACGAATGTGGGAGAAAGAAGTGCATGGACGAGTGAAGCGTGAGCAAGCCTTGCTTGAGAAAGAGCAGCGGAAGAATGTATATGTGAAAGCATTGGAAATGAGAAAGAAATAAATAAATTACTTTAAAGGAGCTAGAAGAGAAAGAACGTAAATTACAGGTAACTGGCCAATACACTGTTAGGCAACCTCTCTATCCTATCCTTAATAAACCACACAATGATTTTTTGTTACTAGATCGCCCTCCACCTCCGTATGTCGTTCCTTCTGCCCCTCATGAGTTAGCTGAGGTCTCCGGTTCAGAGCAACAGAAGATACAAGACAGTCGCTCTATGTTGCCTGCTGACCGTGCGTCTGAGCTTAGATCTATCGTAGCGTTGTCTCTGCTTCTGAACTTTTAGACAACATGAAAGGGTGGACTGAAAAGGAGCAGCTATATTTTACTGAGGCATTTGGCACAGAAGTTATTGAACTATTTCGGAAATATTCTGATGAGTTAGAGCCCGATGATGTAGCAGCTGATCATAAGCAAATGCGTGATGGTCTTTTTGTTTTTTCCCAGGTGGCTGATGAAATCAGGCGTTTGGTGAAATTATGTGTTGTGGCAGTCCGTTTGCAAGTGGAGAAAAGGGCCATGGATGTAGTTGTACGGACATCTGAGACCAGCGGGGTGCAAGCTTCCATCTCCGACACAGATAAGACTATGACAGTTCACGCAAAACCAATGCGGGAGGCCGCGCCTTTGTATGTTCCTCCTAAAGGATCGGGGACAAGTGATGATAAAACTTCTGTTGATGCTCAGGGTTATTTTATTTATAATTGGGTGTATACTCCTTGGAACAGGGCAGATGTAATGGCACTAAAACAGCATTACCTGACCCGCGGAAAAATCCAGCTGCCTTTTATGAGGAAGTTGAGGGAGCAATTAGTTCTTGTACTATGACTTTGGCTGACATTGATTTATTTTTCAGATTGATATTACCGCCAGATATGTGGAGAACTGTTCGTAAAGTTGATGATCGTGTAGTTTTTGGGGCGTCATGGAAAGAATTAGAACAGATGGACGGGGATAGGGAACCTGCGAAAAAGCCGTATCAGTTGATTCTAGATCTTCCCGCAGCCATATTAGTTAAGTTAAAAACGATTACTCCCCCTAAAAAGATAGATTGGACTGTTTTAGCATCTTGTAAGCAAAAGGCAGATGACTCAGTCTCCGATTTCTTTACACGCTTTGAAGAAGCATTTCATGATTTTAGCGGCCAGTTATTGTCAGATGATACGGGCAGACATTTGTTTGTCGATAAATATGTTGCAAATCTGTTACCAGGAATAGCTAGTCGTCTAAAAGCTAGTGAAAGTTAATGGACTACCTCTACTCCGGTTTCTCTTTTGACTATGGCTCAGTAACATGAACGTCAGGAATTAGAAGCAAAAGGTAGCGAGGAGAAAAAGATTAAAGAATTAAAGATGAAGGTTATGTTGGCTCAAGCTTATGGTCCGCCTTTTAGAGGTAGTGATAGAGGTGGACGTGGATCTTATGGTTCTTCTTACACTCGTTCGAATTTGTCTGATGATCAGTGTGCGTATTGTAAGAAATTTGGGCATTGGGCTGCCGATTGTCTAGCACTACGTGTTCAGCAGTGTTCACGTGGTCGGGGACAAATGAGAAATCGCTCAGGATATTCAGGGCCTAGAAGAAGCACAAGTGATCATGCTAGGGTTGATGCTAATGTACGAGGGCAGGATGGGTTTAACACTTTTGATAAACGCAACCAATACCAGATGTCTAACTATGTGCAGCCTGATTTCCAAGATTCTGCTTATGCATAGGATTGCCTAGGATGGGGTAAGGAATCAGTTGAATTTCCAGTAGATCAGAGGGGTCCCTATGTTACAACACATGTTTTGGGTTCTACTGATCAGTTTCTGGTTGATACAGGAGCTGCTCGTAGCGCCTTGTCTAAACAGTTGGTTCCAAGGGCTCCCCTGTCTGGCTTAACCATTACATCAATAGGTTTCGATGGAACACCTTCCCCTAGCCCATTGTCACAACCACTTGCATTCCATGTTGATAAATGTACTGCTCCATGTCCGTTTTTGCTTTCTCCAAATACACCAGACAATATTGTGGGTCTTAATATGCTCAAGTATTTCAGGGCTACAATACGATGCTCTCCTGAAGGGGTGCGAGTTATTTGGAATGACAATCATCCTGTGATGGAAAGAATTTGTCTTGTTAAAGAGGATATTGCATTAGCTTCACTCCCTAGTACTTTGTGGGCTACTTCAGATACTGTTGTGGGACAAATGATTATTCCACCGGTACATATTAGTGTCAATGAGGGAGCTGTAGTGCCACGTTTCCCTCAATACAAAATTTCACAGGAGGGCGAAGAAGCACTCACACGAATTATGCATGATCTTATTGCAGTTGGAGTTGTTGCGGAAGTTCTGTATATTGTTTGTAACAGTCCGATTCTTCCTATTCTGAAAAAGGATACTGATACTAGGATTTACCAATCCATTATTGATTTACGAGAAGTGAATAAGATTGTGGTACCACAATATCCTGTGGTATCTGACATCACAACACTTCTTACTTTGGTTCCCCCGACAGCAACTATGTTCTCTGTGATAGACTTGAAGAATGCTTTCTTTTCGATCCCTATTCATCCTGACAGCCGATATTTGTTTGGTTTTACTTTGAATAAACAATCATTTAGATTTTGCAGAGTTCCTCAAGGCTATGCTGAGAGTCCTAGTATTTATAGTCAAGCGTTAAAACAACAACTTGATTCTTTTGTTTTGCCTGAGGGTGTGGCTCTCATACAATATGTCGATGATATTTTGTTGGCAGCTGATATCCCTGAGCAATATGAAAAGTGCACTTTGTCCTTACTTCTTTTCTTGCTTCACACCATCATAAAGTGTCACGAAAGAAATTGCAATATTGTAGACCAAAGGTAACCTATTTAGGTCACCTTTTGTCTAAGGAGGGCCGTGCACTTACATCAGATTGTATTCAAGCAATTTTAGACACACCAGTACCCTCTACTCAGAAAGATGTTTGTGCATTCCTTGGTCTTACTTCTTTTTGTAGGAAATGGATATTAGGGTTTTCACACATTGTCAAACCTTTGCTAGCACTTTTGACTAAAGATACTCCAATGCCCCTCCCATGGACAGATGAATGTGAGACTGCTTTCCGGCAGTTACGACAAGCTCTTTGTTCAGCACCAGTGTTAGGTACTCCAGATTACACAAAGCCTTTTGCACTTTACGTACATGAGAAAGATGGATGTGCATTGTCAGTTTTAGTACAGACACATGGCGATAAGCAGCATCCCTGTGCATATTTTTCAGCAGTACTTGATCCTGTCGCTCGAGCGTTGCCTGGGTGTTTTCGTTCAGTTGTGGCAACAGCTGTGTCAATACGTCAGAGTGAAGGGATAGTTTTGTCACACAAGCTGTTGGTGTTAGTACCCCATGCGGTTGATGCTCTTTTAAATCAAACAAAGACGCAACATTTAACTAGCGCTCGCCTGACAGGATATGAATTGACATTGCTGGCTCCTCACATTACACTGAAGAGATGTGCAACACTAAATCCAGCCACTTTGTTGCCATAGCCGGTGACTCAGCCTCAGTCACAAGAAACACATGATTGTATATTCCTTACCGAAGAACAGACAAAGGGTCGTATTGTTTCACAAGATATGCCCCTTCCAGATGTAGACGGGGAATTGTGGGTTGATGGGTCTTGTTTGAAGTTGCCAGACGGTACGACCTCAGCTGCATATGCAATCACCACAATACACACAGTAGTGGAGACAGCTCGTATACCACAGAAGTCAGCTCAAGCAGCTGAACTAATAGCTTTGACACGAGCATGTGAACTGGGTACTGACTTATGTGTGAACATTTATACAGACAGCCGCTATGCTTTTGGAGTAGCTCATGATTTTGGTTTGCTTTGGAAGGAGAGAGGCTTTCTCACATCCCACGGTATGCAGATAATGCACGGAGAATTAGTGCATAACCTCTTAACTACATTGACATATCCAAAGGAACTAGCTATTGCGAAATGTAGTGCACACAAGAAAGTGACTGATAAGATAGGGCAAGGTAATGCCCTTGCGGACCGCGTAGCACGTGAGACAGCGATGCAGCGAAGTACTACTTCTATGTATGTAGTGAAGTCACAAGCTGAACGTTGGCATAATGCTAGACAAGACGTATTAGATATGCAGAAATCTGCTTCTGTGAAGGAACGTGAGCAATGGTCTGGAGAAGGAGAATTGGATGATGAGGGCTGTTGGCGGAATAAGCAGATGGATAAATGGAAATTGCCAATAGCTTTTTTACAACCTATGGTTCAGATGGCACATGGGCTGGCACATGTTGGAGCTTCAACAATAATGAAGTTGCTTACGCAAGTTTGGGAGCATCCAGAAGTTTCCAGTACAGCTAAGAGAGTAGTACAGTCTTGTTTGATCTGTTTGCAATACAATCCTGGAAAGGGGACACGAACTCCTGCGGGAGGGTTTGCTACACCAACTGCACCTTTCGAAGTTCTACAAATGGATTATATTCAGCTTGAACGCTGCAACAATTTAAAGTATGTCTTGGTGGTGGTATGTGCCTTCAGTAAATGTATAGAGGTGCACCCCACAAAGGATAATACTGCCATTACCACAGCGAAGGTGCTTTTGAAATAATTTTTCCCTAGATTTGGTGTTTGCAGACTTTTATGGAATGATAACGGACCTCATTTTGTTGGGGAAGTTATTAACTATGTCCTGAAAGGATTAGGGATCAAACAGAAGTTCCATGCGGTTTTCCACCCACAATCAGCAGAGTTAGTGGAAAGGTATAATGCTACTTTGAAGCTGAAGTTAGCGAAGATACAGGCTTCCACATCCTTAACTTGGCCGGATGCATTACCGTTGGCATTATTGTCTATTAGGTCAGTGCCACACTCTTGAATCGGCCTTACTCCCTATGAAATAGTGTTTGGAAGGCCAATGAACATTTGGGGAGTTCCTAAGCCAAATTCTGTAAATGATGTACCTTGTGTCCTGATGAATGATTATTTGGCACAGTTAACCGACAATTTGGTTTCTATTCATCAACAGGTTCGAGAAGCACTTCCTGACAGATCTACAGGTGAAGGCCATGAACTCCGACCTGGTGACCAGGTGATGATTAAGTCCTTTAAAAGATCAAGCAGCTTGGAACCAAGGTGGCGAGGCCCAGAGCAGGTGCTCCTTCCGACAAGGACAGCAGTTCGAGTGACGAACCGAAAGAATTGGGTCCATAGTACTCACTGTAAGAGAGTGCTACCTACCGTGGTGGAACCTGCTGTGCTGACCGATCATCGAGAGATCTTGACTACGGAGAAAGGCCGTGCTATATCACCTGACCAATATGTGGAGTTCTTTCCGGACCATACGATTTCTGGAGTGTCGCGATATAATTTGAGACCGAGGAAAGAATCTGTAGTGCTGAAAAAAACTGGTTGAGCTACCACCCTGGGTTAGTGAAACGGAGAGCCAATGTGGCAAGGGGGGGGATCAGCCATGCATTAGAGTAGTGACACCCGTCTTGGCCCATGGTGAAGAAATCAGCGGCTGCCCAAGGATCAGAGCTCCAAGGATTGTTTTTAATTAATTTCTGAAAGGGTTGATTATCACTGTTGCTAAAATGAATAACAAAGTGATCATTAGTACTGTGGGGTTTGTTGTTGTTTTGGTGGTTATAGCAATAATCACCTGGTTTGTTGAAAAGAAGGCTCCCGCTCGTGAGTTTTTTGTTGCCACTACTCCAGTACCAGAGGATCACTATTACTTTACACTTCCCTATTATGAGCAGAAGCACCGTCAATCGTACTTCAATAATACATCCATTCAGATGTTGCATCATACTCATAATGCTACAAATACTACTCAATGTTGGGTATGTGGAATGATACCTGTGCATCAAAAGAAAGGAGGAACACCTTTCATTCCTCTTCCTTTTTCACACAATGGTTCTTGTCAAGCTTGGCATGTGCTTTTGTTTGCATCTAGAAAACGTACAGAGGGCGGACTTCTTTTTCGCCTTAATAAAGTATGTTACAAAGACAAAGATGGGTATCCCCAAGCAAACTAACTAAATGGGAATGGGAATGGGAAGAGTATCAACCGGACAATGTTTCAATACCATATGTCTTCACAAATATAAGAGACTCTGACAAGAAAGAACAATTTGTGATTTCTGTTACAAAAACGAAAGCAGATTTATATATACGTAGCATTGGGCGAATTCCAGGGGGGATAAGCGATTGTAACTTGATTTTAACTAATGAGGGTGTAAATAATAGTAGTTTTACAGCGTCATATAATACCTATTTTATTTGTGGTAACTATGGATATTACCAACTACCTGTTGGGTGATCAGGTGTGTGTCACATATTTTTTCTATTACCCCCTGTGTTTTTGGCACCTGCATTATATCACCATGATTTTAAACTGTTCAATGACATCATTAAAATAGATATAACAGGACAATAAGTACAAATGAGGTCGACCAAATGAACACTAGCCTGCAACAATATGTTGATTTTAATTTAGGGTTGTTCTCCTTTGTGGGTGCTGCGTTAAACAGTAGGAAAGTGAGACGATTGACTAGGGTTGTGGAAGCTGTTACCAATCAGGCAGCTCTGGCACTTGGGAATATTACCGAGGAGCTCCAAATTGCGAGGATTGTAGCGCTCCAAAATCGTATGGTACTAGATGTGATATTAGCTGATCGAGGTGGTGCATGTCGCATCATCGGTAGTAGTTGCTGCGTTTTTATTCCAGATCACTCACCTCCAGTATATGATGCAATATCAAAATTGCATAAAATTGCTGCAGAAATCCACACAGAAACTGGTACTTGGACTTTTTTCTGTATGGTTTTGAGCTCTTGTTTCTGCCTGCGGCTGGAAACTACTGACTATCCTGTGTGTAATGATTGCAATATTTTTCACATGCTGTATCTGTATTCAGTGTGGTCCAATGTTCTGCTCCATGTGTATTACTGCTTGTATGCCTACCAAAATAAATATTACAGAAATGAAAGCACAACACATGTTAGATAAGGAAATAGCTGAAATGATGAGCATAAATGTACAAGATGAATATTTAGATTATCCCAGAAAGACGAATGTCTTCAGCTAATGCTCAAAGGGTCGTCTGTTGTAATTTAGTAGTGATTAGATTAAGCATTAGCAGAAGACATCTTGTATTTAGCAACTAATGTGAACATTTCGCGGAATCCATTTGTATTCATGGCAGCCATTTTCTCTGCCACATACTGCCAAGTGCTAGCCATGTGCTCTGTCCTACCTTCCTGTTAACTACTCTTGAAAATCTGTCTAGTGACAAGTTATATTTAGCATCTCCCACTTTGCACATGCCCATTAAGGTCTGCAGCTGTTAGTAATTAGTAACCAACAGTAATGTGTCTACTAGTCCTTGAAAACTGTTAGCCCCTCCTACCTGTCGACTGTGCATTTCCATATGACCTTATATGTATATAAGTCTTGCTTCTATAATTGTACCACCTTCTTTTAGCCCCTGCGTGGGTATAAAAGGACCATGCTCTCTTAGTTCAGTGTGCTACTTCAAACATTACCGAAGGGTGCTGTTTGAACTGTAGTACCACCTCATGAGGTTTAATAAACTTGGTCTTTTATTTCAGTTTCTGTGCCAGCTTCTTCCTATATGGTCTGAGGACTTTGTGCAGAGAAGGGCGAACCCCTTGCACTAGTAGGCCTTGCTGAGGCTTACTTCGACACATATGGTGGAGAACCTATAGAGTTACATGGCTATTTTTTTAGGCTTGATTGAGTATGGTCAACGTTATGTCTCTGGCAAGATCTATGTTTCTAAAAAGGGTGACAGCATAATTAGTTGGTGGCATCAAAAGGATTTGGGAGTCATGCTTCACCCTGACAGTTTCCCCCCATAATTCTAAAAGAGCAGCTATTTGTTGAGGAGGTGGGGAACACCTTGGCATGCTCTGATTTAGTGACATCCCTTCATCGTGATTTTAGTGATATCTCCAGTGACAAAATAGGTTGTATGCAAGGGTATTCACACAGGATTAAGTTGCTTCCTGGTTCTATTCCTTTCTACAGTAAAGTTCGTAGTGTCCCCATTTCTGTGAGGAGTGATCTTCAGGCTTAGCTAGAGAAGTTGAAGGATCAAGGGGTGATTGAAGAGGTGGAAGGTACGGAGTGGTTAGCTCCTATTGTAATTGCCAAGAAGACTAATGGCAAAATTAGGTAATGTGTGGATCTTCGTAAGCTCAACAATTGCATTGTGGTTGACAGGTATCCCCTTCCTAATATCTCTGAGTTGCTTTCCATGGTCTCTGGAGCTAAAGTATTTTCTACAATCTATCTCACTTCAGCTTATCACCAAGTTGAATTAGATGAATCCTGTAGAAACTTTACAGCTTATATTACCCCATTTGGTACCTTTAGATTTATATGGCTACCTTTTGGTCTGATCTCTGCTGTCTCAGTATTTCAAAGAATAATAGAAAGTGTTTTGAAAGGCATATGCGGGGTGTGTGTGTGTGTGCATCAGGACAACATTCTGGTTTATGGCAGAGATGCTAATGAACATGTGATGAGCTTAGGAAGGTTCTAGGGAAAATTGTGGAATGTAGTTTGACCATTAAAGCTGAGAAATGCAAGTTTGGAGTTAGTACAATTGATTATTTAGGACACATCATTACCGGTGAGGGTGTGTTGTCCAAGAAAGAACTATTGATACCATTCGATGTTTATCACCTCCTACGTCTGAAGAAGACTGAATGCGATTTTTAGGCATGGCTGAATATTACAGTAAGTTTGTCAGAAATGTTGCTAGTTCTTGTTTTAGTAGGAGGTGTTTATTAAAGGAAGGAGTTGAATTTACATGGAACGAGGAATGTGAGAAGGAATTTGTTGATTTGAAGGAATCTCTCTCAAAGGCGCCTGCTTAAAAATACTTCAATCCAATTGTACAATCTATATTAACTACAGATGCCAGTAGCAAGGGGTTGGGAGCTATTTTACAACAAGGAGATCTGGATCCTGAAAACACTATTGCATTCATATCTAGAAGTTTGAAGGGCGCTGAAACCAAGTATTCTGTCATTGAGAGGGAGACTCTTGCAGTATTCTGGGCCATTAGAAAATTGAAAAGTTTTTGTGGAGAGGGTCGTTTATTGTAAGATCGGATCACAAACCGTTATGTGAAGTTTTTTGCTCCAAAGATATTGAATTTGTCTCAAGTAAGATCAAAAAATTGATTGTTGGACTGCAAGAGTATGATTTCGTTGTGGAATATGTTCCTGGTCTATACAATCTGTCAGCTGATGTTTTGTCAAGGTTAGTTTCTTGAGAATCTAAGACCCAGGAGAAAGAGTGTCTGAATGATGATTTGGAGTGTTTTGATCATGTGTGTGAGGTTAATTTCGAAATAATCCCAGAAGTGAAATGGCGTGAGGAGACTTTGGCTGATAGTGTATTGATGGAAGTCATCAAGTTGCTACGGGATGGGTGGAAGAATAAACATCAGGGAGAGTAGTGGATTGTGGAATGTAAGAAATGAACTAGCGGTTGATCGCAACCTGCTGCTGAGGGGTACAAGATTGGTCCCTTCCTCAAATGTGAGAGTTCACTTGATAAATCAAGCTCATAGCAGTCATATGGGCATTTCAAAGACTAAAGAGAGAATATGTTCCTCTTACTGGTGGCCGGGCATGGATACTCATACTGAGAGAGTGGTGAGAGATTGTATACAGTGTGCTGTTAGTGAAAAAGCTATAAAACCTAAAGTGCAATCCCTGGTGATTAGAGATATGCCTAGAGGACCGTGGGAAGACATTGCTTTGGACTTTTTAGGACCCATTTATGGTGGGAACATGGCAGAATATGTGATTGTGGTTATTGACATGTTTTCAAGGTGGCCTGAAGTATGTTTTACTAAAAGCATCGAGACTTGTAAGGTGATAGAATTCACGAAAGACTTAATAATTAAAGAAGGCATACCCTCTACTCTACTTACGGATAATGGTGTGCAGTTAGTTTCCAGAGAAATTTATGATTTTTTGAGTGGGTGTGGAATTAAACATAAGCTGTGTGCTTTGTACCATCCCAAATGCAATGATATGGTTGAACGGTTCAATCCAGTTATCAATGAAACATCACACTCATCTACAGGTCAAACACCTTTTGCTCTTTTTCGAGGTAGGCGTGGAAATACAATTTTGGAACCTAATTGGGTCAATGATCTCTTGGATTGTAGAGGTAGATTGGTGGTGAATGATAGTTGGATGCATAAGGAGCAAGTGAAGGGGTTGAAGAGCAAATTTAATTTTGATAAAGCAAACTCTGTGAAGAAGACTGTGATTAATGTTTGTGATTGGGATTTAATTAAGAATCTTCTTATGAAAAGGAAACTGCCCTTTCCAATGAAGGTTGTGAAACATTTTACCAACGCCATAAAAACGGATGACAATAGAAAATGAAACCTAAATAGGGTACTCAAGTATTGTGGTGATCCTAGTATTCTGAATAAAGATGGGATGCGTAAGAATGACTTTGCAAATTCTTCGAAGGATAAAGATTTGAGAAGATCCAAGGAGAATACCAATAATTTGTCAAGGAGTTTGGTGGTGAGAAGATCGAACAGAACTGTCAAGTTCCCTACGCATCTCAAGGACTATGAACTGATGTGAAGAATTATTGTCATCATTATTTTTGTAGGTTTTTTTGCATAAAAGGAGGGAGAGGTGTTATATCCATGTCTCTCTCTTGGAATGTTAGTACGTTGTGTAAGAATGTTAGTGGGTTGATTTATTGTGGAGATTCCAGGAGAATGTGAGGACTGAGAGGACGGTTGCTGTGAGAGACAGAGGTTGGGATGCTTTTTCCCCTTGAAACCTATCTATTCCACAATAAAAGAAGAGACTTGAACTACAACCTCGATTCTTGGCGTTCATTTGGATATCCGCGATCGCTTTGTAACACTTAGTTTTACAGTTATTGTTTTATTCACATTTTACTCATTTTAGTAAGGCTGCTTTTAGAGATGATTTTTACACACTTATACCAGCTTTCTTTTATTCTGGGAAACCGAGGAACACACTGCTCTTTTTCTTAGCCTTTGCACAACATATAATCAGTACTTTCTCTCCAAGGCTAAGGAAAACAGTACATTGTATGCTAGTCTGTGTTGCCTGCTCAGGAGACCGCTTCTGTCACCTAGACACAGCATTGCATCGGAACTGCAGTTCCAACCTAGTACAGTTTATTATGTAAACGGTGCACGGACCCAGGGTGGGCAGAGCATTACCTACCATCCATTGGCATTATTATCTCTCTTTTTTGTTGCCTTCTAATTCTGTGGTGCATGGACCAGGTACAGATTGATTTATTTTAATTAATGTCCGTCCGCTGCTTGGGCTGTGATTGAGGCATAATTTTTCCTTTTTTTTCAGTTTTATATAAGCACACACTCATCTGACCCAAAGGTATTGTAGCTCTTTCATTAAGCACCTGTTACAACATATAAATTTGCATTCATTTCTTTAGGCACAGGAAGATGATGTGATTTGCCCAGAGTCACAGGTTGCGAGGCGATGCCTAGACTCCAACCGGTTTCTCAGTTCCAAAATCGGGAGCTCTGGATGTAACACCAAATACTCCTTCCCACTCCTCCATTTTGCTTCATGCACCTCATTCAAGGGAAACAGAGGCAGGAATATACTCAACTTCAGGTGAAGGAGGCTTCTAATTATTTATTCTCTGACAGATTTTGTTGTTTTTTAGGTTTCACCTGTATGTGCATGCTGTAGTTGCTAAATCTTTTGTTGATAAACAAAAACTTTAAAAGAGGCTTAGAAACCGCCCCTTACTTACCTGAACTTACTATTGGTTTGGGCCAACATTCCTCTAATTTACTTCCTTCTGATTGACCATCACATCTGCATGTCGTCTGCTTCACTTCCTGCTGTCTTCTTTGCCGTTCATGCCATTGTGTTGCCTCAGGACCAAGTACTCCTCCCGATGACTTGCCATTGGACCCTGGCAAGTGTCTTTCCTCTGGTTACGATGCTGAAGGTACTTCTGTTTTTTCTTTCTGCATTCCATCTTATTTCTTCACTGACGTCTTCTTTCTTCTTAACGGTGTGCCGTCTTCTTTCTTCACTGCATGGCGTCTTCTTTCTTCTCTGCGTGCCATCTTCCTTCTTTGCTGCATGCTGTCTTCTCTGTCTTCTTTCTTTGCTGACGTCTTCCTTCTTTGCTGCCCTCTTCTTTCTTCTTAACAGTATACTGTCTTCTTTCTTCACTGCATGACATCTTCTTTCTTGACTGCATGCTGTCTTCCTACTTCGCTGCATGCCGTCTTTTCTGTCTTCTTTCTTCATTGGCGTCTTCTGCACCGCATGTTATCTTCTTTCTTCTCTGCATGCCGTCTTTTCTTTGCTGCATGGCATCTTCCTTCTTCACTGCATGCCATCTTCTTTGTCTTCTTTCTTCTCTGCCATCTTCTTTCTTCTTCACCGCATGCCATCTTGTCTGTCTTCTTACTTAGCTGCCTTCTTCTTCACTGCATGTGGTCTACTCTGCCTTCTTTCTTCACTGCCGTCTTCTTTCTTCTTCACAACATGTAGACTTCTCTGTCTTCTTTCTTCATTGCTGTCTTCTTCTTCACCACATATTGTTTTCTCTGTCTTTCTTCGCTGCCACCTTCTGTTTCCTTTCTTCATTGCCTTCTCCTTTCTTCTTCAACGCATGCCGTGTTCTTTCATCACTGTCTTCTTTGGTGGCTGAGGAGCTGACTTTCTAGATAGTGAAATAAATGAAGTACACTGTGCAGAGAGTCCAGCGGGTGCCCAAAGATGTGCAGAGGTGACAATAGATAGGTCTAGAGCTCAATTTGTGGTAGTGTGGGGGAGTCAGCTAGGCTTATCAAAGAGTTGTGTTAAGCATTTGTTCTACTCACAGAGGCAATAAATGAGACACATCCTTAAAGAATAACAAAAATAACTGTTGCTTTTGTATGTGCTTAAAACCCAAGAAGTTTGTTACAAGGTAAGCAGTTTTAAAGAAAATAATACTTTGTTGTTTCAGAAATCAAAACACTACAATTTTCTTCAGTGTTAGCCTATGGAAGGAAAACAAGAATGCAGTTTCTCAGGTAAGTACACAGATTACCACCCCACTGTTCAGTGTTTCAGGCTAGCACCGGGAAAGGTCCAGGTTGGTACCAAGTGTGCACCCACAACAGGACGGGGGCTGGGCTGAGAATTGGTGCCCAATGTTAGTCAATGGATACTGGGGGGGACTGAAGATGCGCTGCTCCCAGGTAAGTACAGGTGGTATCAGAGGTTGGTCTCCAAGGGAGGAGGCAAGCACAAGGAGGGCCACAAGGCAGCACCAAACTTACACCCTCAGCAGTACAGGGGCCGCTGAATGCAGTGTGCCAACACAGTGTTGGGTGCCCAATGCTGTCCAATGGACTTCTGTTGCAGCGCTGCTTACAGGTGAGTAGAGCAGGGTCTGGGGTGGATCTCCAGGGGTTGAAGCAAGGACAAGGGGGCCACAAAACAGCACCAAACTTACACAGGCACGAAGCGGCCAGGTGCAGAGCGCCAACACAGCCCCGGGCTCCTAATGTTAGTCAATGCAGGAGATCACTGTCCGAAACAGGCTGCAGGCTCTGGCCAGGGGGCCAGGAGAGGTCACCCCACAGCTGCCCAGGTAAGTTAAGATGTCAGGGATCGTAGGGACACCAAAGGTCTAGCACCCCAAGGCCCAGGGGCTCCGCGTGCAAGGGTGCTTTTTGGCATCAGAAATAGCTGACCTTGCAGGTTGCGGTCAAGGGGAACCCTTGGATTTAGGCTGCAGGCACTGCTGTGGAGTCCGCCATGGGTCATCCCATGATGGACTCTGGGTCATAAGTGCTGGAGAACCTTCACTGGACTGGTGTGCCACTTGGATTCAGGCCGTGGGTGTCGGGTGCAGAGGTGGGTCCAGGCGGCGATACTGGGGCTCCTCAGGCAGACTTCTTTTTTCTTTGTTTCTATAGGAGAGGTCCGCTGTCCACAGGAGTTCTTGTTCTTTATTGAAGGCAGGCAGTCCTCTCCAGGCTTTGGAGGTTGCTGGACTGCACGACAGCCATCTTCTGGGCACAGGTTTCTTTGAAGGCTGCAGACAGGCCGGGAGGGCTGGGGAGAAGTCAGTTGCTGTCTTCAGTCTTCTCTTCTGGGAAACTTCTGTTTTGTCTTCTTAAGTTGATAGGAATCTCATTCTAGGGTTCAGGGGTACCACCTAAAGACTGTATTTAGGGGCATTACAGGAAGTGCCAGGTGGTAGCCAATGGGCTACTCACCTTCAGGATGACTACACCCTGGCTGTGACCACTTCCTTTGGGAGGTGGGCACTGCCCTAACCCTATTGGCCTAATTACTTCCACACAAGATAGAGAAATTTAAAAAGTAGTGTCCACTTCAGCTTGTCCACCTTAGAGGTGGGAGTGGCATGATGTGAGCACTCCTTCTAATTTAACTATTTTTCCCACCTGTGCTGCCACCAAAAGTGGGCTCAATGCGGGGGGGGTAATCTCCACCATCTGAAGAGACCTGGTTTGCTTTATAAAGGCAGCAATGCCTTTGAAGCTCCTAGCCCTGGAATGTCCATCCTGGTTGGGAGAGGAGGTAACACCTCTGACCAGTACAAGCGTTTGTCTCTGGGCCTCGAGTCTAGCACATGCATTTAAAATGGCTTCCTTATGCACTTACTATGTCTGAGAATCGACAGAGACATATCAGGGGCATATCAGGGGCATATCTGCTCATAAAGATGTGCCCCCATATGTAATATAATGCACCCTGCCTTAGGGCTGTAAGGCCTGTTAGAGAGGTGACTTACGTGTATTGCATGCAGTGTTTAGGGGGCATAGCACACAGGCTGTGTGCCATGTCATGTTTTCAACTTTGGGAGCACCTTGTCGCTCAGCCTGTAATGGCAGTCTTCATAAGGCTGGCGCTGGGTTCCTCAAAGTGGCACGCATTGTGCTGCAGCACTGAGGGGCCCTCTGAAGTACCCATGCCTAGGTTCCAGGGGTACCATTTACTAGGGGCCTGTGGGGGGCTAAAGGACCTGGTCTCTTGGGGAGAATCAATTTAAAATATCCCCACATTGCAGTGAGGAACCAAGGCTGTGCCCCTGGAAACCGACGCATCGTCTCGAAGCATGGAAAGAAACGAGGGATCGCCTCTGCCGCACTGGAAGAAATTGCTGCATCGATTTTTAGTTTTCGGTGCATCTCTTCCTCTGCGACACCTCTGCATCATTGTTTTTTTACACATTTCAGGTTCTGTGTGTTAAAAGGATACAACCACTGATTCTTAAGGATTGAGACTCATCTAAACCTTTAAAAATTGATATCTTGACTTGTGCATATTTTAATTAGATAAATATTATCTATTTTCCTAAACTGGTGTGGAGTACTTTTTGTGGTGTTTTCACTGTATTACTGTATGGGTTATTGCACAAATACTTTACACATTTCCTTCTAAGTTAAGCCTGCCTGCTCTGTGCCAAACTACCGGAGGGTGAGCACAGGATAATTTAGGTTGTGTTGTGACTTAGGATTGTGGTCCCTACTTGGAGAGGGTGTGTACCTCTGCCAACTGGAGACCCAATTCCTAACAGTTGTCTGTGTTGTTGTTTATTAATTCAAGATACATCACAACATAAACAACCATTAACGATTTATCCATTTTAAAACAAATCCAATTAGACAGTAAGATACAATGCAAAAAACAAAACAAAGGCAAAACCTATTGGCTTTGCCATAGCTTGTCCTTAAGTGGTGCAGAGCTACTTCCTGTCTTATATCCATAGCCTACTAAGAAAGCAAGTCGCTGACGCCTAGTATTACAATAGGCTATGCTGCCTTGAAACACTCTCTTGCTCTCTCTACAGCCTGCTATATGCCTTCCCCGACCTTACAGCCACCCTGGTGGGTTTTATTGCTCAAACATAGTTCCAAGTCTGGACATGCTTCAGAGTGTTTCGAATCCCTCTTTGCCAGCTGCAGGGCAACCGTTTAAAAGGTAAAACCTGCTAGTGGAGCAAAAATGGCTTTATACAGACATATGTTATCTGCAGCCCTGTTGCACTTTTAAAAAACAAGTATTGGCAAAACCAACAGGTCGTGCCTAAGGGAAGTCTATTGGGTCTGTCAGTGTGTTTTTTTAGCCATGTTGTACTGCAGCTAAAAGTAAAAAAGGAAAAAGCATGGCTAAAAGCACAAAACAAATTCTCTGACTCGGTCATTGCTGGCCGCTTTATAGTGCTTTTTAGGTTGAGCATAGCAGAGCTCAAGCGCTGCTTTTCTGATGTGTTGGTACGTATCTGGAATTTTAACCACGCCCACTGCACGTCCATCACAATCACTCGTTCGTGGGATTGCCCTTCAAAAATACTTTATCATTGGTAAAAGCTTTACGTTTGTCCCTCCTTGGGGCGGTTTTGTTACCGCTTTGAGGACCGACCCTCTAACATGGATAATTGCACTTTTGCCAATATGTTTGACTGCGAGTGAACTTCTTTTTCCTTTTGAGTCTCTCCTTCGTGCTCATGGTGGCTGTGGCACTTTGAATTGCCTCACTTATGTGAAACTGTTTTACTCTACATTTTCAATTTATGTGGCAAGAAAAGTCCAGTTAGGAGTTTACAACGTGAATAGCTCTAACTCAAGCAAAGGCGAGACCCATTGCATTGCAAATGCTTGTTATTTCTTTCAACCATGCTGCGCAGCAGCGATGCAGCTGTACAACATAGCAAAGAAAACAATGACAAAGCCAAACAGCTTTACTATTTGGCTTTTCAGTGTTTTAAGCCTTGGAGTACCACGGCGTGCCTGCTGTACAACATGGTTGAAAGTTTTTAAAAAAGGAGTGCTATGGCGAGGCCAGCGATCGCTGGGTCATAGCACTTTTTAGGGGGACCGCAAAGCACTGCGTTGCCTGATGTAATCTCTCTTTGTGCTTCTAACTACGCCAATGTCACGTCAGTCCCTTACAATGGTTCGTGGGTTTGCCTTTTAAAATCTGCTTACTTTTATTAGTGTAAGGCATGGACACGTTATGCCTTTTCCGGTGCTTAGCCCTTCTTGAGCGCACCGACCAACAACTGGAAACATACAAGGCTTCATGTTATCCATATAGTTTCTGGACTATTTTTTCTCTTTTTTTCGCAGCGTGATCGTGCTGTGTTTTAGGCAGTGCGATCACGTTCTTTTTTTTTTTCATTTAATGTGGCAAGAAAATTCTGGTTAGGAGTTTACAACGCTAATAGCTCTAATTCGACAAAATATGAGACCCATTGTATTGCAAATGCTTGTTATTACATTTTCTGCCTTCCGGCACCGCAGGCATGCTGCTGGGCAACACCGCTGAAGAAGATTGAGGAAACATAGATCTGGCATAGGCGACACCTATTGGCTTTGCCAAAGTTTGTTTGCTTGGAGGCAAGCGAGGTTTTTAAAAGTGCAGGGGAGGGAAATGGTCTTTCCGGGGCTGATGCAGCGTCACACTGTAATTAGCACACATTAGGGTAAAGCGCCCCCGCCAAAGAGGGGGGGCGCGGCCCGTTAGGAGCCGGGGGCTCCGAGGCCCAGCACTCCTCTCAGGCACGCACCTGTGGTGCGCAGGGGGCCGACCGGACTTCCGCCCCCGGGCCTCACGAGGCCCGGGGGCGGAAGTGCTTCCCTGGAGCAGACGCTGGGTCCGTGTCGGGCCCTGACTGGATCCGGCCGCAGCGAACTGGTGGGGGGCTATTTAAAGGCTCCCCCCAAGAAGGCTAGCCCTTCTTTACCATTTTGCTGCGGCTGGACGTGAGCGGGGTCCCGCGTTTGACCCACCCACCCTCTCCTTCTGTTAGGTGGTAGCCATGTGTATTGCGGAAATTGAGATATAAATGTGACTAGAAGCAACAGGGGTTGTCCCCAAGGTGGGGTCCCCGGGAGGACACCTGGGATAGGATCCTGAAGTTCTGAGCCAACCAACGGATGTACACACCAGATCAAGGGGTAAGGCAGCTCAGATCGCTGGGGGGAACATGGGGCTCCAGCTCTTGGCCTCCCCGTTACACCCCGAGTCTGATTGGTGTTTGGAGGAGGGGGCGGAACCCGAAGCATGAGGACAAGGTACAGTGTAGTCAGGGTAACCGCCCCTCCTAGGGATTCAGGTGATAGATGGGTCACCTGTGTGGTCCAATGGTGGTTCAGGACAGGAAGGGATCCTGTCAGAATTGATTTATGGTCACAAATGCTCATGACATGTAGATATGAAAATGTAAATATGTTAAGTGTTTGGTAAACGGATACCCAGTACTCTCGGGAATATCTAGTATGCTTAAAAAGTTATAAGATGTTTAATGTTTGAATAAACCACTTCCAACGATTAAAGTTGTCGGTTTGTGTATTTCTGGTGGGGAGTGGGGGTTGTATGGAGGCCTCCGGGTCCTAACATTTAAAAAAAAGGGGCAGACCTGAAAGAGTTTATGGCCTCAACAGGGGCCAAGGTGGGACAATACCTCGAGCAGCAGTTGAAGGAGTGTGAACAGAAAAGAAGTTTGTTGGCTCCTCTGCCCGCGGTCACTTAGTTTCTGCTCAGTGCAGCGCCTGTAGCACCTCAGTACAGCACCTGCAACCCCTCAGTGCAGCGCCTGTAGCACGTCAGTACAGCACCTGCAACCCCTCAGTGCAGCACCTGCAGCCCCTCAGTACAGTGCCTGTAGCACCTTAGTACAGCGCCTGCAACCCCTCAGTACAGCGCCTATAGCACCTCAGTGCAGCGCCTGCAAACCCTCAGTGCAGTGCCTGCAGCCCCTCAGTGCAGTGCCTGCAGCCCCTCAGTGCAGCGCCTGTAACACCTCAGTACAGCACCTGCTGCCCCTCAGTGCAGCACCTGCAACCCCTCAGTACAGCACCTGCAACCCCTCAGTGCAGCGCCTGTAGCACGTCAGTACAGCACCTGCAACCCCTCAGTGCAGCACCTGCAGCCCCTCAGTACAGTGCCTGTAGTACCTTAGTACAGCGCCTGCAACCCCTCAGTAAAGCGCCTATAGCACCTCAGTGCAGCGCCTGCAACCCCTCAGTGCAGTGCCTGCAGCCCCTCAGTACAGCACCTGCAACCCCTCAGTGCAGCGCCTGTAGCACGTCAGTACAACACCTGCAACCCCTCAGTGCAGCACCTGCAGCCCCTCAGTACAGTGCCTGTAGCACCTTAGTACAGCACCTGCAACCCCTCAGTACAGCGCCTATAGCACCTCAGTGCAGCGCCTGCAACCCCTCAGTGCAGTGCCTGCAGCCCCTCAGTGCAGTGCCTGCAGCCCCTCAGTGCAGCACCTGTAACACCTCAGTACAGCACCTGCTGCCCCTCAGTGCAGCGCCTGCAGCCCCTAAGCGCAGCGCCTGCAGACCCTCATGCAGCGCCTGTTGGGAACAGGTGATGCCTGTGAGGGTCTCCAGGTGTCCTCTGTGTATCGCTGCAGTGTCACTGTCTTCCCTACAGCACTCCAGTGAGGGCCGCTCCGTACAGTGCTTTAGTGAGGGACAATGTGCAGTGCTTTAGTGAGGGACACAGTGCAGCACTTTAGTGAGGGATGCTGTACAGTGCTTTAATAAGAGGCACAGTGCAGCACTTTACTGAGGGATGCTGTGCAGTGCTTTAGTGAGGGACACTGTTCAGTGCTTCAGTGAGGGGCAAAGTACAGTGCTTTGGTGAGGGATGTCGTGCAGTGCTTTAGTGAGGGGTGCTGTGCAGTGCTTTTCAGAAGGACACGTCCAGTGATTTAGTAATGGTCTCAGTGCAGTGCTTTAGTGAAGGACACGTACAGTGATTTAGTAATGGTCTCAGTGCAGTGCTTTAGTGAAGGACACGTACAGTGATTTAGTGTGGGACACAGTGCAGTGCTTTATTGACGGGCACGTACGATGCTTTAGTGAGGGGTACAGTGCTTTAGTGAGGATCACAGTGTAGTGCTTTAGTGAGGGGTGCTGTGCAGTGCTTTAGTGAGGGACACTATGCAGTGGTTTAGTGAAGGACACGTACAGTTCTTTAGTCAGGGACACAGAGCAATGCTTTAGTGAGGTTTGCTGTCCAGTGCTTTAATGAGGGGTGCTGTGCAGTGTTTTAGTGAAAGACGCGTACAGTGCTTTAGTGAGTGGCACAGTGCAGTGCTTTAGTGAGGGACACTAAAGTGTTTTCGTGAGGGACACTAAAGTGCTTTAGTGAGGGCCACAGTGCAGTGCTTTAGTGAGTGGTGCTGTGCAGTGCTTTAGTGAGAGACGCTGTGCAGTGTTTTTGTGGGGCACACCGTGCAGTTCATTAGTGAGGGACACTGAAGTGCTTTAGAGAGCGACACCGTGCAGTAATTTAGTGAAGGACACCGTGAAGTGCTTTAGTAAGGGACACTGAAGAGCTTTAGTGAGAGGTGCCGTGCAGTGCTTTAGTGAGGGACACTAATGTGCTTTAGTGAGGGACACTAACGTCCTTTAGTGAGGGACACTGAAGTGCTTTAGTGAGGGGCACAGTGCAGTGCTTGTGAGGGATGCTGTGCAGTGTTTTAGTGAGGGACGCCCTGCAGTGCTTCAGTGAGATACAGTGTGCAGTGCTTTTGTATGGGATGCTGTGCAGTGTTTCAGTGTGGGTCGTCCTGCGGTGCTTTAGTGAGGGACACAGTGCAGTGCTTTAGTGATTGATGCTGTGAACTGCTTTAGTGAGGGACACCGTGCAGTGGTTTGGTGAGGGGCGTGGTGCAGTGCTTTAGTGAGGGACACTGTGCAGTAATTTAGTGAGGGGCACCGTGCAGTGCTTTAGTAAGCGCAATTAGAGTGCTTTAGTGAGGGCTACAGTGCAGTGCTTTAGTGAGGGGTGCTGCGTAGTGCTTTAGTGAGAGACCCTGTGCAGTGCTTTTGTGGGGGACATCGTGCAGTTCTTTAGTGAAGGACACTGAAGTGCTTTAGTGAGGGACACCGAGCAGTGATTTAGCGAGGGACACCGTGCAGTGATTTAGTGAGGGACACCGTGCAGTGCTTTAGTAAGGGACATTAAAGTGCTTTAGTGAGGGGCACACTGCAGTTCTTTAGTGAGGGGTGCTGTGCAGTGCTTTAGTGAGGGACGCTGAAGTGGTTTAGTGAGGGACACTTTGCAGTGCTTTAGTGAGGAACACCATGCAGTGCTTCAGTGAGATCAGTGCTTTAAATGGGCCGGTACTCTCCGGTACTGAGTACCGGCACTTTTTTATTTTGAGAGGGAGAGTACCGGCATATCTCAGAAACAAGCAGGTACTCTATTACAGAGTACCTGCACTTCTATTTTTCCATTTAAAGCACCGAGTGAGATACAGTGTGCAGTGCTTTAATGAGGGACACTTTGCAGTGCTTTAGTGAGGAACACCGTGCAGTGCTTAAGTGAGATACAGTGTGCAGTGCTTTAGTGGAGGATGCTGTGCAGTGTTTCAGTGTGGGACGCCCTGCGGTGCTTTAGTGAAGGACACCGTGCAGTGGTTTAATGAGAGGTGCAGTGCAGTGCTTTAGTGAGGACACGGTGTAGTGCTTTAGTGATGGATGCTGTGCACTGCTTTAGTGAGGGACACCGTGCAGTGGTTTAGTGAGGGGCACAGTGCAGTGGTTTAGTGAGGAACACCGTGCAGTGCTTCAGTGAGATACAGGCCCATATTTATACTTTTTGACGCAAAACTGCGCCAACGCAGTTTTGCGTCAAAAAAATTAGCGCCGGCTAACGCCATTCTGAAGCGCCATGCGGGCGCCGTATTTATTGAATGACGTTAGCCGGCGTTAGCCGCCGGCGCTGTCTAGTGTGCGTTAAAAAAAACGACGTACACCAGGCAGCGCCGGCGTAGGGGGAAAATGGCGTATGGGCGTCCACAAATGGTGCAAGTTAGGCTGAGGCAAAAAAATCGCCACAACCCGATTTGCGCCATTTTTTTACGACGCCCATCCCCCATTGAAATGACTCCTGTCTTAGCAAAGACAGGAGTCATGCCCCCTTCCCCAATGTCCATGCCCAGGGGACTTCTGTCCCCTGGGCATGGTCATTGGGCATAGTGGCATGTAGGGGGGCACAAATCAGGCCCCCCTATGCCACAAAAAAAAATACTTACCTGGACTTACCTTAATGTCCCTGGGGTGGGTCCCTCCATCCTTGGGTGTCCTCCTGGGGTGGGCAAGGGTGGCAGGGGGTGTCCCTGGGGGCAGGGGAGGGCACCTCTGGGCTCATTCTGAGCCCACAGGTCCCTTAACTCCTGCCCTGACCCAGGCGCTAAAATCCGGCGCTAATGCGAGTTTTTTAGACCCACCCACTCCCGGGCATCATTTTTGCCCGGGAGTATAAATCCGACGCATATGCATCGGAGTCATTTTTTAAGACGGGAACGCCTACCTTGCATATCATTAACGCAAGGAAGGTGTTCACGCAAAAAAATGACGCTAACTCTATGAACTTTGTCGCTAGACACGTCTAACGCCAAAGTATAAATATGGAGTTAGTTTTGCGTCTAATTTGCGTCGAAAAAAACGACGCAAATTCGGCACAAACGGAGTATAAATATGCCCCACAGTGTGCAGTGCTTTAGTGGGGGATGCTGTGCAGTGTTTCAGTGTGGGTCGTCCTGCGGTGCTTTAGTGAGGACACTGTGCAGTGCTTTAGTGATTGATGCTGTGCACTGCTTTAGTGAGGGACACCCTGCAATGCTTTAGTGAGGGACACCCTGCAGTGCTTTAGTGAGGGACACCCTGCAGTGCTTTAGTGAGGGACACCCTGCAGTGCTTTAGTGAGGGACACTGCGGTGCTTTAGTGAGGGACACCGTGCAGTGGTTTAATGAGAGGTGCAGTGCAGTGCTTTAGTGAGGACACGGTGTAGTGCTTTAGTGAGATACAGTGTGCACTGCTTTAGTGCTTTAGTGAGGGACATCGAGCAGTGCTTTAGTGAGGGGCGCGGGTCAGGGCTTTAGAACAGAAGGTTACACTTTAGGATTTTAACCGCGAGTTTATGAATTGAAACATTGCGTAACATTTCTACAAGAGGTTTTATGTGTCAGAGTCACCACCTCCTCCGTAGAAAGTTGCACTCTTTTAAGAACAGAAACATTCAAATGCGGGCATGATTGTCAAAACATAAAATGTATTTTCTGTAGTGCCTGAAAAAATATCCGACCACGAAGGGACTCGAACCCTCAATCTTCTGATTCGAAGTCAGACGCCTTATCCATTAGGCCACGCGGTCGCTTAGGTACTGCCCTATATATGTACTATTCATCCGTCTCCGAGCACCCCTGGCCGCTGCTGACATCCACTCATGTGCTTTACAGAAAGAAAGCGCGCCCTCTGCTCACAAGCACTTGTCTCCAGGCGCTATATGTCCTCACTGCTGCTCGATACCATCGCCCCCTTTCCCCCGCTTCCTGGAGGACTGAGAGGTGATGAGTTGTAAACGCGTTAAGGTTTGTGTCCTATCCGGATCCTCGTCGCGTGTGAACAAGATCACAAGTGCGGGTTGAAGCCTCCGCCACCTCTGTTTGCCCGCTTTGTCTCTTTTCTTTCATCCTGAGCCTGTATTATTCTCATCCTTTTCTCTGTCAGTCTTTATTCCTCTTTCCAGTCTCGGTGGTTTATTTTCTCTTTGCCTCTGTTTGTATTCCTCTCTCCCTAACTCTCTGTGGAGTCTTTGTTGGGCTGTTTCCTTCCCACTAATGCATGTTACTGTGGGTCTCTGTGTTACCGCTGCCCAGAGCGGTAATCACCAGCCTCACCCCACAAACCGGGATTCATGCAAGAGTGGAGTAATTTATTTCTTGTTCTTCTCTTTTTCTAGAGACTCGTTGTGCTCTCAACACTGGAACAACCAATGACTGACCATGTGGTCACCGTCCACTCTCAAATGTACTAAACCCAGGGAGTGACCAGCTGTCTCCATGTGTTCTAGTGGTTAAGATTCCTGCTTTTCATCCTGGTGGTCCCGGTTCAGTTCCCACAACCTCTCTGTTCTCAAACCCAAAGGGTTACAGAGATCCCACTTCATCTTATTTCCACTCCGTTCCCCCCGTGTGTGCTTATTACCTTCAGCATATTACCCAGAAACCACCGCGCGTAAACAAACCCAACTGTCCCCCCCGCACTTGTAAGTTATAAAGTGACGGACACTTGTCCTCTGACCACATATTGATACCAGGGGGTCCCTGAGGTTTGTCTTTTATTGTCCAATCACCATCCAAGCACTGTGTAGCTCCGCCCACAACAATGGTGAAACGTCACCTTTAGTTGGTTTGTGGTATTTACACACAGGGTAGTGTTTTGTGTCCTGTCTCAATGCAACGCCTGCAGCCCCTCAGTGCAGCGCCCTGTATCCCCTCAGTGCAGCAACTGCAGCCTCTCAGTGCAGTGCCCTGTAGCCCCTCAGTGCAGCACCTGCAGCCCCTCAGTGCAGCGCCTGCAGCCCCTCAGTGCAACAACTGCAGCCCCTCAGTGCAGCGCCCTGTAGCCCCTCAGTGCAGCAACTGCAGCCTCTCAGTGCAGCGCCTGCAGCCCTCAGTGCAGCGCCATCACCCCTGAGTGCAGCACATGCAGCCTCAGTGCAGCACCTGCAGCCACTCAGTGCAGCGCCTGCAGCCCCTCAGAGCAGCAGCTGCAGCCCCTCAGTGCAGCGGGTGCAGCATCTCAGTGCAGCGTCTGCAGCCCTCAGTACAGCGTCTGCACCCCTCACTGCAGCAGCTGCAGACACTCAGTGCAGTGCCTGCAGCCTCACAGTGCAGTGCCTGCACCCGTCAGTGCAGCACCTGCTGGGAACAGGTGCAGCACAAGCTGCAGGTGATGCCTGTGGGGGCCTCCAGGTGTCCTCTGTGCAGAGCTGCAGTGTCTTCCCTACAGTGCTGCAGTGACAGTCACTGCATGTAGTGCTTTAGTGAGGGACACATTGCTTTGCTTCAGTGAGGGACACAGTGCAGTGCTTCAGTGGGGGACACTGTGCAGTGCTTTAGTGAGGGACACAGTGCAGTGCTTCAGTGGGGGACACTGTGCAGTGCTTTAGTGAGGGACACATTGCTTTGCTTCAGTGAGGGACACAGTGCAGTGCTTTAGTGAGGGACACAGTGCAGTGCTTCAGTGGGGGACAGTGTGCAGTGCTTCAGTGAGGGAAGCTGAACAGAGTTTTAGTGAGGGACGCCCTGCAGTGCTTTAGTGAGGGGCACAGCCAGAGCTTCAGTGGGGGGGGGGGGGCACATTGCAGGATGTTGGAGCAAATTCGTGGCAGCCTTTGTAAACAAGGTCTTGTGCGCATTTCTTTCAATCACCCCCCCCCCCCCCCAGCATCCTCTGCTCTAAAAGTAGAGACACTCAAGTGCGCGCACTTATCGTGGGTTTCATACACATTTATATCCTGGAGCTGCTGAAGGAGTCCGGCCACGAAGGGACTCGAACCCTCAATCTTCTGATCCAAAGTGAAACGCCTTATCCACTAGGCCACGCGGTCACAGTGGTAAAGCGTCCTCTGGGGGCCCCTCCTGTCACTCCCAGGCTCAGAGCGGCCTCGGTTGTGAGCTGGACACATTGGGGGGCAGGGAGGGGTCCCCCAAGCTTCTATCCCAGCCCCTCGTCGCTCCTCTTTATTCCCCTCATTCTCATGCTCTGCTGCGGAGGGAATCACTTGTGTCTGTAAAGCGCCTCGAGCTGCACCTCACTCCTGTGGTATTAGGGGGCTGTCACATGACACAACCACAGCAATGTGGGAGGAGTCACCTCATCTGGACACAGCAGCCCCTGGGGTCTCCCCGGCCCCCTCTGCGTCTTCACTGTTTGTTGTCTCACTGTGCGTCTCTTTACCTCCAATTTGTTGTAGTATTTTTACCCCTCTCAGTCCCTCACTGTCTGACTGTCTCACTGTGGGTCTCTTTACCTCCAGTTTGTCCCAGCATGAGACTCAAGTGCTCCCATATGGTCTAGCGGTTAGGATTCCTGGTTTTCACCCAGGCGGCCCGGGTTCGACTCCCGGTATGGGAAGGTGTCTTTTTTTTTCATGTATTTGGTTTTTCCTGTGTTTTTTGTTCTATACATTTGTGATAATTATTCATTTATTGCG
Source organism: Pleurodeles waltl (assembly GCF_031143425.1). Taxonomy (NCBI): domain Eukaryota; kingdom Metazoa; phylum Chordata; class Amphibia; order Caudata; family Salamandridae; genus Pleurodeles; species Pleurodeles waltl. The sequence goes on along the minus strand of NC_090443.1, from coordinate 1,017,962,983 downwards.
ATCCTACTTTCTGTCACATCGTGAGGGATTAAAGCCGGACGATGTCCCCTAAGTGTCCATAACATTTTGCTGATACAAAAACGGTGATAAAATCCTCACTGAGATGAGTTTCATTTTAAAGGAACCTTCGCACGTGACCCCGCTGCTGCCACGAGGCTGTGATTTGGGGGGGCCGCCCCGGTTTGTCACAAAACCTGTAACTTTCACTCTCTGTGCGAAACGGCGATGCTCAACGTTTTCTTTTCTTTATATTTCCAAAGGTTGATAAAATAAGTGTTTTCAGACCCCTTGCTTGATGTTTGTGGATAGGAGCGCGGTTTGTGCCTTTTCCAGCTGGTTTACACATACAGTCTCTCATCCTTGAGTGAGTAAATCGTCCATCACTATGTAGGGTGCGCATTTTATCCGGCTTTATTTCCCGGGATTTCTCAATTACATTAGATGGACTCAATGTCTGAGCTGAGAAAATGTGTTTGTCAAAAAAAGAGACATGTTTATGTAAAAAATTTGTCTTTTGCAGCTTTAGATTCTGGGCCTAGTTATCATCGCGTCACGCGGAGCCGCCAGTCACCTTGCTGTGCTGCGTGATGGGGAAGGGCGGGAATGCGCCGTTCTTAATATTGGAGGCGCATTTCTGGCTTTTCCCAGCGCACAATGTGCTGCTGAGCGCCAGGTGCCTGCGCTGTAAGCAGGATTGTTTTTGTGCAGGAAGGGACACCGTATTGGGCAAAAAAATCCTCTGAGGCATTTCCTCTTTCCGAGTGTGCTGCAGAAATACACGCCTCACCTGCGGCCTACGTGTCGCTTAATGAAAAAAGCGCTTTTTCAGCAGTTGATAAAACACCCAACCACAAAGGGACTTGGACCCTCAACTTTCTGATCCACAGTCAGACTCTTTGTCCAGTAGGTCAGGTGGGCACCATTTGGCAGGTGCTGCAGTGCTGTTCACCCCGGCTCAAAGCATCCCTGGCCACTGCTGACAGCCCACGCAAGTGCTGTACTAGAAAGACAGGGGCTGTAGGCGCTATATGTCCTCATTGCCTCCCCACACAATCCCTTACTTTCCCACGCCTCCTTGAGGACTGAGAGGTTAAGGTTTGGAAAAATGTCCTTAGTACCTGACGGTTTTATGTCCTTTCAAACTTGGGCTCCTTGTTGCATTTGATCAAAATCACAAGTGCAGTTTGGCGTCCTCTGCACATTTCTGTTAACCCGTTTGGTCTCTCTGTTTCATCCTGAGCCTGTATTATTCTCAGCTTTTTCTCTGTCAGTCTTTATTCTTCTTTTCAGTCTCAGTAGTTTATTTTCTCTTTGCCTCTTTTTGTATTTCTCTCTCCCTAACTCTCTGTTGTATCTTTTTTGGGCTGTTTCCTTCCCACTCGTGCATGTTACTGATGCTTCTGTGTGTTTAACCACTGCACAGACATGGCTAGACCCCATTTTTTGCCTGGTATGTAATGTAGCCAAAAAGTTGTTAGTGCCCAGAGCCCCTGCTAACCAGGTTCCCTGGGTCAGATCTCTTTCCCTGAGCTGTTGTGAGGCATTGGCACAACTGGCAACACCTTTAGCTGCCACTATAAGTCCCTAATAAATGCTACTTAGGTACCCAGGGCATGTGGTGCTAAGGGTAGGCCCCTGAGGGCAGCAGCAGTCGTTGAGCCACCCTCTAGGGCCAGGCATCCAGATCTACCCATCTCTATCATTGTAGGCTGAGTGCTTTGACGCAAACCTAAAACAAAAACTCGACATGGCACACTGCCTGTGTGCCCTGTCCAATATACACTGCATACGCTATAGGTAAGACACCCCTTTGGCAGGCCTTCCAGCCCTAAGGCAGGGTGCACTATGATGTATGTGAGGGCATAGCTGCATGAGTGATATGCCCCCACTGTGTCCTTTCCAAACCTGGGACACAGTGAGTGAACAGAGCAGCCATTTTAAATGCACGAGCTGGACACTGGTCAATATGAGTTTCACAGCTACATGATGGTCACTCTGAACCCTGGGTTGTTTGGTCTCAAACAACTCAGAATAATAAATCCAAACTGGTACCAGTATTGGATTGATTAACCACATGTACCCAGGAGTGACCTTAGAGGTGCTCCCTGTAAAAGCTAACTACCCTGGCATGGTTGCTAGCCGGTCTTATCAAGCCTGCCACCTCCAGACTCAAATCTGCATCCCTGGGGTGAGAGATCCTTCTCTCTGGGAATCAGAACAGAGCCCTTCCTGGGTGGAGATGCTAAAACCCTCTCCCTCAGGAATGTACACTGCTGACGAGCTTTAAAGGACTTACCACCTTTGAAACTTGACCTCCAGGCCTGCTGCAAGCAGAAGATGGCTGCCCCTTTTGCAAACTCCCACTTTTGGCAGCAGCAATGGTGGAAAATCAAACAAAGGACAGGAGGAGTGGCCCTACCTAGCATCCAATCACCCCTAAGGTGTTGCATGGGAGGTGGACTCTCTATTTCATTTTCCTCCATCTTGGATGGAAGGAAAATAGCCAATCAGGTGTATGGAAGTGACCTCTGCCCACAGGAAGTGGTCACTTAGTGGGTGTAGCCACCCAAAGGTAGGTGACCCACTGGTCACTACCGGGTTCTCCCTAACACGCCCACTAAATACAGTATTTAGTGAGCATCCTTAGACCAAGAAATCATATTCTAAGGACTCAAGAAGACCAGCAACAAAGTAGACTCAAGGCATGAGAACTGAAGACCTGCTGCACAAAGAAAAGGCACAAAACCCTGCCTGCTGCACCCAGGACTCGACAATTGCTGCTGACTGGTTGCGTGGACACAGAACGGACTCTAAAAACACCCAGAGGACCTCCACTCTTCAAAACTCACCAAAGATCTCCTTCCAGTCTGAAGGCATCACTCTGCAACCTCAAGAAACCACCAAGCCAGTGAGGTCCACTTCACTGACTAGCTGCTGACCGTGGAACCAGATACCAAAGCCAGACCAAACTTCATACCATGAACCTGGGACTGCCAGAAGGGAGCTATGAGAACTAGAGTTGCCTTTTGATGCCTTACCTGTGCAAGTAGCCTGTTGATCATGAGAAAGGGGGGCAAGTCGTAATTTAGGGAAACAGACCAGTCCTGAGAGAAAGCATCTGAGGCTGGTGCCAATGGATCCGGGTGCCAACTGTAAAATTGAGGGAGCTGGGAGTTGAGACGGAAGACAAAAAGATCTATTTACAGTGACAGGACCATTTGTCCTGGATGGAATGAAAGATTACGGGATGGAGTTTCCAGTCCCTTGAATCCCGGAAATGCAGAGAGTGGCAATCCGCTACGGCATTGAGGTTGCCCGGAAGATACTCTGCACGAACCAAAAGTTGGTTTGAAAGGCAATATTCTCAGAAGGCTTTGGCCAGTTTCGCAAGAGGTTTGGATTTCGCACCCCCTAAATGGTTTATATATATTACTGCCGAAATGTTGTCCATTCTGAGAAGGATAGCGCAGCAAACTCTGTTCTTTGGAAGGCTTCTGATTGCAAAGGAGCCTGCAATCATCTCTAAACAATGTATATGCAATTTGGACTCCTCTAAAGACCATGTACCTCCAGTCAATATTGGACCACAGCAGACTCTCCAACCCGAGAGGCTTGCATCTGATTCTAACACAAGATCTGGGGCTGATGCAAAAATTGTTCTGCCGTTCCCGGCATCTAAATGGAGGAGCCACCATTGAAGTTCCACGTGGTAATCCTGATCTAACCAAACGGAGTCTGAGTATGCGAGGCCCTTTCTTAAATGCCACATTTTTAACCTCTGGAGAGCCCAATAATGGAAAGGACCTGGGAAGAGGGCTTGGAAAGAAGAAGACTACAGCCCCCCAGTGCAGCACTTGCAGCCCTTCAGTGCAGCGCCTGAAGCCCCTCAATGCAGCACCTTGTAGCCCTTAGTGCAGTGTTGTGCCTGGAACCCCTCATTGCAGTGCCTGTAGCCTCTCAGTGCAGCGACTACAGCCCCTCAGTGCAGCGCCTGGAGCTCCTCAGTACAGCGGCTGCAGCCCACTCAATACAGCGCCTGCAGCCCCTCAGTGCAGCGCCTGGAACCTCTCAGTGCAGCAGTTCCAACCCCTCATTGCAGCGCCTGCAGCCCATCAGTGCAGCGCCTGCAGCCCCTCTCTGCAGCGCCTGCTGGGAACAGGAGCAGCACGTGCTGCAGGTGATGCCTGTGGGGGCCTCCAGTTGTCCTTTGTGGAGCGCCGCTCTGTCTTCCCTACAGCACTGCAGTGAGAGCCACTGCATGCAGTGCTTTAGTGATGTGCAGAGTGCAGTGCTTTAGTGAGGGGCATAGTGCAGTGATTTAGTGAGGGATACAGTGCAGTGCTTTAGTGAGGGGCACAGTGCAGTGCTATAGTGAGACACCTGTGCAGTACTTTAATGAGGGACATTGTGCAGGGCTTTAGTGAGAGACGTGTGTAGCGCTTTAGTGAGGGACTGTGCAGTGCTTTAGTGAGGTACATTGTGCAGTGCTTTAGTGAGGGACTGTGCAGTGCTTTAGTGAGGGACATTGTGCAGTGCTTTAGTGAGGGACCGTGTGCAGCCCTTTATTAGGGATACAGTGTAGTGCTTTAGTGTTGGACGCTGTGCAGTGCTATAGTGAGGACACAGTGCAGTGCTTTAGTGAGAGATGTCGTGCAGTGCTTTAGTGTTGGACGCTGTGCAGTGCTATAGCAAGGACACAGTGCTGTGCTTTAGTGCAGGACACAGTGCAGTGCTTTAGTGAGAGATGTCGTGCAGTGCTTTAGTGACGACACGATGCAGCGCTTTATTGAGCTGCACTGTGCAGTGATTTAAAAACAAACTCACAATGTAGAATGTTGCAGCAAGTTTGTGCATTGAAAAGTGTGGCAGGATTTCTAAGGGACGTTTTGTGCTCATTTCTTAGAATCACCAAGTCCCCAGGAGCATATTGACTACTATAAGAACAAAGAGGTTGAAATGTGCGCCATGACTGTCGGTTTCATAAATATTTATTCTCTGGAGCTGCTAAAGGACACCGACCACGAAGGGACTCGAACCCTCAATCTTCTGATCCGAAGTCAGACGTCTTGTCCATTAGGCCAGGCGGTCACCACATGGGTGATGCTGATGTGCTGTGCACCCCGGCCCTACTGAGACATGCCCTCGAAGGACGGGGCACAGCTTGCATTAAAGGCAGTGAATTGTGCTCGTTTTTGCAGTAACTCTGAGAGCAGCTCTTCGGCTCAGCCTAGGTAAGGCAATGTAACAAGCGCCTCGACAGTCTGACGAGGCACTTCATCTGGGTACAGACTCCCTTATTAAAGTTCAGTTTTTTTATTTTAAAACACATTAGTGTCTGTTTTGACGTCTAACTTCATGTGAATATGCATCACCGAGAGGTTCTAGTCACATTACTGCCCCAATATAGATTTGTATCTAATTTTATGAAGGGGGACGAGGGACCTTTCTGGATGTGGTAGTGGGAATAGTATGATCCACACGTTATCAACAGTTTCTCAATCAGCCGAAATAGCTCAGTTGGGAGAGGTTAGACTGGAGATCTAAAGGTCCCTGGTTCGATCCCGGGTTTCGGCAAAGGTTTTGTGTTTTTTCCTTTCTTTCTAGTTCATCTAGTACTGGGCAGAAAATACAATAGACAAAAAAGGCGCAAAGGCACAAAGGCGGAAGTGACTGACCCCAACCACCTAAAAAGAATTAAGCCACAGAAAGGAGGGTGCGCTGAGCCCACTTTCTGGGTAAGGCTTTCTCGTCCCCAGGATTTAAAGGCTTGGATGTCAAATGGACATAGTAAATTAAGCGCTGGCAAAGCCAATAGGCTTGGCTTGTCAAACACCGTGTAATTTTTCTGTTTTGCCGCATAATCTTTGCTGCCTTTATTGAGTGACGGCTGCCGTGTGATTTGTCTCTTCAATACACGCCGGTGCCACAGCCCGCCCCTCCCCTCTCCCCCCAGCGCACAGGCACATTCCTCCAACTTCAATGTGTGTTTAAATCTAATATTCAGAGACAGTGACGTGTGTTTTCAATATTGTAACACAGCAGCTGCTCACTACTGTTGCTGCAAATCATCTCTGGACACCCTCCCGTTTCTGTATGAGAGGTCTGTTTTGATCTCAAATCAACTTTTTTTTATGGCTGTTTCAGGAAGTATAAACACATTTCTGTAAAAAATGTTTGTAATTGACTCTCACACATCACCCACATTAAAACTAAATTAAAGGGAAACAGTATTTAAAGCAATGTGATTAAGAATTCTTCAAGGTCATCGGGGCAAGCCTCTCTGCAGAAGAGCTGCCTGTATCGGGGCCCCTGGAAGGCTGGGGCCCTGGACCAGGGCCCACTTTGCCCGCCCTGTCTCTGCCTTGGCCAGGAGTTCCCTCACTGCCACTCTCCAGCAGCGCCCCTCATCTCTCCTTATCCCTCTCCCACATACATTTCATTATTGTAAAGCGCTCTCATAGTTCACTCACACTCAGTCGTGTGATCTGCTTGTGCACGTTCTTTGCAGCAGGCACATTAACCCGCTGCGCTACTCTATGATGAGTCAAAACTGCCACAAGACAAAATTCTCATTTCTCACCAACATGAACATTAATCATCAAAGTTGTCTTGGCGTTTTTATTGTTGCCTGAAAATTGCCCATGGTCGAGGAAGTTCTCATACTTTTAATCACAGCGCCCCTGCCTTTCACCAGAATCAGCACCAGGTGGAGCTGCACCGGTCGCACAGCCCTAAGCCGGCCCTGCTTCCGTACCGCATCCTCCAGGGGCCCTGGAGTCAGTCCAGCCTTGATTGAAGGAGCCGCCCACATACATGATGCGTACAAGTAACCTCTCCAGTGACCCCCCGTGGCACATGGGATACAGCACACGGAGAGAAGCTCTGGGCAGCTCGAGGTGAAGCACCTTCCGCCGAGTTTACTTTTCATTACCTCGGTTTTGTTCATCTTCAGTGCTGAGAAAAAAAAACCATGAAATTTGGTGTCCCACACAAGCTCGGTGCAGTTACAAGGACAGGCACTTCAGCTGCAGACAATCCCACAGAAATCTGAACATGGGCAAACCTACTAACAACATGCAGTGAGCAGAACTCTTAAACTTCCCAGATCCAGGCATGGAGTTAAGACAGTCAATGCTTTCTCTTTGCATTCTGGGACTTGTTGTCCTGAATGCATAATTGGATACACATGACTGCAACTCCCAGAACTCAAAGTGCAAAGCCTGGACTGCCTTATCTACTCATGCCTGCTCCTGGGAAATGTGAGACACAACCTCGGGGATTCACAGCGCCTTCTTGAGCTCTTTCACAACAGTTCAAAGTGCTTAATGCAGAATATGCAGGTAGTATTCACTCTCCTCTGCTATCTTCATACAAATGTGTATTGTATTCACCACTTTACAAAATAGCCCCTGTATGAAATAGGGTTATTGGTTGTGAAGGATGTGATTTGAGGGATGTGGGTCCTTCACAAGTAATAGGTCCACAATTGTCTCCTTACTGGGGACCAAGTACACACTGTAGGACTTGATTCTCGTGTGTGGTGAGGCAGAGCAGTCCAAGTCCAGCTCAGGAGGGGGCCGGGGGGGCACTAGAAATCCCAATGCCTTGGCACATATGGCATGGCATACATTCATACACTCATGCTATTAAATAATACATATTAATTTACACATATATATATCACTTACATGTAAGTACCTTTGGTGACACATTTATATCACATTTCACCCCTAGTGGGTCTTGGATCCCATCATCACAATCTCCCCCATCAGTACCAGACCCAACACCACAGTATAAGGGTGTTTCATTTTACATGAGTCAGGCCTACTGGATTTGTCCACATGAATATGTAGAAGGCATGTCACGTGGGTCATCTTATTAATAATAATAATACTAATCACATGTTAGAATTCACCATTTAAACCAATGGAAACCATAACCATACACCAGTGCAACCATAATAAATGTAAGCAGTGCATTTTGCATCAATAAAATTGTTAATACAGCATTTATATTCAAAATAGCTACCAACAAACCCAGAATCTTTCGTTTACACTCTTTATGTTGCTAAATACAGCAATAGAACCCACCGAAAAGAATTGTTGCATTTCCCAAGCTGAGGAGTTTACTGCAGCAGTTCAGAGTGCTTTGAATGTAATAGCCCTCTCCTGGGTTTCATGAATTCATTCACAGAGGAGACTTTGGGTTAGTTGCTAAATGAGTACATGGGGGGCTGCTGTGCTTTCCACAATCCTCGTCTACACTTAAAGCTTGCATTAGTGGTGCCCATGCCCCTTCTTGGGGCAGCACGAGAAAGGAAATATGCTGGTTGAAGCCCTTGCATGGCATTATGGGATGCATCCCTCAGGAGTTTGTGAATAAACAATGAGCTGGTCCATTTGACTCCTGTGGTCTTGTTCTGTGGATTTTGTTGGTTTCCTTTCCTTTTGTTATTTTGGTAATCCTGGGTACCTGTGCCCACTGGAAACCCAGAATTAGTTAGGGAGGATGGAGGTGGAGTGGGGGGCCCACTCCCATCTGTCTCACAGGCTCCTCTCTCGTGAGCACACCTTGGGTGCTGTGTGCAGGAGCCGGCCTCTCTGTTGCTGCTCCCATCGAGGGAGCAGCTTGTCTCCATCTTTTGCAGGTGGGAACGGCACTGTCTGGCGGGACCTCCCCCGTTCCACCCAGTCACTGGCACCAGGGGTCAGAGGCAGTGCCTACCCTGAGCCTCTTTTAGTCTTTGTTCTGGTTCCTGGCGAAGAGATCCCAGGATCCTCAGTAAGGGGTCCAGCACCACTGGACCTGAGAAGGTCCATCGAGTTCTGGGTATCAGCTGGAGATCAATTGAGTCCTAGGAGACAAAGTCCTTAGTCAATGTTGCAGGTCATCCAGGAGGAGAGGGTGGCTCCTCTTTCTAATGTCTTTCTTCTGCTAGTGTGTCCGCCCAGGTTTAGGGACTTTTTCCCTCTAGGGTACTGTGGAAGCCACATTTATGCCTTTGTGTATGTGGGGGGGGACATGTTGCCCTTTCTTAACCAATATGGGGAAAGTTCCCAAGGATACCCTACCAACCTTTGTCGCATTTCCTGTGTGCCCTAATGTGAACAATCCCACAGTGCCCCTCTCTGCCTAACTCCAACATGGCTGAACCTTTCTTCCCCTATGAGTGTTCCTTTGACCACCCCACAATTGTGGCCAGTGAAACGAGCAGCTCCTGCCTTTTGGTCACTCTAAACCAGATTGGGGGGCAGCGCCTCTCCCACTAGGCTTGGTGCCTGACAGGCTACAGCGACAAAGGAAGGGGCGAGCCCTGGTATTACCTACATCTGCCTGTGACAGGGGTGACCTCTTTGAAGTTAATCAAGTTCTTGAGCACAGCACACAGGCCATCCTGTCAAGGGAAGTACATCACCACCCCACACTCAAAACCTTTTGCCTCAACTCCTGGGAGCAGTTCTCGTTGCACCTAGAATAATTCAGACTGCTCACACCAAATCTCCGATCGAAAACAGAAGGGAGGATTGCACATAGGAGAGATCAGACTGCACATTGAATGAGTCAGATGACACATGCAGTGCTTGAAATGGAAAAATAGAAACCGGATAGTTTCTGAGGAGTGCCGGTACTCTCTAATTAAAAGTATTAAGTTTTCCTGAGAAGTGCAGGTACTCTCCCTCTCCAAATAGAAAAGTGCTGGTGCTCAGTACCGGACGGTACCAGCCCATTTAAAGCACTGGACACATGTAAATCAGGAGTAGGTATGTTATGTTTTGGTATGTGGGGGGCAGGAATGAGACAAGGAACACTGTAAAAAACCTTCACATCACACGTGTGTGCACTGGGAAAAAATATGTGACAGGATAAATGATTGTGTACTTACTGGGGATATTTCTGTTTGGGAGATTGGACCTGGTAGAAATATTTGATTAGAAAAACATTCTCAGTGAAATAAAAAGCTTTGAGTACACATTGCTGAAATAAATTGTGGGGCTGTGAACCGAAATTAAAAAGTATGCAAGGTACTGCTGAGATTTGAACTGAGGGCCTCCTGCTTATGAGGCAGGCACTTTAACAAACCAAGCCACAGTGCACCACAGGAGAACTCAGTGCCATGTTTGTCACGTAATATCCTCATGGTTGTGGCAGACCCCCCTGTGTGACAATCGCTGTCATATAAAACTCAACTCAAAACAACACAGTTTCCTTTTGTCAGAGGAACTGAGGAACCGAATCTGGTAAAAATCACTGGAAGCTTCCGGAATGCAAGACGTCACCCGATTTCAGACTCACTCATAATTACAATACAAGCATTTGCAACGCCAGTATGTTTGGATTTAATACCCCCATGCAAGCAGACACCTTCCCCCGCACTCAGTCATACCACTCACCCAACTTCACTCTTCCCTCACACAGATATTTTTTATTCACCCATCTACACTATTCTCACACAGGCACTATTAACTCACTTAGGCACTATTCACTCACACAGGCACTATTCGCTCACCCAACTACACTATTCACTCACACAGGCACTCTTCACTCACACAGGCACTTTTTACTCACCCAATTACACTATTCACTCACTCAGGCACTCTTCACTCACTCAGGCACTATTCGCTCACACAGGCACTATTCACTCACCCAACTACACAATTCACTCACACAGGTACTATTCACTCACCCAACTACACTATTCACTCACACAGGCACTCTTCACTCACACAGGCACTATTCACTCACTCAGGCACTCTTAACTCACAGAGGCACTATCCACTCACTCAGGCTCTATTTACTCACAGAGACACACCCTCAACTTGCACAGTGCAGCAGAGTTTAGTGCTGTGAATGAGTCGATGGTAATGGCGTCGGTGGACCGGGGCTGTGGTAAAGACGGGACGGTGCTTCGTGTACCTCACAAGCGGTGTCCACAGCCCACAGTGCAGGCAGTGACGCTGGTGTCAGCATGAGCATCGTCATCGGGGATGCCCAGGCTGAAGTGTGAGCAGACGAAGCCGGAGTGCGGGGCCCACAGGTCGCAAAACAAGCAGCGGCTCAGTGAATTCGTCCGATGACATTGTTAGTGAGACCAGGGTCACTGTGTGAAGTGGGGCAGTGTGGCTCCGTGCGACGTCAGCAGGTCACTGTGTAGGCCAGCTGCGTCATTGACAGTGTTGCAGTGGTTTTTCTCCTTGAATAGCACAAAGCACACAGTTCCTTGTGCTGTAGGAAAAGGAAACTGAAGTCTTTGATATCCCTGAGTCTTCCAACAAGAGGCAAGCTCTACTCCAAGCCCTCAGAGAATTTTCTCAAGCAGGACACACACCAAAATTCACCCTTTGCACTCTTATGAGGCAGAAGCAGAAACTGCAGGCCAGTCCAGCAAATCAACACAGCAAAGGGACAGTACTCCTCCTCTAGCTCTTCAGCTCTTCTCCTTGGCAGAGGTTCCTCTTGATTCCAGAAAGATTCTAAAAGTCTGGGGTTTTGGGTCTATTACTTGTACCCCTTTCTGCCTTTGAATTTGGCAAACTTCAAAGCAAAGTCTCACATGTTTGCAAGATCCTTCCTTGTCCAGGTCAGGCCCCAGACACACACCAGGGAGTTGGAGACTGCATTGTGTGAGGGCAGACACAGTCCTTTCAGGTGTGAGTGACCACTCCCCCCCTCCCTCTCACCACAGCTGGCTCATCAGGATATGCAGGCTACACCCCAGCTCTCTTTGTGCCACTGTCTAGAGGAGAGGTGTAACCAGCCCAACTGTCAAACTGACGTAGACGGGGAATCCACAAACAGGCTGAGTCACAGAATGGGTTAACCAAGAAAATGCCTACTTTCTAAAAGTGGCATTTTCAAACACACAATCCAAAAACCAAATTTACTAAAAAATGTATTTTTAAATTGTGAGTTCAGAGACCCTTAACTCCTTTATTCTATCTGCTCTCAAAGGGAAACTGCACTTTAAAGTTATTTAAAGGCAACCCCCATGTTAACCTATGAGAGAGATAGGCATTGCAACAGTGAAACCGGAGTTTGGTAGTATTTCATTGTTAGGACATGTACAACACACCAGTACATGTCCTAGCTTTTAAATACACTGCACCCTGCCCATGGGCCTACCTAGGGCCTACCTTAGGGGTGCCTTACATGCACCAAAAGGGAAGGTTTGGGCCTGGCAGAGGGTACACTTTACAGGTCGAATTAACAGTTTCAAACTGCACACACAAACACTGCAGTGGCAGGTCTGAGCCATGTTTACAGGGCTACTAATGTGGGTGGCACAACCAGTGCTGCAAGCCCACTAGTAGCTTTGATTTACAGGCCCTGGGCACCTCTAGTGCACTTTACTAGAGACTTACCAGTAAATCAGATATGCCAATCAGGAATAAACCAATCAACAATACAATTTAAACAGACAGCATATGCACTTTAGCACTGATTAGCAGTGGTAAAGTGCCCAGAGTCCTAAAGCCAACAAAAACGAGTCAGAAAAATTAGGAGGAAGGAGACAAAAACAGTAGGGATGACCCTGTAAAAAGGACCAGGTGCAACAGACACTATATACACTAGGCCATACAGTCACCCGAATCTTGACTCGTCCATTGGTTTCTCCTGTCCAGTGTTGCCAGATTAGGCCATTTCCTGCACAAATGGGTGGCATTTTTTCCCATTTATGTACGAAAAAACTCAATTGGTGGGTGCCTATTTTTTGGGCGTATATTAGCCTGTTGTGTGCATTTTTTAAAGCTGGGGCGGCATCTTACCACTGCAGTTGATTTTACTTCAGCTGCCTGGCACTTTATTGTTAAAGTGGCATTGGCATTTATCATGGCAGCCTTACTCTCAGACTGTGCATACACATCACGTGATGCAGGATAGGCAGGCGCAGGCAGCGTTGACAGCCAGGAGGAGGACTCAGCACACTGAACTGACAACTCACTGAGTGCTTGCAGGCAGGTAAGACCTCAGCTGGTGTTTGGGTCACAGGGTCATCAATCTAGTAGCGTGCAAAAGCACTACCAATGACAGCCCGATATAATAAATATATTGGCCAATCCCTTCCCCGGTCCGCGCATTCAATCCTTCACTCCAGAGGCGTGGGACACCCTCACCTCCTTGCGGTACTGGCTGACAGTGTGCCATTGCCCTGCAGTGCCAGTGAGTGACTAGTGACGAGAAGTGAGTGCTGTGGCAGGCAGTGCCCAGCAGCCATAACCAGCCCAGCGGCCAAGCCCGGCCTGACTCTCATACACCCAGCCCCTCTCTTGAGCTGTCTCCTGAGCCCAGCAGCAGTTCAGCATCACTGTGCCGGGAGCTGGGGCTCGAATGGCTTCTCTTGAGATTGGGGCGGGGCTGGTAGTATGGAGAAGTGAAACCCTGGGACTCTATCACTCCCCGGTAAGTGTGTGCAGGAAGATTCACTCTGGGTCGTGATTATAAAAACAAAACAGCGGCCCTCTGTAATGTAAGTGACGAACATATAAAGTGCCCCACTATCTTCAGGTACGGTTCGCGCTATATAAAAATTGCTGAAAAATGCACAGAGGTAGAAACAAAGCCTTAACATAAGGAAAGACAAATAGAAACACATTTACTGTCTGATTTGTACAGAGTGAAGCCAGAGATTTTGGACAAATCATGGCTTACATACTTAAACTGTGTGACCTTAGGCAAATATTTTATTTCACCAAAACTACTTTTTCTTCATAATCAGGAATGAAAGCACTTTCAGATGCGTGCCTTCAGAATACCAACTGTATATAAACCTGTTGTTTTTGAGTTACTAGACTACAATGTTGCTCTATAATAATTGAGGCCACAAACAGGATTCACATGACAACTGCCCTGCCTCCTGGGTCACTAATGGCACTGTCGCCAGGGTCAGGAATGGTTCTAGGTTCATGTTTAAATACTATCACTTTCAGTACATACTGCTATAATAAAATACTTTAATGTTAAAGCATCTACATGTTAAAGAAATGCACTTTTTAAATTTAGAACAGCTTATCATATTCTGTCATGATTGAGGCATCACTTACCTGGCTTTTAATTTGAGGACTCGGTCATGCACGGAATCTTCGAGCGAGGGCCCATCCTTGGCTTGGATCTCCCTGATAGCTGTCGGATTGCCCACCTCTAGTGCGCAGTGCACATGCTGAGAGCTTAAGTATTTTCAGGCACTGTCATATATGCTAGTGAGGTCATTAGCTCATATGGGAGCCCCTTGAAATGCTTGTGATCAGGATATCTGCAAAATAAAAAAGATTCACTTGCTTTGTGCACAGATTGTGTGCACGCATTGTAAGGCAAGCAAGGCATTTAAGGGAAATGTTAAAGTGTATCAGAGATTATCATGGATGAAGTACATGGATTTACAAATTGCTTCAGGGGCAATGATTAATGGCGTAATTTTTAAATGCATACTGTAACATAACAGTTATTTGCATAACAAACATTTGCACCTTTGGGCATCCTGGCTGTTAAATAAGATGTTTGTTGCTTGTAATCTATGTTGTTCCAAGCAAGACTCCCTTTTACGCACACTACGTTATACCACCTCCAGCTCTGACCTGCTTTGAGGCACCATGTTTGCATTTTGCGGAAGACACTATGGTGATGGCACAGCACGTAGAAGGAAAGTAGGACAGTATCTTACAAAGGAGCAGGGCATAGAAAATGCACAGAGAAAGTTGTATATCATTTATTTTTAATAAGTGTATCCGTGTGTTAGGCACATGAAACCTAGAAGAGCGATGCTTGATGGAATAAGTCTGGACCATTATTTGGGGTGCTTGTAGTAAACTCTCTACATGTTATAGCAAAATGTTGTACTCTCACTAAAAGGAATGTGTATCACGCAACAAAAGGGCGTAGACTTAGCTTTAATAAAATATTATTAGTATTAATGGTTTGAGTCCAAAAACCCTCCCACCTGTCGTATTGTGGGTGTATTGCCCAGGCGCATTCCAGGCTTGATTTCGGGGTGTGCATTGGAACTAAAGATGCCTCGAGAGGGCTGGAAGGTGGGGCAGCGGATGGGCTGCGTCAGCGAAGGAGAAACGTGCAAGGATGTCTTTCCCTCTTAGGTCCTGTTGACCCTCGTACTCCAGGGCAGAGGTGGTAGGTCACTAATGCACGAGCAGGGGCAGTGCCTCAGTAGGTGCAGAGGAGGCAGCGCGAGGCGACTGGCACACTGCCCTGCCGCCCTCTTACTGCCAAGTCTTGAAAGTAGCAGAGCATCGAGCAGGCTATAGATATGTCTGGACATGCAAGAGGGTCAGTTGCCATTCTATACAGGCCAACATTTTAGACAAGGAAAGTTGGAGGTTTTTAAAACAATATTGGGATCATGTATTTTCCCACTGACTTCTATTGAAGCAGAGACATTTTCAGGCAGGAGCCCTTTATGGCTTTAAAGATCGTCAGTCTTCTGCCTGAATGGGGTCCGCTGACGTGTATGTGGTTCACCCGAATCTAGAATGCGCGGTGTACATCTGAAAGGCAGTAAGAAAAGCAGGTTGTGCTTTGGGTCAATAGGTAGGGCTCTCTAATCTCACAGATAAACGCTGCAGGTAATCTAGCAAATGCTAGTCTTACATTTGGCACTGACATCATATTGGGATTAACAGTGTTGTGTGCCCCAGTGCAAAAGAAAACACAGGACACAGTGTTCTGGTGCGCTTTGAAAACCTGCTGCATGTACCTCGCAGCACTACTTTTATTTAGCGCATGCACCATGTCACGGCCAAAGGGAGGGGGTCTGTCTTCACAGTCCAGGCAGAAACCCCTCTCAAATCGAGCATTCCCGTTCCGACACAACATTCCTCCTCTACCCCAAAAAGAAAAAAAAGAAGAAAAAAAACAAATACAGAGGACAGAAAACTGAACCACAGGTAACCATTGTCTTTCAGAATGGTGCTATCTTATATCACTAGAAAGTCTTTCAGCTGCTAGACGGGACCGGCTTAGGTCTCAGGCGGTACCTCTCAGTTCCTGCACGGGCAGAGCATCCGTCAGTGTCCCTGCATTGCCGTTGGGTCACGAGGGTGCGGGCTGACTATCTCCTTCCTGGCCTTCCGTCATACCTTGGAGATTGGTGTAGGAAGGTAGCCTCTTTCTAGCCTTGTTACCCCCACTTTTGGCCTGTTTGTGAGTGTATGTCAGGGTGTTTTTACTGTCTCACTGAGATCCTGATAGCCAGGGCCCAGTGCTCATAGTGGAAACCCTATGTTGTCAGTGTGTTTGATATGTGTCACTAGGCTCCTGCTAGCCAGGACCCCAGTGCTTATACATTTGTGGCCTATATGTGTTCCCTGTGTGGTGCCTAACTGTATCACTGAGGCCCTGATAACCAGAACCTCAGTGTTTATGCTCTCTCTGCTTTTAAAATTGTCACTGCAGGCTAGTGACTCATTTTACCAATTCTTATTGGCACAATGGAACACCCTTATAATTCCCTAGTATATGGTTCCTAGGTACCAAGGGTATTGGGGTTCCAGGAGATCCCTATGGGCTGCAGCATCTCTTATGTCACCCATAGGGAGCTCAGACAATTCTTACACAGGTCTGCCACTGCAGCCTGAGTGAAATAACGTCCACGTTATTTCACAGCCATTTTACACTGCACTTAAGTAACTTATAAGTCACCTATATGTCTAACCCTCACTTAGTGAAGGTTAGGTGCAAAGTTACTTAGTGTGAGGGCACCCTGGCACTAGCCAAGGTGCCCCCACATTGCTCAGGGCAAATTCCCTGGACTTTGTGAGTGCGGGGACACCTTTACACGTGTGCACTACATATAGGTCACTACCTAGATGTAGCGTCACAATGGTAACTCCGAACATGGCCATGTAACATGTCTAGGATCATGGAATTGTCTGCTCAATACCATTCTGGTACTGGGGGGACAATCCCATGCATCCCGGGGGCTCCAGCATAGACCCCGGGCACTGCCAAACTAACTCTCTGGGGTTTTCTCTGCAGCTACCGCTGCTGCCAACCCTCGGACAGGTTTCTGCCCCCCTGGGGCCTGGTCAGCCCAGTCCCAGGAAGGCAGAACAAAGGATTTCCTCTGAGAGAGGGTGTTACACCCGCTCCCTTTGGAAATAGGTGTTAAGGGCCTGAGAGGAGTAGCTTCTCCTGGCCTCTGGAAATGCTTTGAAGGGCACAGATGGTGCCCTCCTTGCATAAGCCAGTCTACACTGGTTCAGGGATCCCCCCAGCCCTGCTCTGGCCCGAAACTGGACAAAGGAAAGGGGAGTGACTACTCCCCTGACCAGCATCTTCCCAGGGGAGGTGCCCAGAGCTCCTCCAGTGTGTCCCAGACCTCTGCCATCTTGGATGCAGAGGTGTGAGGGCACAGTGGAGACCTCTGAGTGGCCAGTGCCAGCAGGTGACGTCAGAGGCCCCTCCTGGTAGGTGCTTACCTCTCTCTGTAGCCAATCCTCCTCTGAGGGCTATTTAGGGTCTCTCCTGTGGGTTTCTCATCAGATAACGAATGCAAGAGCTCACCAGAGTTCCTCTGCACTTCCCTCTTTGACTTCTGCCAAGGATCGACCGCTGACTGCTCCAGGACGCCTGCAAAACTGCAACAAAGTAGTAAGAAGACTACCAGCAACATTGTAGCGCCTCATCCTGCCGGCTTTCTCGACTGTTTCCTGGTGGTGCATGCTCTGAGGGCTGTCTGCCTTCACCCTGCACTGGAAGCCAAGAAGAAATCTCCTGTGGGTCGACGGAATCTTCCCCCTGCCAACGCAGGCACCAAACTTCTGCATCACCGGTCCTCTGGGTCCCCTCTAATCTTGACGAGCCTGGTCCCTGGAACACAGGAGCTGGATACAAGTGTCGCCGACAGTTCTGTGACCCTTCTGTCCAAATTTGGTGGAGGTAAGTCCTTGCCTCCCCACGCCAGACAGTAATCCTGTGTACTGCGTGAACTGCAGCTGCTAGCACTTCTGTGCACTTTTGCAAGACTTCCCTTGTGCACAGCCTAGCCCAGGTCCCCAGCACTCCATCCTGCATTGCCCAACTCGCTGAGTTGGACTTCGACTTCGTGGGACTGCCTTTTGTTGTGCTGAGATGACCGCCATGCTCAGATCTTCTGAATGCCTGTCCAGGTACTTCTGCGGGTGCTGCCTGCTTCTACGTGGACTCTCTGTGTTGCTGAGTGCCCCCTCTGTCTCCTCCTCCAAGGGGTGATCCCCTGGTCCTTCCTGGGTGCTGGCAGCACCCAAAACCTTGAACCGCCACTCTTGCAGCTAGCAAGGCTTGTTTGGGGTCTTTCTGCGTGGAAATAACTCTGCGTCCTCCAGCACGCCGTGGGACATCTTCTGACCAAAGGAGAAGTTCCTGGCTCCTTCCGTTGTTGCAGAATCTTTGCTTCTTCCACCCCAAGGCAGCCCTTTTGCACCTTCATCCAGGGTTTAGTGGGCTCATGCCCCCACTGGACACTTGTGTGACTCTTGGACTTGGTCCCCTTCCTTTACAGGTCCTCAGGTCCAGGAATCCGTATTCAGTGCAGTGCAGTCAGTTGTTGTCTTTGCAGAATCCCCTATCTCAACTTTACTGTCTTTCTGGGGTAGGCAGGTAACTTTACTCCTACATTTCAGGGTCTTGGTGTGGGGTATCTTGGACACCCCTAGTGTTTTCTTACACTCACAGTGACCCTCTACACACTACACTAGGCCTGGGGTCCATTCGTGGCTCGCATTCCACTTTTGGAGTATATGGTTTGTGTTGCCCATAGGCCTATTGTCCCCTTTTGCATTATATTGTGTTCTACAGTGTTTGCACTACTTTTCTAACTGTTTACTGATTTTGGTTTGTGTGTATATTTTGTGTATTTTACTTACCTCCTAAGGGAGTATATCCTCTGAGATAATTTTGGCATATTGTCACTAAAATAAAGTACCTTTATTTTTGGTAACTCTGAGTATTGTGTTTCTTATGATATAGTGCTATATAAGTGGTATAGTGGGAGCTTTACATGTCTCCTAGTTCAGCCTAAGCTGCTCTGCTATAGCTAACTCTATCAGCCTAAACTGCTAGAACACTACTAATCTACTAATAAGGGATAACTGGACCTGGCACAAGGTGTACGTACCACAAGGTACCCACTATAAGCCAGGCCAGCCTCCTACAATCGGGTACTGTATCTTCTGAGCGGTCATCTCGGAAGGTTGTGACCCTTGATTCCAGAATGTCAGCGTAGTCATTCCCCGTTTCTGCACTCTCCTCCTCAGGGAGCGGTGTGGAGCTGTCTTCTTCCGTCCCACAGTCTTCCGATCGATACCGTTTGAAGAACGAGATATTCCTAGTCACCTGCTCATGATCTTTGACTGCAGTGACCATAGTGCCTCTAATCCTCAGCACAGTCCATGGCATCGGTTCAAAAGGGAGTCTAAACTTCCCCCCAGGGCGTCTGTTTTTTATCAACACTTGGTCGCCTACTTGAATGGGTGACTGTCTCACCTTCCTCTTTCTAGACATGTGGTCATTGGCAGATCCCCGCTGACGATGTCTCTCACTTGCTTGCTCCTGCAGTGGCATCGGAACATCCCTCTGCGGGAGGGTGTCCACCACTTGTCGGTTCATACACAACACACGAGGCTATTTTGGTGGTCGTGTGAGGGGTGAGTTCGTATTCTCTCAAAAATGCATACAGGGCAAGTCTATGTTGTGTGTCTTTGCCACCGCGATTCTCAAAACTTTATTTAAGGTTCTCATGAAACGCTCAGCATCACCATTGGCTTGAGGCCAGCAGGGTGTGATCTTCCGATGGGCAATCCCACGTATGGCCAGGTGCTCCTCAAATTCCTGGCTGGAAAACGGGGGATCATTGTCCGTTCTGAGTTCTTGTTTTATGAAATGAGTGGCCATTATCTTCTCTACCCGCGGGATGAGTTGTCCAGCTGTGGTTGTGTCTAGTATTTCCACCTCAGGATATTTGGAGAGGTCATCTATGACGACCAGCATGTGTCTGCCATCCAGTAGGGCACCCAAGTCAGCACTGGCCCGACACCAGAATTTGGAAGGGATTGGCTCTGTGAATATGGGCACTGGGGGTTCTGGTGGACCTACCACCTGGCACAGATGACAGTGTCGCACTACCTCCTCCACTTGCTGATCCAGCCCGGGGAACCAGACCTTGCAGCGGAGCCGGGCCTTCGTCTTGACCACCCCTTGGTAAGCTGCATGCGCCAGATTCACCACGCGTGACTGCAGAGACGGAGGAACCACCAGTCGCAGGCCCCAAAGCAAACACCCTTCTGATGACATGATGTAGAGTGGTCAGAGTGTGTCTCGCCTCTTCTGTTCGTCTTGACAGATTGTGTACCATCTCATGCCACCTATCTGTGCGGACCACCTTCATTGTTAGTTGTATGCATTCATCTCCCTGTGCGTCCTCCATGAACTCCTGCATTGACACCAGTAACGGTCGTGATCGGTCTGTCACCAACCATGCAAGGTCTTTCACGGCCTCGGCTTCCACTTCCTCCTGAGCTGATGAGGATCGGGCGTGCCGTGACAGGTAGACTGACGGGTTCTGGGATCCCGGTCAATACACCACGTGGAACTGATAATCTTGCAATTGCAGGACCCACTTCTTGATCTGGGGAGGCGAAGTAGATATGGATCTGCTGAAAAGTAGTACCAGGGGTTTGTGGTCCATTACCCCCGTTAACGGCTGACCATAGAGTTAGATGTGAAAATGGCGGCAGCCCCAGTGGACCGCTATGGCCTCCTTTTCGATGTGGGAGTACCGTTGTTCCATCGCTGTCAGAGCTCTACTGGCATAGGCCACGGGTACCCAGTCCCCTTGCTCACTGTGTTGAGATCGGAAGGCCCCTAGTCCCACTGGACTCGCATCCACCGCTAGCTCTGATTCCTTTGCGGGATCAAAGTACCTCAAGGTTGTCTGGTCAGACAGAGCATTCCTGGTAGCGCAGAAAGCCTTCTCTTGTACAGGTCCCCATTCCCAAGTAGAGTTAGCTTATGTCAGTTCTCGGAGGGGCACCGTTAATGACGCAAGATTGTGAATGAATCGGCCGCAATACGTGACCCTGCCCAGAAAACTTCTTACACCGGTGACCAATGTGGGGGCAGGCACTGCCTTGATGTCCTGTACCTTCTCCGGATCGGGCATTACTCCCTTGTCCGAAAAGTGATATCCAAAAAAGGCAATGTGATGTTGTAGAAACGCACACCTTTCTCGATGCAACGTTAAGCCATTCTCTTGGAGTCCCTTGAAGGTGGCTTGAAGTATCTCCAGGTGTTCCTCGATGGTCAGGGCGTGTACCAGTATATCATCGCTCATGTTGATGACGCCTTCCAGTCCGGAAAGTACCCCTGTATCGTGTCCTGAAATACCTCAGCAGCACTGGAAATACCGAAACGGAGGCGAGTGTACCTCCGGAGCCCTACGTGGGTGGAGAAGGTGGTGATGGCTTTGGATTCAGTGTCGAGCAGGAGTTGGTGGTATCCCGACCTGAGGTCCATTTTTGAGAACCACATCGAGCCACTCACTTTCGCCACTATGTTGTCAATAGTTGGGGTCAGATGGCGTTCACGAGGAATGGCAGCATTGGGTAGCCTCATATTGACGCAGATCCACACCTCCCCCGGTTGTTTGGGCTTCAGTGTGACCACAATCAGTGAGCCCCATGGAGCGGGTCCTTCCACTCGCTCAATTATGCCAGCGGCTTCTAGTTTGCTGAGGTCCTCTTCTACCTTGGGCCGCAGGTGGAACGTGACTCTGCGATGTTTTAGGGTGATAGGCTGTATAGATTTGTCAATATGAAGGTGGACTTGTCTATCTTTCATACATCCGATTCCTTGGAACAGTTGGGAATGTCGAGCTATGAGCCCTTCCACACTCTCTTGGTGCTCACTGAACGCAAAGGACACCAGGCCCAGCTTCTCAGCTGTCTTGCAACTTAGTAACATGCCAGCGCCTGTTTTTGTGACATAGATATTGGTACTAACCATCTGACCCTCGTGGGTGATGTCTGTTGTGAACACACCTGCCAGCGGAAGTGGGGTCGATGACCCAAACGCCAACACTCTGGTGGTGGTGGTGGTGGTGCGAGGTCTCGGTTTCAGCTGTAGCATATTCATGGCCTGGAGGGCCATGATGTTGCTAGAGGCCCCCGTGTCTATCAGGGCAACTACCGGTTTTCCTCCCACCTGTATGTTGCATTTTGGAATACGTTTCCGGAGGCTCCCGCCAGGATGCATGGCATGGATTACATGTACA
Source organism: Pleurodeles waltl (assembly GCF_031143425.1). Taxonomy (NCBI): domain Eukaryota; kingdom Metazoa; phylum Chordata; class Amphibia; order Caudata; family Salamandridae; genus Pleurodeles; species Pleurodeles waltl. Next base: position 1,017,940,728 of record NC_090443.1, on the reverse strand, counting down.
GTGCCCTCTGACTCATCATCATCCATATCTCCTTCCGGGTCATCAGGTGTGTGGATCTGCGCCGCCTGCCTGGTCTTTGGATGCTGCCTGCCTGGTCTTTGGATGTTTATATATTTTGGTGGAGGTGGAGCTGTAGACCTTGGCAAAATGGTTTGATTTGTTGCAGTTCATACACCGTTTGCCTTGGGCCGGATATTATCCTTGGTGGGGACAGGATCCTCCACGTGTAGCAGTTCCTGTTCGGTGTATTCGTCGTCTGTTTTGATCTGCGTCTCTCCGCGTGTGCAGTAGCAATTGCATTCACTGGTTCCCCCTTGACCGTTTTTTGCAGGGCCGCCTCCATATGAGCAGCACGCACCTTCGACAGCTCCTTGGATCTCCCTAGTGTGAGCATGTTCGCCATTGACATGCCCGGCACTTGTAGAATGTTTTCCCTCAGTTTTACAGAGTAACACCCCTGGATGAATTGTGCTCAAAGCTCGTCCTCCACATCTGGCAGGGTGCAGGTGCTCGCCAGATCCCGGAGTCTCGCATAGAAGGCGCCCACTGATTCCTCTGGGAGTTGTTGATCCTGGCGCAGGAGGAATCTCTCGTAGTCCGGGTTGTCTACTGGCTCAAAATGAGCAGTGAGAGTCTTCTTCAGAGACTGGTACGTGAAAGGTGGTCCTTCCTCATTGACAGAGTTGCTGATTTTTTTGGATGACCGCCCCTCCCAGTTGTAGGAGCATGGGGCGGCGATGATCATTGTCCAGCGCGATGGCCATAAAGTAGGTCTCCAATCTGTCGACCCACTCCTTCCACCTAGCCGCCTAGGCCAATGGAGAGCCGTCAATTAAGAAGGGTTCCGGCGCTGGCATTGCTCTGCGTAAGCACAATAGGTGCCCTCACCCTGGAATTCGTCTACTGATGTACCTTCACTGGGCGTTGTTGTCACCTTGCGATGTGGCTTGTGTTATGGTCCCTTCATTTGTCTCTTTTCCACAGTTTATGTCTCTCTTTTTTTCTTCTTATTATTAGTTTAAGGCGTCATGGGTTCTGGGGAGTGGAGTTCCCCCTCTGAAGGATCATTCAGGCTGGCCAGTACCTGACAAGAGATGTGTCCCTCGCAGGATAGCCAGGGATAGCAGCAACTGGATTATCCCCGATGGGCTGCAGCCATGGAGCGCGCGTAGCCCCGTGGTAGGGGTAGCAAGAACCTTCTGGTGGAGGAGCAGAATGGATCCACTGCTCCTCACGGCCGCCAGATGATCACCGCTGCGGCCCGGTTCAGCAACCACCACAACGCGGTGCACGTGTGCAAAGGGCGTCCGCCCAGCAGACCTCCTCCTGCTCCTGCCACAGTATGTTGTTCGCCCGACTGCACGAGGGGGTCCGTCCTCATCGCCAAGTTGTTGTGTGCCCCAGGGCACTAGAGTGCCGGGTGTGCAGTGCAAAAGAAAACACGAGACACAGTGTTTTGGTGTGCTTTGAAAAACTGCCCCGTGAACCTCGCGGCTCTCCCTTTATTTAGCGCGCGCCTTACATTAAGTGCGAACCATGTCACGGCCAAATGGAGGGGGTCTGCCTTCACAGACCAGGCAGAAATCCCTCTCGAATGGAGCATTTCCGCTCCAACACAACAAACAGGACTACTAGTGTAAAATGCAAAAGGAAAAACACTGAATTCTACATATTTCTTTAAAAATAGAAATTAGTTTTATGCTTTAAAATGTTATATTTATGATTCAAAATGTTTCTTTCAGCCTGTGATTGCATGTTTTGAGGGTTACAACTTTGGACTTGTTTTGGGGTAGGGCTGGTTCATGTTGGGCTTGCTTTGGGCTGGTAGTTGAACATCTTTGGGCTTCAGAAGGCTTTGACAATCTGCCAGCACTGCTCCTGTCACACACAGGCTGTGAGGGAGGTGGGCTGCAGGGGGGAGGAGCTGGGGGGGCGTGAATATTTGTTTATCTGCGCCTCAGTTGTCACCCGTCTTACTCCTGCTCATTGTCACGTTCTATCGCTGTTAATGCTCTAAACATGAATGATTTGTGTGAGTAAAACGTCATCCTTCCTTCACCACTTGTGTTGCTACTCGGAGGCTGTGACATGAAGCAAATACAGCATTAGATGAGGAAGTGACGGGAACTCGACAGAAGTGGGGCGTTGTCCCGCCCGCCCCGCGCTTGCTCTGTTATTGGTTCCCCCTCTGTTCCTGTTCACCTGCAGTTTGTTGCAGTCTTGTCTTTACCCCTCTCCACCACCCCCCACCCCCCTCTGCTTTTCTCACTCTTTGGAGTTATTTCCTTATTGTCTCTTTGCTCCTCGTTTCCTTCCTCATTAGTAAAATTATCTGGAACAGTTGTGTAATGGGGGGGCCGTGTGTACAGCAATGGTAGCCCCCCCTCCCAGGAATCCTCATTCGGCGTCACGTTCATTCTTTTTTGTGTGTTTTTTTTTACACGTCAGCGTCAGGTCTCTGTCTCGGTTGTGTGTGATTGTTTCACTCACATATACAAACTTCATCAACACATGAGGACTGACACCGTTGTCACCACAGAGGACACTTCTCAGAGACGCTGAGCCCAGACTTGCTTCTATGTGCTCCCATATGGTCTAGCGGTTAGGGTTCCTGGTTTTCACCCAGGTGGCCCGGGTTTGACTCCCAGTATGGGAATGTTCATTTTTTATACACTTGGCTATTAATCCTATTTTTTAATGCAATTGCTGTCATACATTTCTGTGACATAGATTAAAGAACGGAGGCTATCACTTAAGCATTCCATAATATTTTGCTTTAACTGAGGTGCAGATGAGATCCGTGGCCTGCGAAGGTGCCCGTCATTTTAAAGGACCCTTTGGACATGAACCGGCTGCTGCCAAGGGCTGTTAGGGGGGGCAGTCACCCCTTCTGTCAAAAAACCTATAACCTTCACTCTCTGTGCGAAACGGCGCAGCTTAACGTTTTGTATTAATTTATACTAACGAAAGTTGTTAAAATATGTGTTTAAAAACACCTTGCCTGATATTTCTCGCACAGGTCTATGCTTTTACAGCTGGTTTACAGAAACATTGTCTGATCATTGAGTGAGTAAATCGTTTATCACTACCTAGTGATGTTTTCCACATTTCACGTCAATGTGAATTTTATCTAACTTTATTTCCCAGGGTGTCTTCAATTACATTGTATCTGATAGAATCAAGTTGTGAGCACAGAAAATGTGTTTAGAGTAGAGTGGCTTAAAGTGGAGTGGCACAACGTGGCGTGGAGTGGAGTAGATTGGAGAGACAGAGTGTAGTCTAGAAGAGTTGTTTAAAGTGTTGTGGAGTGGCATGGAGTGCCGTAGAGTGGCAGGGAGTGGTGCATAGTGATGTGGAGAAGCGTAGAGTGGAGTAGCGTAGAGTGGCATAGAGTAGTGTGGTGTAGCGCAGGGTGGCGGTAAAGCAGAGTGGGAAGAGTTTAGTGGTGTAGAGAGAAGCAGAGTGCCAGAGAGTTGTGTAGAGTGGCATGGAGTGGAGTGGCAGAGAGTGGAGTGACATAGCATTGTGTAGAGTGACGTGGTGGCGTGGAGTGACGTAAAGTGGAGTGGAGTGGCATAGGCTGGAGTAAAGATGTACAGAGCGGTGCAGAGTGGCGTAGAGTAGTGGCGTGGAGTGGTGTATAGTGGCAGAGAGTGGAGTGGGGTAGAGTGGAGTAGAGTAGCATGGCGTAGGCTAGCATGGAGTGGCATAGAGTGGCGTGTAGCAGCATGGAGTGGCATAGAGTGCAGTGGCGTAGCCTGACGTTGAGAGATATAAAATGGAGTAGAGTGGCACTGAGCAGTCTAGAGTGGTGTAGGGTGGAGTCAATCAATCAAACTGTCAGGCACTTGTAAAACACAGCTTAGCACCCACGGGGTCTCAAGGCGTTGCTGTGGGTGTGTTGATCAGTCGACCAGAGAGGTCTTGAAATCTTTCACAAACTGCTTCAGCGAGACGGCCTGTCTGAGGTTGTGAGGGAGTGTGTCCATGGAGTGGCATGGAGTAGCATGGAGAGGTATAGAGGCATTGATTAGAGTAGCGTAGAGTGTAGTGGAGTTGGGAAGAGTAGAGTGTCATGGTGTGGCCTAGAGTGGTATAAAGAGGTATGGAGAAGCCTAGAGTAGACTTATGTGGATGAAAGTGGTGTAGAGTAGAGTGGAGATGTGTAGAGCTGAGTGGAGTACAGTTGCATAAAGTGGAGTGGCATAATGTGGATTGGCGTGCCATAGAGTTGTGTAGCGCAGTGTGGAGTGGTGTCGAGTAGATTGGCACAACGTGGGGTGGCATAGACTAGGTTGGTGTAGCATGGAGTGGAGTAGAATGGTACAGAGTGGTGTAGAGTAGAGTGGCATAGAGTGGAATGGAGTGGCAAAGAGTAAAGAGGAGTGGAGTGGCAGAGAGTAGAGAGTAGAGTTGAGTGGTGTGTAGTAGAGGGGAGAGGTTTAGACTAGAGTGGCATAGGGTGATGTGGTATTGAGTGGAGTGGCGTAGAGTGGAGAGGAGTGGCGTAGAGTGGCATAGAGTAGTACAGTTGTGGGTGTGAACTGCTAAAAGGCAGTAATAAAATAGGCATGTACTGGCAAGAATCATTAACATGTAAATGTGTTATTAACATGGCATTTATACATTATAGCAGCTTAATCCAACCCACGCAAAATGTAATTTTATTTCAGTTGTATAACTAAGTCAACAGAGGCAGGCGCAGACAAAGCAGCAAGAGAACTGGAAACAGAGGAAGTGTCCTGAAACGTGTACCTCAATCATAACGTGATCAGCGGATGGACAGTGATTAAGGTGGATCAATCTGTGCTTGGTTCATGCTCCACAAACAGAAAAGGAAGTGACGCCCGGCACACACTGACCAATTAGGATGCAGTAAAGAAGTGACAATGAAGCCAATGAATGTGCGCAATGGGTCGTCTCCATGTCCTTCATTGTAAACAATACTCCTCGCCAGCAAGAGCACATGGAGCGCATGCACCGTCGCAGGTGAGAACTGAAAACTGCTCTGTTATTAATACCTTGGTACTGGAACATGATATAGATACTGGTTGCCTTATCGAATGTCAGATGATGATTGTGGCTCCGCGATTAAGGATCTGTTTCCTCTTGGCTACTCAGCACTTTATGCCCATTGGGCTGTTTAAATTGTGGAGGGGCTTGCTCTCATTGTGAAAAACGATTAGAAACATTGTATATTCTAATATTCACCTAAATCTTAAAATCTTATTGGCCAGAATTTCTGACCTACCCCACTCTGATGAGAATTTGCTGTAATACACTGCCTCCCTCCCTGTACCGTCTCCCTCACATGCCCTCTTGGCTACTGCCTTGTCTCAGCTCAGTTGAGACAAGCCCACAGACACTTCCAATGAAAAATAAGGACCATCTTTTCTCCTGTTAATTTAAGTAGGAGTTATTTTGCCCTCTAACGTATATAGGGTTATCCTCTATACATTATCTGCTCTGATTTCTCTTTCTGATAGTCCTTTTCCCCTAATCGCTGTTCAGATCCTGCTCATCAGGGAGGGCACACCCTGGATTGTGTCTGTACGAAAAATTGTAAACTGTGTGTTGAGCCCCCTACGTGGCCGAGTTGGTCGGACCATTCACTCCTTGTCTTTTACATTACTCAGGGGCAGGTCCACCCTTGGTCAGATCTTTCTAAATCTGATACCTCTAAAAATTTTAGATGGGGTAAACTGCTAAATGATCCTAATTTTACCAAACAGCCACAGAACTCCACCCCTATTTTATCAGGCGACACTTCGGATAACATTGCATCTTTTAATAAATGGATCCTACGGACAGCTTCTAATCTGTCACTGATAATCTCAGAGAGAAGATCATCCAAGTCTGCCCCCTCAGCCCCCTGGTTTAATTCAATATTGAAAGAGCAACTTCTACACTGCAAGCAGCTTAAAAGAAAATGGTGTATGGCTTATGATTTAGAAGATCTGGTGCAATTTAGAGTAGCACAAACATTTTATCACAAACAGATCAAAGTTAGCAAAAAAAGGCTTACTATGCCAACTTAGTTGAGGAGGCCCACAATGACCACAAATTCATTTTTGGAATTTCAAATATCTTCTAAAAACCTTTAGCCTCCACGAGGCAGATCCCCCGTCCTAATCTTTTTGTAATCAGATTTCTTCTTATTTTGTAGACAAGATACAGGCTATTAAAAAGGATTTTAAGATTGCTATGTATACCTCTTTTAGCATAGGAATAGACACTCCTTTAAATACTGAAACTGAGAACTTGGAATCTTTTCCGGAAATTTTGCCTGCTCAGTCTCGTCAGGTGATTTTAACTTGTAATTCGGGATCTCCGAAAGACCCCGGCACCACCCCATGTCTACATAAGATTGTGGAATTAGTCAACCCTTTTATATATCATATATTGAATTATTCCTTGAGATCAGCAGAAGTCTCTATGGAATGGAAAATGATGATGGTTAAACCCCTAAGGAAGAAGGCTCATCTAGATCCTACCAGGTTTGCCAATTTACTTCCTATTTCCCTGTTACCTGTTATGGGTAAAATCACTGAAAAGCTAGTGAATACTCAGTTGATGACCTTCATAGAGAACTAATGTATTGCATTCTCTGCAATCAGGTTTTCAGCCTAACAATTCCACGAAGTCCGCTTGGGTAGAAGTAGATGATACCTTAAGACTGGCTTTGGATGCTGGAAACAATGCTGCATTGATCTTATTAGATCTATCTGCAGCATTTGACACCATCTTGCATGAGATCCTTTTACAGGGTGTCAGAGAATGTGGAATTTTGGGCCAGGCCTTTTTCTGGCTAAAGTCATTCCATAGTAATAGAAACCAGACTGTTAAACTAGGACCATACTTTTCTGAAGAATCTATTATCACATCTGGGGTCCTGTAGGGATCTTCCTTGAGCGCCCTATGGCTGGCAAGCATCACCTCTTTAGGTGTGAGTTTGCTAACAACAAACATAGAGTGGGTCTTGGATAAACCCCTTTCATGCATTGGCTTCCTCCAAACAGCCTCTTTCAAACATTGGCTTTGGACTTTTCAATCACGTCGTGATGCAGCTTATTGGAGTACTGGATCCTCAGCTAATGCTGTTGGTTGTTTGTGTGTATCCCTCCACGTCCACTTGAATGCACTTGAGAGCATGCATTGAACTGCAGAAGGGACTACTTTGAAACTATAACAGTCACTTATAACTTCTACTGACACACGCCCATGTGTCTCGCTCTATTGTGTTGATGCTGTGTTAGAACATTAAACACACAGCTATGTGCTTTGATAATAGTTGTTGATTTGTTAGCTGCGAGTAAGCAGGCAGCCATCATTGTGGTCAACTGGTAAATAGGGTGAGTCCCTCACAGCTGGGACCAAGTGCCAATGATGGCTGCACTCCCATACCTGTTGTGTCCAGCCGCTGAGGTTCCTCTCTATAGCAAACGGAGGTTAACACGGGCACTATTCAAACCTGAAGTGAAAGTGAGTTTATGCAGTGCAGCAATGAGGGTGATATAAGTAGTGCTTTGTTGGTGGAAACCATGTGAAGTGCTTCTGTGAGGATCACTATGTGCAGTGCATAAGTGATGGACCACTGCAGCACTACAATGAGTAATGTGCACTGCATTTTATTTCATACCACCCAGGGCACAACTCCTAAAAAAACATAAGTGGGGGGACGAACCAAGTTAGGCAGTATGTAAGTGACATCCTGGCATGTGACATCACACATGGCATCAAAGAAACTGACATCACAGAATGTTGCACCAAAACACATAACCTCAAAAGAAGTGTCGTCACAAGAAGCATGTCAGACCTATAACCTTGAGGGTGGTCTTCCCCTAAACCTTTTAGCTACTTACTTACAGTTTTTGCTGAAATACGTTTTTGCTGGTCTGCATACTCTGTACACTTTGCCAATGCAAATCAGTGCTGAAGTGCTTGTGCTCACTCCCCTAAACATGGTTTGATTGGCATGTACCTAATTGGCACATTTATTTTACTTTTAAAATTTAACCAGGGACTGGAAATTAAGGCTCTCATTACGACCCAGGCGGGCGGGGGAGAAGTGGTGGTAATACCGCCAACAGGCCGGCAGAAAAAAATGGAATTATGACCATGGCGGTTACCACCATGGTAATCTGCCACTTCTCCACTCCGACCGCTGGCCTGGAGACTTCGGTCTCCAGCCCAGCGGCCGTCACCAGACCGCCGGCGGTATCAGGACCCTGCATACTGCCATGGATTTCGGGTGGTTTGGAACCAAAACGAAATCCATGGCGGTAGGCACCATCAGTGCCAGGGAATTCCTTCCCTGGCACTGATAGGGGTCTCCCCCACCCCAAGTCCTCCCCCCACACCGCCAACCCCCTTAAACCCCCCCAAAGGTGGCAGGACCCCCCTTCCCACCCCAACCCCAACATTAACACCCCCCCTCCCCACCCTCACCCCAACATTAACACACACACCCCCTACATGCAAACAAACACTACAACAACACATACCCGCACACATACAAACAGACATGCAAACAGACCGACCCGCACACATTTTCCAGACACACAACACAACCCCTGCATGCATACACGCACCCACACATCCACTCTACATACTCACAGGCACACCCCCAAGCACGCACACAACACACAACACCCCCCGCCCCCACCCCTAACAGACGATCACCTTACCTTGTCCGGTGATCCTCCGGGAGGAGACGGGATCCATGGGAGCTGCTCCGCCGCCAGCTCCCCATCACCAGAACACCGCCACACCGAATCCTGGGTTGGGATTTGGTGGGCGGTGTTCTGATGACGTGGAGGTGGAGCAGCCTCCACTTCCCCGCCGATCGCCAGTTTGGCTGCTGGCGGCTCTCCGTACAAAAAAGGACGGAGGGCTGCTAGCAGTCATGATTCGCTGTGCTGAAAACCACCTGCACTGGTGGTCGTCAGCACAGCGGTACCTCAGCGGTCTTGGAAAAAGACTGTCGAGGTTGAAATGAGGGCCTATATGCTGCCAGTGGGCCTGCAGTGTCGTGAGAACCTCCAGGAGTCAGATTGGTCACTTCTTTTTTAGCTTAGTGTTTTATCCATGTCTCTCTCTTGGAATGTTAGTATGTTGTGTAAGAATGTTAGTGGATTGAATTGTTGTGGAGATTCCAGGGGAATGTGAGGACTGAGAGGACAGTTGCGGTGAGAGACGGAGGTTGGGATGCTTTTCCCCATTCAAACCTATCTATTCCGCAATAAAAGAAGAGACTTGGACTACAACCTCAATTCTTGGCATTCGTTTGGATATCCGCAATCGCTTTGTAACACTGGCAACGAGGGGCTTACCTGCGCGACTCGCAGAAGCATTCTGACTTCACTTTGTGTTTTCACTAGAGTGCGCAATACTTCTGTTGGACTCTCACGCCGTGAGTTTGCCTTGTCACCTTAATTTTCCGTTATTTTTCCTTGTTTGGAGCACTTTTGAACTCTATGCTTTGTAGGTTTTGTGTTTACGGCTGTTGCTGTTTCTTCGGCTCGAGTGTTATTCCTTAAACTCGAGCGTCCTGTTTCCATGGCAACCACCTTATCCTTTGGAGTCCTGCGTGAGCGCGCTCACGTGTTTCTGCCATCACAAGCGTCTTGTTCCTGTTGTCAGTGCCTGTTTCCAGGCAACCACGCGGGTCTACCCAAAGCTTGTGCGTCTTTGTTCCGGCATGAGCAATCAGTGTAGCCGCGTCATCATTGCATAACAACGCTTCTGTGGCAACCACGCAGGTCTACAAATATCTCATGCGTCTTTGTTCCAGCACAAGCAATCAGTGTAGCCGCATCATCGTCGCATAGTAACGCTTCCATGGTTTTGTAAACCACTAGAGCGTTGCTTGCTGTGTGCTTCCGTCCTCTGCTCCCAGTTACGCTTCAGTGTTTCATGGCTGGCCCTGCAGGACCTTACTTTTTTGTTTGTTTGCGGCCATTTTTTACCTATTTGGAGATTAATTTTTGTTCTTCTCTCAGTAACCAGGATTACTTTGCGCTTTGCCTATTTGCACATTATCTTGACTTCACGAAGATTATTGAATTTTATTACTGCAACAGTGACAACCTGTTCCTTCTCTTTCCTCAGCCTGTTGTGGTTTATCTTACTGCGACAGGCACGCATTGATACCTCATTATTGGTGCTCTACACATCTAAACAAGGACTTGAGACATTTCATTGTTTCTTTAATTTTATTTCTTTTGGTTGTGTTTTTTTGTTTCCTTTTCCTTTCCTTTTCTTTTGTGTTATTCTCTTCTTTTGGTTAATTCTGGTAATGCAGAACGTGCTGCTCCTCCTTTCTTTCTCTCCACCCCTGGTGAACCTCCCATCAGGTGGGGTAAATGGAAGAAAGTTTTTGAAAGGTATGCCAGAGTTTGTGGAACCTCACTAAGTACTGAAAGGAGAACTGCGTTTTTACTACACTGTTTAGCTACGGAAGGCCAAGAGGTTTTTGATCATCTCCTTGAAATCCCTGACAGTGAAACAATCAATCTAAATGAGTATGAAATTTGCATTTGAAAATTAGATTTGCATTATTTACCAAAGGTTAGCACCATATTGGAAAGATATTATTTCGGTAAAAGATTACAGATTGAAGGGGAAACTGTTGAAAACTATGTTACTGATTTGAGACATTTGGCCTCCTCATGCAAGTTTGGTTCTTCTTTAGAGGAAAGAATTTGGGATCAATTTATGCAAGGTTGCAATATTGACAAAGTACATGATAAGTTGTGGTTGTTGGATGCTCCTCATCTGGATGAAGTAGTTTCTCTTGCAAAAAGAATTGAACATTCCTTGAAATGTGTTGAAGTTATGAGAAAGCATGGTTCTAATGATGTTTCTGTGGTAAAAGACAGTAAATTCAAAAGTCATAAGGATGTCAATAGAGAGGTCCCTCAGAACTCCATTAAAAAGAAAAGATGCTATAGGTGTGGTAAAACAGGGCATTTTGCTAATGATAAGGCGTGTCCAGCTATTAACAGTTGCTGTTTATTCTGCAAGAAGAAGGCTAATTTTTTGTCTGTGTGTAATCAACGGAAGTCTAAGCAAACTGTGAATTCCATTGATGATCACATGAATGAGAGTAAGAATGGTAGTGATTCTCAGTGTGGTCAGATTGTTTTACAAATATCTGACAATGGTTTTAAGGGCCCTTTGGATTATGTTATGGTGGAAGGGAAAAAGACCATGATGCTCTTTGATTCTGGTGCCAAAATCACTATAGTATCTAATCAATTCTATCAGGAACATCTAAAAGAGAGAATTCAGTTATTGAAACCTGATATCAGACCATGTGCATATGTTGTAATTTAGTAGTGATTAGATTAAGCATTAGCAGAAGACATCTTGTATTTAGCAACTATTGTGAACATTTTGCGGAATCCATTTGTATTCATGGCAGCCATTTTCTCTGCCACATGCTGCCATGTGCTAGCCATGTTCTCTGTCCTACCTTCCTGTTAACTACTCTTGAAAATCTGTCTAGTGACAAGTTATATTTAGTATCTCCCACTTTGCACATGCCCAGTAAGGTCTGCAGCTGTTAGTAATTAGTAACCAATAGTAATGTGTCTACTAGTCCTTGAAAACTGTTAGCCCCTCCTACCTGTCGACTGTGCATTTCCATATGACCTTATATGTATATAAGTCTTGCTTCTATAATTGTACCAACTTCTTTTAGCCCCTGCATTGGTATAAAAGGACCATGCTCTCTTAGTTCAGTGTGCTACTTCAAACATTACCGAAGGGTGCTGTTTGAACTGCAGAACCACCTCATGAGGTTTAATAAACTTTGGGGCTCATTCTGAGCCCGGCGGGCGGCGGGAGCCGCCCGCCTGGAGGGAGCCGCCAAATGACCGCACCGCGGTCAGAAGACCGCGGCGGCCATTCAGACATTTCCTCTGGGCCGGCGGGCGCTCTCCAAAAGAGCGCCCGCCGGCCCAGAGGAAATGCCCCTGCAACGAGGACGCCGGCTCAGAATTGAGCCGGCGTAGTTGCAGGGGTGCGACAGGTGCAGTTTGCACCCGTCGCGTATTTCAGTGTCTGCATTGCAGACACTGAAATACACAGTGGGGCCCTCTTACTGGGGCCCCTGCAGTTCCCATGCCATTGGCATGGGCACTGCAGGGGCCCCCAGGGGCCCCGCGGCACCCCCTACCGCCATCCTGTTCCTGGCGGGAGACCCGCCAGGAACAGGATGGCGGTAGGGGGTGTCAGAATCCCCATGGCGGCGGAGCGCGCTCCGCCGCAATGGAGGATTCCCCCGAGCAGTGGGAAGTCGGCGGGAGACCGCCGACTTTCCGCTTCTGACCGCGGCTGAACCGCCGCGGTCAGAATGCTCGTGGGAGCACCGCCAGCCTGTTGGCGGTGCTCCCGTGGTCGGTGGCCCTGGCGGCCGTCAGAATGACCCCCTTTGTCTTTTATTTCAGTTTCTGTGCCAACTTCTTCCTATATGGTCTGAGGACTTTGTGCAGAGAAGGGCGAACCCCTTGCACTAGTAGGCCTTGCTGAGGCTTACTTCGACAAATTGGCGCCCGAACAGGGACTCATCGGTGACTCGGACACCCGACAGATTGGTCGCGACGAAGGATTGGGATCTCGCTGCGGACGATCAATGCCTGAGGAGACCTGAGTCTTGGCAACCACAGCGTTTTTCCCTTCTTTCTGATTTGACCATCCAGATGGCACCGGTCCTCGACTGAGATCCTTTTTGTTCATTCGTCGTGCAGTGACCATTTGGTCGATTTTAGAACTTGGCAGTTAGAACCTGGACGCCCTGTGATTGGTAAGAGCCGTTTTACGGCACTTGCTGTGGGTTTTGATGCCTTTGTTTCACCACTTACTGTGGCTCTCGTGTTTTGGGTGACTAGTCAATTTGTGTCCTTCGAATTGATATATAAATTGCAATTTATAGAGGCAGGTAATGAGGATAATTTTCTCCAATTTAATTTTGATTTGAACAGCACTTTAAGTGCTACTTTGATTATAGTACTGCATATTCTGCACTATTTTTGGCATGCCTGTTTTTAGCGCACTTCGTAGGATGTGTTGCTTTTGTAATGGTACCAATTTGAGACTGGAAGAATCGCAACCGGCGCCCCCAGAGGGAACGCCCAATAGAGATATGTATGATAAACACGGTCTTTCTTCTATAATGTACAGCACATTATGGAATAAATACACTAGTGCGGATCCTGAGTTACGTTGGCCTATGCATGGGTCATTTGGTTTGCGAAAGATTGAGTATGTGGAACAATGTATGTGTAAGCGAAGGTCTAGGCACAAAATGTTTGACTGTGTACGAATGTGGGAGAAAGAAGTGCATGGACGAGTGAAGCGTGAGCAAGCCTTGCTTGAGAAAGAGCAGCGGAAGAATGTATATGTGAAAGCATTGGAAATGAGAAAGAAATAAATAAATTACTTTAAAGGAGCTAGAAGAGAAAGAACGTAAATTACAGGTAACTGGCCAATACACTGTTAGGCAACCTCTCTATCCTATCCTTAATAAACCACACAATGATTTTTTGTTACTAGATCGCCCTCCACCTCCGTATGTCGTTCCTTTTGCCCCTCATGAGTTAGCTGAGGTCTCCGGTTCAGAGCAACAGAAGATACAAGACAGTCGCTCTATGTTGCCTGCTGACCGTGCGTCTGAGCTTAGATCTATCGTAGCGTTGTCTCTGCTTCTGAACTTTTAGACAACATGAAAGGGTGGACTGAAAAGGAGCAGCTATATTTTACTGAGGCATTTGGCACAGAAGTTATTGAACTATTTCGGAAATATTCTGATGAGTTAGAGCCCGATGATGTAGCAGCTGATCATAAGCAAATGCGTGATGGTCTTTTTGTTTTCTCCCAGGTGGCTGATGAAATCAGGCGTTTGGTGAAATTATGTGTTGTGGCAGTCCGTTTGCAAGTGGAGAAAAGGGCCATGGATGTAGTTGTACGGACATCTGAGACCAGCGGGGTGCAAGCTTCCATCTCCGACACAGATAAGACTATGATAGTTCACGCAAAACCAATGCGGGAGGCCGCGCCTTTGTATGTTCCTCCTAAAGGATCGGGGACAAGTGATGATAAAACTTCTGTTGATGCTCAGGGTTATTTTATTTATAATTGGGTGTATACTCCTTGGAACAGGGCAGATGTAATGGCACTAAAACAGCATTACCTGACCCGCGGAAAAATCCAGCTGCCTTTTATGAGGAAGTTGAGGGAGCAATTAGTTCTTGTACTATGACGTTGGCTGATATTGATTTATTTTTCAGATTGATATTACCGCCAGATATGTGGAGAACTGTTCGTAAAGTTGATGATCGTGTAGTTTTTGGGGCGTCATGGAAAGAATTAGAACAGATGGACGGGGATAGGGAACCTGCGAAAAAGCCGTATCAGTTGATTCTAGATCTTCCCGCAGCCATATTAGTTAAGTTAAAAATGATTACTCCCCCTAAAAAGATAGATTGGACTGTTTTAGCGTCTTGTAAGCAAAAGGCAGATGACTCAGTCTCCGATTTCTTTACACGCTTTGAAGAAGCATTTCATGATTTTAGCGGCCAGTTATTGTCAGATGATACGGGCAGACATTTGTTTGTCGATAAATATGTCGCAAATCTGTTACCAGGAATAGCTAGTCGTCTAAAAGCTAGTGAAAGTTCATGGACTACCTCTACTCCGGTTTCTCTTTTGACTATGGCTCAGTAACATGAACGTCAGGAATTAGAAGCAAAAGGTAGCGAGGAGAAAAAGATTAAAGAATTAAAGATGAAGGTTATGTTGGCTCAAGCTTATGGTCCGCCTTTTAGAGGTAGTGATAGAGGTGGACGTGGATCTTATGGTTCTTCTTACACTCGTTTGAATTTGTCTGATGATCAGTGTGCGTATTGTAAGAAATTTGGGCATTGGGCTGCCGATTGTCTAGCACTACGTGTTCAGCAGTGTTCACGTGGTCGGGGACAAATGAGAAATCGCTCAGGATATTCAGGGCCTAGAAGAAGCACAAGTGATCATGCTAGGGTTGATGCTAATGTACGAGGGCAGGATGGGTTTAACACTTTTGATAAACGCAACCAATACCAGATGTCTAACTATGTGCAGCCTGATTTCCAAGATTCTGCTTATGCATAGGATTGCCTAGGATGGGGTAAGGAATCAGTTGAATTTCCAGTAGATCAGAGGGGTCCCTATGTTACAACACATGTTTTGGGTTCTACTGATCAGTTTCTGGTTGATACAGGAGCTACTCGTAGCGCCTTGTCTAAACAGTTGGTTCCAAGGGCTCCCCTGTCTGGCTTAACCATTACATCAATAGGTTTCGATGGAACACCTTCCCCTAGCCCATTGTCACAACCACTTGCATTCCATGTTGATAAATGTACTGCTCCATGTCCGTTTTTGCTTTCTCCAAATACACCAGACAATATTGTGGGTCTTAATATGCTCAAGTATTTCAGGGCTACAATACGATGCTCTCCTGAAGGGTGCGAGTTATTTGGAATGACAATCATCCTGTGATGGAAAGAATTTGTCTTGTTAAAGAGGATATTGCATTAGCTTCACTCCCTAGTACTTTGTGGGCTACTTCAGATACTGTTGTGGGACAAATGATTATTCCACCGGTACATATTAGTGTCAATGAGGGAGCTGTAGTGCCACGTTTCCCTCAATACAAAATTTCACAGGAGGGCGAAGAAGCACTCACACGAATTATGCATGATCTTATTGCAGTTGGAGTTGTTGCGGAAGTTCTGTATATTGTTTGTAACAGTCCGATTCTTCCTATTCTGAAAAAGGATACTGATACTAGGATTTACCAATCCATTATTGATTTACGAGAAGTGAATAAGATTGTGGTACCACAATATCCTGTGGTATCTGACATCACAACACTTCTTACTTTGGTTCCCCCGACAGCAACTATGTTCTCTGTGATAGACTTGAAGAATGCTTTCTTTTCGATCCCTATTCATCCTGACAGCCGATATTTGTTTGGTTTTACTTTGAATAAACAATCATTTAGATTTTGCAGAGTTCCTCAAGGCTATGCTGAGAGTCCTAGTATTTATAGTCAAGCGTTAAAACAACAACTTGATTCTTTTGTTTTGCCTGAGGGTTGTGGCTCTCATACAATATGTCGATGATATTTTGTTGGCAGCTGATATCCCTGAGCAATATGAAAAGTGCACTTTGTCCTTACTTCTTTTCTTGCTTCACACCATCATAAAGTGTCACGAAAGAAATTGCAATATTGTAGACCAAAGGTAACCTATTTAGGTCACCTTTTGTCTAAGGAGGGCCGTGCACTTACATCAGATTGTATTCAAGCAATTTTAGACACACCAGTACCCTCTACTCAGAAAGATGTTTGTGCATTCCTTGGTCTTACTTCTTTTTGTAGGCAATGGATATCAGGGTTTTCACACATTGTCAAACCTTTGCTAGCACTTTTGACTAAAGATACTCCAATGCCCCTCCCATGGACAGATGAATGTGAGACTGCTTTCCGGCAGTTACGACAAGCTCTTTGTTCAGCACCAGTGTTAGGTACTCCATATTACACAAAGCCTTTTGCACTTTACGTACATGAGAAAGATGGATGTGCATTGTCAGTTTTAGTACAGACACATGGCGATAAGCAGCATCCCTGTGCATATTTTTCAGCAGTACTTGATCCTGTCGCTCGAGCGTTGCCTGGGTGTTTTCGTTCAGTTGTGGCAACAGCTGTGTCAATACGTCAGAGTGAAGGGATAGTTTTGTCACACAAGCTGTTGGTGTTAGTACCCCATGTGGTTGATGCTCTTTTAAATCAAACAAAGACGCAACATTTAACTAGCGCTCGCCTGACAGGATATGAATTGACATTGCTGGCTCCTCACATTACACTGAAGAGATGTGTAACACTAAATCCAGCCACTTTGTTGCCATAGCCGGTGACTCAGCCTCAGTCACAAGAAACACATGATTGTATATTCCTTACCGAAGAACAGACAAAGGGTCGTATTGTTTCACAAGATATGCCCCTTCCAGATGTAGAAGGGGAATTGTGGGTTGATGGGTCTTGTTTGAAGTTGCCAGACGGTACGACCTCAGCTGCATATGCAATCACCACAATACACACAGTAGTGGAGACAGCTCGTATACCACAGAAGTCAGCTCAAGCAGCTGAACTAATAGCTTTGACACGAGCATGTGAACTTAGTACTGACTTATGTGTGAACATTTATACACACAGCCGCTATGCTTTTGGAGTAGCTCATGATTTTGGTTTGCTTTGGAAGGAGAGAGGCTTTCTCACATCCCACGGTATGCAGATAATGCACGGAGAATTAGTGCATAACCTCTTAACTACATTGACATATCCAAAGGAACTAGCTATTGTGAAATGTAGTGCACACAAGAAAGTGACTGATAAGATAGGGCAAGGTAATGCCCTTGCGGACCGCGTAGCACGTGAGACAGCGATGCAGCGAAGTACTACTTCTATGTATGTAGTGAAGTCACAAGCTGAACGTTGGCATAATGCTAGACAAGACGTATTAGATATGCAGAAATCTGCTTCTGTGAAGGAACGTGAGCAATGGTCTGAAGAAGGAGAATTGGATGATGAGGGCTGTTGGCGGAATAAGCAGATGGATAAATGGAAATTGCCAATAGCTTTTTTACAACCTATGGTTCAGATGGCACATGGGCTGGCACATGTTGGAGCTTCAACAATAATGAAGTTGCTTACGCAAGTTTGGGAGCATCCAGAAGTTTCCAGTACAGCTAAGAGAGTAGTACAGTCTGTTTGCAATACAATCCTGGAAAGGGGACACGAACTCCTGCAGGAGGGTTTGCTACACCAACTGCACCTTTCGAAGTTCTACAAATGGATTATATTCAGCTTGAACGCTGCAACAATTTAAAGTATGTCTTGGTGGTGGTATGTGCCTTCAGTAAATGTATAGAGGTGCACCCCACAAAGGATAATACTGCCATTACCACAGCGAAGGTGCTTTTCAAATAATTTTTCCCTATATTTGGTGTTTGCAGACTTTTATGGAATGATAACGGACCTCATTTTGTTGGGGAAGTTATTAACTATGTCCTGAAAGGATTAGGGATCAAACAGAAGTTCCATGCGGTTTTCCACCCACAATCAGCAGAGTTAGTGGAAAGGTATAATGCTACTTTGAAGCTGAAGTTAGCGAAGATACAGGCTTCCACATCCTTAACTTGGCCGGATGCATTACCGTTGGCATTATTGTCTATTAGGTCAGTGCCACACTCTTGAATCGGCCTTACTCCCTATGAAATAGTGTTTGGAAGGCCAATGAACATTTGGGGAGTTCCTAAGCCAAATTGTGTAAATGATGTACCTTGTGTCCTGATGAATGATTATTTGGCACAGTTAACCGACAATTTGTTTTCTATTCATCAACAGGTTCGAGAAGCACTTCCTGACAGATCTACAGGTGAAGGCCATGAACTCCGACCTGGTGACCAGGTGATGATTAAGTCCTTTAAAAGATCAAGCAGCTTGGAACCAAGGTGGCGAGGCCCAGAGCAGGTGCTCCTTCCGACAAGGACAGCAGTTCGAGTGACGAACCGAAAGAATTGGGTCCATAGTACTCACTGTAAGAGAGTGCTACCTACCGTGGTGGAACCTGCTGTGCTGACCGATCATCGAGAGATCTTGACTACGGAGAAAGGCCGTGCTATATCACCTGACCAATCTGTGGAGTTCTTACCGGACCATACGATTTCTGGAGTGTCGCGATATAATTTGAGACCGAGGAAAGAATCTGTAGTGCTGAAAAAAACTGGTTGAGCTACCACCCTGGGTTAGTGAAACGGAGAGCCAATGTGGCAAGGGGGGGGATCAGCTATGCATTAGAGTAGTGACACCCGTCTTGGCCCATGGTGAAGAAATCAGCGGCTGCCCAGGGATCAGAGCTCCAACGATTGTTTTTAATTAATTTCTGAAAGGGTCGATTATCACTGTTGCTAAAATGAATAACAAAGTGATCATTAGTACTATGGGGTTTGTTGTTGTTTTGGTGGTTATAGCAATAATCACCTGGTTTGTTGAAAAGAAGGCTCCCGCTCATGAGTTTTTTGTTGCCACTACTCCAGTACCAGAGGATCACTATTACTTTACACTTCCCTATTATGAGCAGAAGCACCGTCAATCGTACTTCAATAATACATTCATTCAGATGTTGCATCATACTCATAATGCTACAAATACTACTCAATGTTGGGTATGTGGAATGATACCTGTGCATCAAAAGAAAGGAGGAACACCTTTCATTCCTCTTCCTTTTTCACACAATGGTTCTTGTCAAGCTTGGCATGTGCTTTTGTTTGCATCTAAAAAACGTACAGAGGGCGGACTTCTTTTTCGCCTTAATAAAGTATGTTACAAAGACAAAGATGGGTATCCCCAAGCCAAACTAACTAAATGGGAATGGGAAGAGTATCAACCGGACAATGTTTCAATACCATATGTCTTCACAAATATAAGAGACTCTGACAAGAAAGAACAATTTGTGATTTCTGTTACAAAAACGAAAGCAGATTTATATATACGTAGCATTGGGCGAATTCCAGGGGGGATAAGCGATTGTAACTTGATTTTAACTAATGAGGGTGTAAATAATAGTAGTTTTACAGCGTCATATAATACCTATTTTATTTGTGGTAACTATGGATATTACCAACTACCTGTTGGGTGATCAGGTGTGTGTCACATATTTTTTCTATTACCCCCTGTGTTTTTGGCACCTGCATTATATCACCATGATTTTAAACTGTTCAATGACATCATTAAAATAGATATAACAGGACAATAAGTACAAATGAGGTAGACCAAATGAACACTAGGCTGCAACAATATGTTGATTTTAATTTAGGGTTGTTCTCCTTTGTGGGTGCTGCGTTAAACAGTAGGAAAGTGAGACGATTGACTAGGGTTGTGGAAGCTGTTACCAATCAGGCAGCTCTGGCACTTGGGAATATTACCGAGGTACTCCAAATTGCGAGGATTGTAGCGCTCCAAAATCGTATGGTACTAGATGTGATATTAGCTGATCGAGGTGGTGCATGTCGCATCATCGGTAGTAGTTGCTGCGTTTTTATTCCAGATCACTCACCTTCAGTATATGATGCAATATCAAAATTGCATAAAATTGCTGCAGAAATCCACACAGAAACTGGTACTTGGACTTTTTTCTGTATGGTTTTGAGCTCTTGTTTCTGCCTGCGGCTGGAAACTACTGACTATCCTGTGTGTAATGATTGCAATATTTTTCACATGCTGTATCTGTATTCAGTGTGGTCCAATGTTCTGCTCCATGTGTATTACTGCTTGTATGCCTACCAAAATAAATATTACAGAAATGAAAGCACAACACATGTTAGATAAGGAAATAGCTGAAATGATGAGCATAAATGTACAAGATGAATATTTAGATTATCCCAGAAAGACGAATGTCTTCAGCTAATGCTCAAAGGGTCGTCTGTTGTAATTTAGTAGTGATTAGATTAAGCATTAGCAGAAGACATCTTGTATTTAGCAACTAATGTGAACATTTCGCGGAATCCATTTGTATTCATGGCAGCCATTTTCTCTGCCACATACTGCCAAGTGCTAGCCATGTGCTCTGTCCTACCTTCCTGTTAACTACTCTTGAAAATCTGTCTAGTGACAAGTTATATTTAGCATCTCCCACTTTGCACATGCCCATTAAGGTCTGCAGCTGTTAGTAATTAGTAACCAACAGTAATGTGTCTACTAGTCCTTGAAAACTGTTAGCCCCTCCTACCTGTCGACTGTGCATTTCCATATGACCTTATATGTATATAAGTCTTGCTTCTATAATTGTACCACCTTCTTTTAGCCCCTGCGTGGGTATAAAAGGACCATGCTCTCTTAGTTCAGTGTGCTACTTCAAACATTACCGAAGGGTGCTGTTTGAACTGTAGTACCACCTCATGAGGTTTAATAAACTTGGTCTTTTATTTCAGTTTCTGTGCCAGCTTCTTCCTATATGGTCTGAGGACTTTGTGCAGAGAAGGGCGAACCCCTTGCACTAGTAGGCCTTGCTGAGGCTTACTTCGACACATATGGTGGAGAACCTATAGAGTTACATGGCTATTTTGTTAGGCTTGATTGAGTATGGTCAACGTTATGTCTCTGGCAAGATCTATGTTTCTAAAAAGGGTGACAGCATAATTAGTTCGTGGCATCAAAAGGATTTGGGAGTCATGCTTCACCCTGACAGTTTCCCCCCATAATTCTAAAAGAGCAGCTATTTGTTGAGGAGGTGGGGAACACCTTGGCATGCTCTGATTTAGTGACATCCCTTCATCGTGATTTTAGTGATATCTCCAGTGACAAAATAGGTTGTATGCAAGGGTATTCACACAGGATTAAGTTGCTTCCTGGTTCTATTCCTTTCTACAGTAAAGTTCGTAGTGTCCCCATTTCTGTGAGGAGTGATCTTCAGGCTTAGCTAGAGAAGTTGAAGGATCAAGGGGTGATTGAAGAGGTGGAAGGTACGGAGTGGTTAGCTCCTATTGTAATTGCCAAGAAGACTAATGGCAAAATTAGGTAATGTGTGGATCTTCGTAAGCTCAACAATTGCATTGTGGTTGACAGGTATCCCCTTCCTAATATCTCTGAGTTGCTTTCCATGGTCTCTGGAGCTAAAGTATTTTCTACAATCTATCTCACTTCAGCTTATCACCAAGTTGAATTAGATGAATCCTGTAGAAACTTTACAGCTTATATTACCCCATTTGGTACCTTTAGATTTATATGGCTACCTTTTGGTCTGATCTCTGCTGTCTCAGTATTTCAAAGAATAATAGAAAGTGTTTTGAAAGGCATATGCGGGGTGTGTGTGTGTGTGCATCAGGACAACATTCTGGTTTATGGCAGAGATGCTAATGAACATGTGATGAGCTTAGGAAGGTTCTAGGGAAAATTGTGGAATGTAGTTTGACCATTAAAGCTGAGAAATGCAAGTTTGGAGTTAGTACAATTGATTATTTAGGACACATCATTACCGGTGAGGGTGTGTTGTCCAAGAAAGAACTATTGATACCATTCGATGTTTATCACCTCCTACGTCTGAAGAAGACTGAATGCGATTTTTAGGCATGGCTGAATATTACAGTAAGTTTGTCAGAAATGTTGCTAGTTCTTGTTTTAGTAGGAGGTGTTTATTAAAGGAAGGAGTTGAATTTACATGGAACGAGGAATGTGAGAAGGAATTTGTTGATTTGAAGGAATCTCTCTCAAAGGCGCCTGCTTAAAAATACTTCAATCCAATTGTACAATCTATATTAACTACAGATGCCAGTAGCAAGGGGTTGGGAGCTATTTTACAACAAGGAGATCTGGATCCTGAAAACACTATTGCATTCATATCTAGAAGTTTGAAGGGCGCTGAAACCAAGTATTCTGTCATTGAGAGGGAGACTCTTGCAGTATTCTGGGCCATTAGAAAATTGAAAAGTTTTTGTGGAGAGGGTCGTTTATTGTAAGATCGGATCACAAACCGTTATGTGAAGTTTTTTGCTCCAAAGATATTGAATTTGTCTCAAGTAAGATCAAAAAATTGATTGTTGGACTGCAAGAGTATGATTTCGTTGTGGAATATGTTCCTGGTCTATACAATCTGTCAGCTGATGTTTTGTCAAGGTTAGTTTCTTGAGAATCTAAGACCCAGGAGAAAGAGTGTCTGAATGATGATTTGGAGTGTTTTGATCATGTGTGTGAGGTTAATTTCGAAATAATCCCAGAAGTGAAATGGCGTGAGGAGACTTTGGCTGATAGTGTATTGAAGGAAGTCATCAAGTTGCTACGGGATGGGTGGAAGAATAAACATCAGGGAGAGTAGTGGATTGTGGAATGTAAGAAATGAACTAGCGGTTGATCGCAACCTGCTGCTGAGGGGTACAAGATTGGTCCCTTCCTCAAATGTGAGAGTTCACTTGATAAATCAAGCTCATAGCAGTCATATGGGCATTTCAAAGACTAAAGAGAGAATATGTTCCTCTTACTGGTGGCCGGGCATGGATACTCATACTGAGAGAGTGGTGAGAGATTGTATACAGTGTGCTGTTAGTGAAAAAGCTAAAAAACCTAAAGTGCAATCCCTGGTGATTAGAGATATGCCTAGAGGACCGTGGGAAGACATTGCTTTGGACTTTTTAGGACCCATTTATGGTGGGAACATGGCAGAATATGTGATTGTGGTTATTGACATGTTTTCAAGGTGGCCTGAAGTATGTTTTACTAAAAGCATCGAGACTTGTAAGGTGATAGAATTCACGAAAGACTTAATAATTAAAGAAGGCATACCCTCTACTCTACTTACGGATAATGGTGTGCAGTTAGTTTCCAGAGAAATTTATGATTTTTTGAGTGGGTGTGGAATTAAACATAAGCTGTGTGCTTTGTACCATCCCAAATGCAATGATATGGTTGAACGGTTCAATCCAGTTATCAATGAAACATCACACTCATCTACAGGTCAAACACCTTTTGCTCTTTTTCGAGGTAGGCGTGGAAATACAATTTTGGAACCTAATTGGGTCAATGATCTCTTGGATTGTAGAGGTAGATTGGTGGTGAATGATAGTTGGATGCATAAGGAGCAAGTGAAGGGGTTGAAGAGCAAATTTAATTT
This sequence comes from Pleurodeles waltl, assembly GCF_031143425.1. NCBI lineage: Eukaryota > Metazoa > Chordata > Amphibia > Caudata > Salamandridae > Pleurodeles > Pleurodeles waltl. Next base: position 1,017,917,026 of record NC_090443.1, on the reverse strand, counting down.
TGATAAAGCAAACTCTGTGAAGAAGACTGTGATTAATGTTTGTGATTGGGATTTAATTAAGAATCTTCTTATGAAAAGGAAACTGCCCTTTCCAATGAAGGTTGTGAAACATTTTACCAACGCCATAAAAACGGATGACAATAGAAAATGAAACCTAAATAGGGTACTCAAGTATTGTGGTGATCCTAGTATTCTGAATAAAGATGGGATGCGTAAGAATGACTTTGCAAATTCTTCGAAGGATAAAGATTTGAGAAGATCCAAGGAGAATACCAATAATTTGTCAAGGAGTTTGGTGGTGAGAAGATCGAACAGAACTGTCAAGTTCCCTACGCATCTCAAGGACTATGAACTGATGTGAAGAATTATTGTCATCATTATTTTTGTAGGTTTTTTTGCATAAAAGGAGGGAGAGGTGTTATATCCATGTCTCTCTCTTGGAATGTTAGTACGTTGTGTAAGAATGTTAGTGGGTTGATTTATTGTGGAGATTCCAGGAGAATGTGAGGACTGAGAGGACGGTTGCTGTGAGAGACAGAGGTTGGGATGCTTTTTCCCCTTGAAACCTATCTATTCCACAATAAAAGAAGAGACTTGAACTACAACCTCGATTCTTGGCGTTCATTTGGATATCCGCGATCGCTTTGTAACACTTAGTTTTACAGTTATTGTTTTATTCACATTTTACTCATTTTAGTAAGGCTGCTTTTAGAGATGATTTTTACACACTTATACCAGCTTTCTTTTATTCTGGGAAACCGAGGAACACACTGCTCTTTTTCTTAGCCTTTGCACAACATATAATCAGTACTTTCTCTCCAAGGCTAAGGAAAACAGTACATTGTATGCTAGTCTGTGTTGCCTGCTCAGGAGACCGCTTCTGTCACCTAGACACAGCATTGCATCGGAACTGCAGTTCCAACCTAGTACAGTTTATTATGTAAACGGTGCACGGACCCAGGGTGGGCAGAGCATTACCTACCATCCATTGGCATTATTATCTCTCTTTTTTGTTGCCTTCTAATTCTGTGGTGCATGGACCAGGTACAGATTGATTTATTTTAATTAATGTCCGTCCGCTGCTTGGGCTGTGATTGAGGCATAATTTTTCCTTTTTTTTCAGTTTTATATAAGCACACACTCATCTGACCCAAAGGTATTGTAGCTCTTTCATTAAGCACCTGTTACAACATATAAATTTGCATTCATTTCTTTAGGCACAGGAAGATGATGTGATTTGCCCAGAGTCACAGGTTGCGAGGCGATGCCTAGACTCCAACCGGTTTCTCAGTTCCAAAATCGGGAGCTCTGGATGTAACACCAAATACTCCTTCCCACTCCTCCATTTTGCTTCATGCACCTCATTCAAGGGAAACAGAGGCAGGAATATACTCAACTTCAGGTGAAGGAGGCTTCTAATTATTTATTCTCTGACAGATTTTGTTGTTTTTTAGGTTTCACCTGTATGTGCATGCTGTAGTTGCTAAATCTTTTGTTGATAAACAAAAACTTTAAAAGAGGCTTAGAAACCGCCCCTTACTTACCTGAACTTACTATTGGTTTGGGCCAACATTCCTCTAATTTACTTCCTTCTGATTGACCATCACATCTGCATGTCGTCTGCTTCACTTCCTGCTGTCTTCTTTGCCGTTCATGCCATTGTGTTGCCTCAGGACCAAGTACTCCTCCCGATGACTTGCCATTGGACCCTGGCAAGTGTCTTTCCTCTGGTTACGATGCTGAAGGTACTTCTGTTTTTTCTTTCTGCATTCCATCTTATTTCTTCACTGACGTCTTCTTTCTTCTTAACGGTGTGCCGTCTTCTTTCTTCACTGCATGGCGTCTTCTTTCTTCTCTGCATGCCATCTTCCTTCTTTGCTGCATGCTGTCTTCTCTGTCTTCTTTCTTTGCTGACGTCTTCCTTCTTTGCTGCCCTCTTCTTTCTTCTTAACAGTATACTGTCTTCTTTCTTCACTGCATGACATCTTCTTTCTTCACTGCATGCTGTCTTCCTACTTCGCTGCATGCCGTCTTTTCTGTCTTCTTTCTTCATTGGCGTCTTCTGCACCGCATGTTATCTTCTTTCTTCTCTGCATGCCGTCTTTTCTTTGCTGCATGGCATCTTCCTTCTTCACTGCATGCCATCTTCTTTGTCTTCTTTCTTCTCTGCCATCTTCTTTCTTCTTCACCGCATGCCATCTTGTCTGTCTTCTTACTTCGCTGCCTTCTTCTTCACTGCATGTGGTCTACTCTGCCTTCTTTCTTCACTGCCGTCTTCTTTCTTCTTCACAACATGTAGACTTCTCTGTCTTCTTTCTTCATTGCTGTCTTCTTCTTCACCACATATTGTTTTCTCTGTCTTTCTTCGCTGCCACCTTCTGTTTCCTTTCTTCATTGCCTTCTCCTTTCTTCTTCAACGCATGCCGTGTTCTTTCATCACTGTCTTCTTTGGTGGCTGAGGAGCTGACTTTCTAGATAGTGAAATAAATGAAGTACACTGTGCAGAGAGTCCAGCGGGTGCCCAAAGATGTGCAGAGGTGACAATAGATAGGTCTAGAGCTCAATTTGTGGAAGTGTGGGGGAGTCAGCTAGGCTTATCAAAGAGTTGTGTTAAGCATTTGTTCTACTCACAGAGGCAATAAATGAGACACATCCTTAAAGAATAACAAAAATAACTGTTGCTTTTGTATGTGCTTAAAACCCAAGAAGTTTGTTACAAGGTAAGCAGTTTTAAAGAAAATAATACTTTGTTGTTTCAGAAATCAAACCACTACAATTTTCTTCAGTGTTAGCCTATGGAAGGAAAACAAGAATGCAGTTTCTCAGGTAAGTACACAGATTACCACCCCACTGTTCAGTGTTTCAGGCTAGCACCGGGAAAGGTCCAGGTTGGTACCAAGTGTGCACCCACAACAGGACGGGGGCTGGGCTGAGAATTGGTGCCCAATGTTAGTCAATGGATACTGGGGGGGACTGAAGATGCGCTGCTCCCAGGTAAGTACAGGTGGTATCAGAGGTTGGTCTCCAAGGGAGGAGGCAAGCACAAGGAGGGCCACAAGGCAGCACCAAACTTACACCCTCAGCAGTACAGGGGCCGCTGAATGCAGTGTGCCAACACAGTGTTGGGTGCCCAATGCTGTCCAATGGACTTCTGTTGCAGCGCTGCTTACAGGTGAGTAGAGCAGGGTCTGGGGTGGATCTCCAGGGGTTGAAGCAAGGACAAGGGGGCCACAAAACAGCACCAAACTTACACAGGCACGAAGCGGCCAGGTGCAGAGCGCCAACACAGCCCCGGGCTCCTAATGTTAGTCAATGCAGGAGATCACTGTCCGAAACAGGCTGCAGGTTCTGGCCAGGGGGCCAGGAGAGGTCACCCCACAGCTGCCCAGGTAAGTTAAGATGTCAGGGATCGTAGGGACACCAAAGGTCTAGCACCCCAAGGCCCAGGGGCTCCGCGTCCAAGGGTGCTTTTTGGCATCAGAAATAGCTGACCTTGCAGGTTGCGGTCAAGGGGATCCCTTGGATTTAGGCTGCAGGCACTGCTGTGGAGTCCGCCATGGGTCATCCCATGATGGACTCTGGGTCATAAGTGCTGGAGAACCTTCACTGGACTGGTGTGCCACTTGGATTCAGGCCGTGGGTGTCGGGTGCAGAGGTGGGTCCAGGCGGCGATACTGGGGCTCCTCAGGCAGACTTCTTTTTTCTTTGTTTCTATAGGAGAGGTCCGCTGTCCACAGGAGTTCTTGTTCTTTATTGAAGGCAGGCAGTCCTCTCCAGGCTTTGGAGGTTGCTGGACTGCACGACAGCCATCTTCTGGGCACAGGTTTCTTTGAAGGCTGCAGACAGGCCGGGAGGGCTGGGGAGAAGTCAGTTGCTGTCTTCAGTCTTCTCTTCTGGGAAACTTCTGTTTTGTCTTCTTAAGTTGATAGGAATCTCATTCTAGGGTTCAGGGGTACCACCTAAAGACTGTATTTAGGGGCATTACAGGAAGTGCCAGGTGGTAGCCAATGGGCTACTCACCTTCAGGATGACTACACCCTGGCTGTGACCACTTCCTTTGGGAGGTGGGCACTGCCCTAACCCTATTGGCCTAATTACTTCCACACAAGATAGAGAAATTTAAAAAGTAGTGTCCACTTCAGCTTGTCCACCTTAGAGGTGGGAGTGGCATGATGTGAGCACTCCTTCTAATTTAACTATTTTTCCCACCTGTGCTGCCACCAAAAGTGGGCTCAATGCGGGGGGGGTAATCTCCACCATCTGAAGAGACCTGGTTTGCTTTATAAAGGCAGCAATGCCTTTGAAGCTCCTAGCCCTGGAATGTCCATCCTGGTTGGGAGAGGAGGTAACACCTCTGACCAGTACAAGCGTTTGTCTCTGGGCCTCGAGTCTAGCACATGCATTTAAAATGGTTTCCTTATGCACTTACTATGTCTGAGAATCGACAGAGACATATCAGGGGCATATCAGGGGCATATCTGCTCATAAAGATGTGCCCCCATATGTAATATAATGCACCCTGCCTTAGGGCTGTAAGGCCTGTTAGAGAGGTGACTTACGTGTATTGCATGCAGTGTTTAGGGGGCATAGCACACAGGCTGTGTGCCATGTCATGTTTTCAACTTTGGGAGCACCTTGTCGCTCAGCCTGCAATGGCAGTCTGCATAAGGCTGGCGCTGGGTCCCTCAAAGTGGCACGCGTTGTGCTGCAGCACTGAGGGGCCCTCTGAAGTACCCATGCCTAGGTTCCAGGGGTACCATTTACTAGGGGCCTGTGGGGGGCTAAAGGACCTGGTCTCTTGGGGAGAATCAATTTAAAATATCCCCACATTGCAGTGAGGAACCAAGGCTGTGCCCCTGGAAACCGACGCATCGTCTCGAAGCATGGAAAGAAACGAGGGATCGCCTCTGCCGCACTGGAAGAAATTGCTGCATCGACTTTTAGTTTTCGGTGCATCTCTTCCTCTGCGACACCTCTGCATCATTGTTTTTTTACACATTTCAGGTTCTGTGTGTTAAAAGGATACAACCACTGATTCTTAAGGATTGAGACTCATCTAAACCTTTAAAAATTGATATCTTGACTTGTGCATATTTTAATTAGATAAATATTATCTATTTTCCTAAACTGGTGTGGAGTACTTTTTGTGGTGTTTTCACTGTATTACTGTATGGGTTATTGCACAAATACTTTACACATTTCCTTCTAAGTTAAGCCTGCCTGCTCAGTGCCAAACTACCGGAGGGTGAGCACAGGATAATTTAGGTTGTGTTGTGACTTAGGATTGTGGTCCCTACTTGGAGAGGGTGTGTACCTCTGCCAACTGGAGACCCAATTCCTAACAGTTGTCTGTGTTGTTGTTTATTAATTCAAGATACATCACAACATAAACAACCATTAACGATTTATCCATTTTAAAACAAATCCAATTAGACAGTAAGATACAATGCAAAAAACAAAACAAAGGCAAAACCTATTGGCTTTGCCATAGCTTGTCCTTAAGTGGTGCAGAGCTACTTCCTGTCTTATATCCATAGCCTACTAAGAAAGCAAGTCGCTGACGCCTAGTATTACAATAGGCTATGCTGCCTTGAAACACTCTCTTGCTCTCTCTACAGCCTGCTATATGCCTTCCCCGACCTTACAGCCACCCTGGTGGGTTTTATTGCTCAAACATAGTTCCAAGTCTGGACATGCTTCAGAGTGTTTCGAATCCCTCTTTGCCAGCTGCAGGGCAACCGTTTAAAAGGTAAAACCTGCTAGTGGAGCAAAAATGGCTTTATACAGACATATGTTATCTGCAGCCCTGTTGCACTTTTAAAAAACAAGTATTGGCAAAACCAACAGGTCGTGCCTAAGGGAAGTCTATTGGGTCTGTCAGTGTGTTTTTTTAGCCATGTTGTACTGCAGCTAAAAGTAAAAAAGGAAAAAGCATGGCTAAAAGCACAAAACAAATTCTCTGACTCGGTCATTGCTGGCCGCTTTATAGTGCTTTTTAGGTTGAGCATAGCAGAGCTCAAGCGCTGCTTTTCTGATGTGTTGGTACGTATCTGGAATTTTAACCACGCCCACTGCACGTCCATCACAATCACTCGTTCGTGGGATTGCCCTTCAAAAATACTTTCTCATTGGTAAAAGCTTTACGTTTGTCCCTCCTTGGGGCGGTTTTGTTACCGCTTTGAGGACCGACCCTCTAACATGGATAATTGCACTTTTGCCAATATGTTTGACTGCGAGTGAACTTCTTTTTCCTTTTGTGTCTCTCCTTCGTGCTCATGGTGGCTGTGGCACTTTGAATTGCCTCACTTATGTGAAACTGTTTTACTCTACATTTTCAATTTATGTGGCAAGAAAAGTCCAGTTAGGAGTTTACAACGTGAATAGCTCTAACTCAAGCAAAGGCGAGACCCATTGCATTGCAAATGCTTGTTATTTCTTTCAACCATGCTGCGCAGCAGCGATGCAGCTGTACAACATAGCAAAGAAAACAATGACAAAGCCAAACAGCTTTACTATTTGGCTTTTCAGTGTTTTAAGCCTTGGAGTACCACGGCGTGCCTGCTGTACAACATGGTTGAAAGTTTTTAAAAAAGGAGTGCTATGGCGAGGCCAGCGATCGCTGGGTCATAGCACTTTTTAGGGGGACCGCAAAGCACTGCGTTGCCTGATGTAATCTCTCTTTGTGCTTCTAACTACGCCAATGTCACGTCAGTCCCTTACAATGGTTCGTGGGTTTGCCTTTTAAAATCTGCTTACTTTTATTAGTGTAAGGCATGGACACGTCATGCCTTTTCCGGTGCTTAGCCCTTCTTGAGCGCACCGACCAACAACTGGAAACATACAAGGCTTCATGTTATCCATATAGTTTCTGGACTATTTTTTCTCTTTTTTTCGCAGCGTGATCGTGCTGTGTTTTAGGCAGTGCGATCACGTTCTTTTTTTTTTTCATTTAATGTGGCAAGAAAATTCTGGTTAGGAGTTTACAACGCTAATAGCTCTAATTCGACAAAATATGAGACCCATTGTATTGCAAATGCTTGTTATTAAATTTTCTGCCTTCCGGCACCGCAGGCATGCTGCTGGGCAACACCGCTGAAGAAGATTGAGGAAACATAGATCTGGCATAGGCGACACCTATTGGCTTTGCCAAAGTTTGTTTGCTTGGAGGCAAGCGAGGTTTTTAAAAGTGCAGGGGAGGGAAATGGTCTTTCCGGGGCTGATGCAGCGTCACACTGTAATTAGCACACATTAGGGTAAAGCGCCCCCGCCAAAGAGGGGGGGCGCGGCCCGTTAGGAGCCGGGGGCTCCGAGGCCCAGCACTCCTCTCAGGCACGCACCTGTGGTGCGCAGGGGGCCGACCGGACTTCCGCCCCCGGGCCTCACGAGGCCCGGGGGCGGAAGTGCTTCCCTGGAGCAGACGCTGGGTCCGTGTCGGGCCCTGACTGGATCCGGCCGCAGCGAACTGGTGGGGGGCTATTTAAAGGCTCCCCCCAAGAAGGCTAGCCCTTCTTTTCCATTTTGCTGCGGCTGGACGTGAGCGGGGTCCCGCGTTTGACCCACCCACCCTCTCCTTCTGTTAGGTGGTAGCCATGTGTATTGCGGAAATTGAGATATAAATGTGACTAGAAGCAACAGGGGTTGTCCCCAAGGTGGGGCCCCCGGGAGGACACCTGGGATAGGATCCTGAAGTTCTGAGCCAACCAACGGATGTACACACCAGATCAAGGGGTAAGGCAGCTCAGATCGCTGGGGGGAACATGGGGCTCCAGCTCTTGGCCTCCCCGTTACACCCCGAGTCTGATTGGTGTTTGGAGGAGGGGGCGGAACCCGAAGCATGAGGACAAGGTACAGTGTAGTCAGGGTAACCGCCCCTCCTATGGATTCAGGTGATAGATGGGTCACCTGTGTGGTCCAATGGTCGTTCAGGACAGGAAGGGATCCTGTCAGAATTGATTTATGGTCACAAATGCTCATGACATGTAGATATGAAAATGTAAATATGTTAAGTGTTTGGTAAACGGATACCCAGTACTCTCGGGAATATCTAGTATGCTTAAAAAGTTATAAGATGTTTAATGTTTGAATAAACCACTTCCAACGATTAAAGTTGTCGGTTTGTGTATTTCTGGTGGGGAGTGGGGGTTGTATGGAGGCCTCCGGGTCCTAACATTTAAAAAAAAGGGGCAGACCTGAAAGAGTTTATGGCCTCAACAGGGGCCAAGGTGGGACAATACCTCGAGCAGCAGTTGAAGGAGTGTGAACAGAAAAGAAGTTTGTTGGCTCCTCTGCCCGCGGTCACTTAGTTTCTGCTCAGTGCAGCGCCTGTAGCACCTCAGTACAGCACCTGCAACCCCTCAGTGCAGCGCCTGTAGCACGTCAGTACAGCACCTGCAACCCCTCAGTGCAGCACCTGCAGCCCCTCAGTACAGTGCCTGTAGCACCTTAGTACAGCGCCTGCAACCCCTCAGTACAGCGCCTATAGCACCTCAGTGCAGCGCCTGCAAACCCTCAGTGCAGTGCCTGCAGCCCCTCAGTGCAGCGTCTGTAACACCTCAGTACAGCACCTGCTGCCCCTCAGTGCAGCACCTGCAACCCCTCAGTACAGCACCTGCAACCCCTCAGTGCAGCGCCTGTAGCACGTCAGTACAGCACCTGCAACCCCTCAGTGCAGCACCTGCAGCCCCTCAGTACAGTGCCTGTAGTACCTTAGTACAGCGCCTGCAACCCCTCAGTAAAGCGCCTATAGCACCTCAGTGCAGCGCCTGCAACCCCTCAGTGCAGTGCCTGCAGCCCCTCAGTACAGCACCTGCAACCCCTCAGTGCAGCGCCTGTAGCACGTCAGTACAGCACCTGCAACCCCTCAGTGCAGCACCTGCAGCCCCTCAGTACAGTGCCTGTAGCACCTTAATCCAGCGCCTGCAACCCCTCAGTACAGCGCCTATAGCACCTCAGTGCAGCGCCTGCAACCCCTCAGTGCAGTGCCTGCAGCCCCTCAGTGCAGCACCTGTAACACCTCAGTACAGCACCTGCTGCCCCTCAGTGCAGCGCCTGCAGCCCCTAAGCGCAGCGCCTGCAGACCCTCATGCAGCGCCTGTTGGGAACAGGTGATGCCTGTGAGGGTCTCCAGGTGTTCTCTGTGTATCGCTGCAGTGTCACTGTCTTCCCTACAGCACTCCAGTGAGGGCCGCTCCGTACAGTGCTTTAGTGAGGGACAATGTGCAGTGCTTTAGTGAGGGACACAGTGCAGCACTTTAGTGAGGGATGCTGTACAGTGCTTTAATAAGAGGCACAGTGCAGCACTTTAGTGAGGGATGCTGTGCAGTGCTTTAGTGAGGGACACTGTTCAGTGCTTCAGTGAGGGGCACAGTACAGTGCTTTGGTGAGGGATGTCGTGCAGTGCTTTAGTGAGGGGTGCTGTGCAGTGCTTTTCAGAAGGACACGTCCAGTGATTTAGTAATGGTCTCAGTGCAGTGCTTTAGTGAAGGACACGTACAGTGATTTAGTAATGGTCTCAGTGCAGTGCTTTAGTGAAGGACACGTACAGTGATTTAGTGTGGGACACAGTGCAGTGCTTTATTGACGGGCACGTACGATGCTTTAGTGAGGGGTACAGTGCTTTAGTGAGGATCACAGTGTAGTGCTTTAGTGAGGGGTGCTGTGCAGTGCTTTAGTGAGGGACACTATGCAGTGGTTTAGTGAAGGACACGTACAGTTCTTTAGTCAGGGACACAGAGCAATGCTTTAGTGAGGTGTGCTGTCCAGTGCTTTAATGAGGGGTGCTGTGCAGTGTTTTAGTGAAAGACGCGTACAGTGCTTTAGTGAGTGGCACAGTGCAGTGCTTTAGTGAGGGACACTAACGTCCTTTAGTGAGGGACACTGAAGTGCTTTAGTGAGGGGCACAGTGCAGTGCTTGTGAGGGATGATGTGCAGTGTTTCAGTGTGGGTCGTCCTGCGGTGCAGTGAGATACAGTGTGCAGTGCTTTAGTATGGGATGCTGTGCAGTGTTTCAGTGTGGGTCGTCCTGCGGTGCTTTAGTGAGGGACACAGTGCAGTGCTTTAGTGATTGATGCTGTGAACTGCTTTAGTGAGGGACACCGTGCAGTGGTTTGGTGAGGGACGTGGTGCAGTGCTTTAGTGAGGGACACTGTGCAGTAATTTAGTGACGGACACCGTGCAGTGCTTTAGTAAGCGCAATTAGAGTGCTTTAGTGAGGGCTACAGTGCAGTGCTTTAGTGAGGGGTGCTGCGTAGTGCTTTAGTGAGAGACCCTGTGCAGTGCTTTTGTGGGGGACATCGTGCAGTTCTTTAGTGAAGGACACTGAAGTGCTTTAGTGAGGGACACCGAGCAGTGATTTAGTGAGGGACACAGTGCAGTGATTTAGTGAGGGACACCGTGCAGTGCTTTAGTAAGGGACATTAAAGTGCTTTAGTGAGGGGCACACTGCAGTTCTTTAGTGAGGGGTGCTGTGCAGTGCTTTAGTGAGGGACGCTGAAGTGTTTTAGTGAGGGACACTTTGCAGTGCTTTAGTGAGGAACACCGTGCAGTGCTTCAGTGAGATCAGTGCTTTAAATGGGCCGGTACTCTCCGGTACTGAGTACCGGCACTTTTTTATTTTGAGAGGGAGAGTACCGGCATATCTCAGAAACAAGCAGGTACTCTATTACAGAGTACCTGCACTTCTATTTTTCCATTTAAAGCACCGAGTGAGATACAGTGTGCAGTGCTTTAATGAGGGACACTTTGCAGTGCTTTAGTGAGGAACACCGTGCAGTGCTTAAGTGAGATACAGTGTGCAGTGCTTTAGTGGAGGATGCTGTGCAGTGTTTCAGTGTGGGACGCCCTGCGGTGCTTTAGTGAAGGACACCGTGCAGTGGTTTAATGAGAGGTGCAGTGCAGTGCTTTAGTGAGGACACGGTGTAGTGCTTTAGTGATGGATGCTGTGCACTGCTTTAGTGAGGGACACCGTGCAGTGGTTTAGTGAGGGGCACAGTGCAGTGGTTTAGTGAGGAACACCGTGCAGTGCTTCAGTGAGATACAGTGTGCAGTGCTTTAGTGGGGGATGCTGTGCAGTGTTTCAGTGTGGGTCGTCCTGCGGTGCTTTAGTGAGGACACTGTGCAGTGCTTTAGTGATTGATGCTGTCCACTGCTTTAGTGAGGGACACCCTGCAGTGCTTTAGTGAGGGACACCCTGCAGTGCTTTAGTGAGGGACACTGCGGTGCTTTAGTGAGGGACACCGTGCAGTGGTTTAATGAGAGGTGCAGTGCAGTGCTTTAGTGAGGACACGGTGTAGTGCTTTAGTGAGATACAGTGTGCACTGCTTTAGTGCTTTAGTGAGGGACATCGAGCAGTGCTTTAGTGAGGGGCGCGGGTCAGGGCTTTAGAACAGAAGGTTACACTTTAGGATTTTAACCGCGAGTTTATGAATTGAAACATTGCGTAACATTTCTACAAGAGGTTTTATGTGTCAGAGTCACCACCTCCTCCGTAGAAAGTTGCACTCTTTTAAGAACAGAAACATTCAAATGCGGGCATGATTGTAAAAGCATAAAATGTATTTTCTGAAAAAATATCCGACCACGAAGGGACTCGAACCCTCAATCTTCTGATTCGAAGTCAGACGCCTTATCCATTAGGCCACGCGGTCGCTTAGGTACTGCCCTATATATGTACTATTCATCCGTCTCCGAGCACCCCTGGCCGCTGCTGACATCCACTCATGTGCTTTACAGAAAGAAAGCGCGCCCTCTGCTCACAAGCACTTGTCTCCAGGCGCTATATGTCCTCACTGCTGCTCGATACCATCGCCCCCTTTCCCCCGCTTCCTGGAGGACTGAGAGGTGATGAGTTGTAAACGCGTTAAGGTTTGTGTCCTATCCGGATCCTCGTCGCGTGTGAACAAGATCACAAGTGCGGGTTGAAGCCTCCGCCACCTCTGTTTGCCCGCTTTGTCTCTATTCTTTCATCCTGAGCCTGTATTATTCTCATCCTTTTCTCTGTCAGTCTTTATTCCTCTTTCCAGTCTCGGTGGTTTATTTTCTCTTTGCCTCTGTTTGTATTCCTCTCTCCCTAACTCTCTGTGGAGTCTGTGTTGGGCTGTTTCCTTCCCACTAATGCATGTTACTGTGGGTCTCTGTGTTACCACTGCCCAGAGCGGTAATCACCAGCCTCACCCCACAAACCGGGATTCATGCAAGAGTGGAGTAATTTATTTCTTGTTCTTCTCTTTTTCTAGAGACTCGTTGTGCTCTCAACACTGGAACAAACAATGACTGACCATGTGGTCACCGTCCACTCTCAAATGTACTAAACCCAGGGAGTGACCAGCTGTCTCCATGTGTTCTAGTGGTTAAGATTCCTGCTTTTCATCCTGGCGGTCCTGGTTCAGTTCCCACAACCTCTCTGTTCTCAAACCCAAAGGGTTACAGAGATCCCACTTCATTTTATTTCCACTCCGTTCACCGCGTGTGTGCTTATTACCTTCAGCATATTACCCAGAAACCACCGCGCGTAAACAAACCCAACTGCCCCCCCTGCACTTGTAAGTTATAAAGTGACGGACACTTGTCCTCTGACCACATATTGATACCAGGGGGTCCCTGAGGTTTGTCTTTTATGGTCCAATCACCATCCAAGCACTGTGTAGCTCCGCCCACAACAATGGTGAAACGTCACCTTTAGTTGGTTTGTGGTATTTACACTCAGGGCAGTGTTTTGTGTCCTGTCTGAAACAACATCCCTCTTGTTGGATCTGACACTGATTTCTGTGGCAAGTGCAGTGAATCCCTCATTTTGCAGACAGAGCACAGAGCACAGAATTGTATCATTCCAGGGCCCTGCTTGGTGCGTTGTCAGATACACACCAGAGCCAGGTCCTGAGTTTCTCCTGTTTTTGGAGACAATTGAGGGCCAGAAAGTGAAGAGACTGAGGACTGAGGGCAGAGATGGCCCTTCAGGGACTGATGCAGCGTCACTCACTGGTAATTAGCGCTCATTAAGATTTCTGAAACACAATAATAAGAGCCGAGGTGGGGCATTAACTTGAGCAGCAGTTGGAGGAGGGTGGAAAGAAAAGCAGTGGGTTGGGTCCTCTGTCCGGGGTCATATATAGTTATCTGTTCAGTGCAGAGCCTGCATCTCCTCAGTGCAGTGCCTGGAGCCCCTCAGAGCAGCGTCTGGAACCCCTCAGTGCAGCACCTGCAGCCCCTCAGTGCAGCGCCTGCAGCCCCTCAGTACAGTTCCTGCAGCCCTCAGAGCAGCGTCTGCATCTCCTCAGTGCAGCACCTGCAGCCCCTCAGTGCAGCACCTGCAGCCCCTCTGTGCAGCGCCTGGAACACCTCAGTGCAGTTCCTGCAGCCCCTCTGTGCAGCACCTGCAGCCCCTCAGAGCAGCACCTGTAGCCCCTCAGTGCAGCGCCTGCAGCCCCTCAGTGCAGCGGCTGCAGCCCTTCAGTGCAGCTCCTGCAGCCCCTCAGTACAGCGCATGGAGCCCCTCCGTACAACACCCTGCAGCCCCTCAGAGAGGGAGCTTACAGCCTCTCAGTGCAGTGCATTCAGCCCCCCAGTGCAGCACCTGAAGCCCCTCAGTGCAGCAACTGCAGCCCCTCAGTACAGCACCTGCAGCCCCTCAGTGCATCACCTGCACCCCTCAATGCAGTGCCTGCAACCCCTGGGTGCAGCGGCTGCAGCCCCTCAGTGCAGAGCCTGCAGCCCCTCAGTGCAGAGCCTGCAGCCCCTCAGTGCAGCGCTTACAGCCCCTCAGTGAAGCACCTGCGGCCTCTCAGTGCAGCGCCTGCACCCCTCAGTGCAGCGCCCTGTAGCCCCTCCATGCAGTGCCTGCACCCCTCAGTGCAGTACCTGCAACCCCTTGGTGCAGCGGCTGCAGCCCCTCAGTGCAGCGCCCTTTAGCACCTCAGTGCGGCACCTGCAGCCTCTCAGTGCAGCGCCTGCAGCCCTCAGTGCAGCGCCATCACCCCTGAGTGCAGCACATGCAGCCTCAGTGCAGCACCTGCAGCCACTCAGTGCAGCGCCTGCAGCCCCTCAGAGCAGCAGCTGCAGCCCCTCAGTGCAGCGGCTGCAGCATCTCAGTGCAGCGTCTGCAGCCCCTCAGTACAGCGTCTGCACCCCTCACTGCAGCAGCTGCAGACACTCAGTGCAGTGCCTGCAGCCTCACAGTGCAGCGTCTGCAGCCCCTCAGTACAGCGTCTGCACCCCTCACTGCAGCAGCTGCAGACACTCAGTGTAGCGTCTGCAGCCCCTCAGTACAGCGCCTGCAGCCCTCAATGCACCGTCTGCAGCCCCTCAGTGCAGTGCCTGCAGCATCTCAGTGCAGCGTCTGCAGCCCCTCAGTACAGCGTCTGCACCCCTCACTGCAGCAGCTGCAGACACTCAGTGCAGTGCCTGCAGCCTCACAGTGCAGTGCCTGCACCCGTCAGTGCAGCACCTGCTGGGAACAGGTGCAGCACGAGCTGCAGGTGATGCCTGTGGGGGCCTCCAGGTGTCCTCTGTGCAGAGCTGCAGTGTCTTCCCTACAGCGCTGCAGTGACAGTCACTGCATGTAGTGCTTTAGTGAGGGACACATTGCTTTGCTTCAGTGAGGGACACAGTGCAGTGCTTGACACTGTGCAGTGCTTTAGTGAGGGAAGCTGAACAGAGTTTTAGTGAGGGGGGGGGGCACATTGCAGGATGTTGGAGCCTCTTTTTGTATTTCTCTCTCCCTAACTCTCTGTTGTATCTTTTTTGGGCTGTTTCCTTCCCACTCATGCATGTTACTGATGCTTCTGTGTGTTTAACCACTGCACAGACATGGCTAAACCCCATTTTTTGCCTGGTATGTAATGTAGCCAAAAAGTTGTTAGTGCCCAGAGCCCCTGCTAACCAGGTTCCCTGGGTCAGATCTCTTTCCCTGAGCTGTTGTGAGGCATTGGCACAACTGGCAACACCTTTAGCTGCCACTATAAGTCCCTAATAAATGCTACTTAGGTACCCAGGGCATGTGGTGCTAAGGGTAGGCCCCTGAGGGCAGCAGCAGTCGTTGAGCCACCCTCTAGGGCCAGGCATCCAGATCTACCCATCTCTATCATTGTAGGCTGAGTGCTTTGACGCAAACCTAAAACAAAAACTCGACATGGCACACTGCCTGTGTGCCCTGTCCAATATACACTGCATACGCTATAGGTAAGACACCCCTTTGGCAGGCCTTCCAGCCCTAAGGCAGGGTGCACTATGATGTATGTGAGGGCATAGCTGCATGAGTGATATGCCCCCACTGTGTCCTTTCCAAACCTGGGACACAGTGAGTGAACAGAGCAGCCATTTTAAATGCACGAGCTGGACACTGGTCAATATGAGTTTCACAGCTACATGATGGTCACTCTGGACCCTGGATTGTTTGGTCTCAAACAACTCAGAATGATAACTCCAAACTGGTACCAGTATTGGATTGATTAACCACATGTACCCAGGAGTGACCTTAGAGGTGCTCCCTGTAAAAGCTAACTACCCTGGCATGGTTGCTAGCCGGTCTTATCAAGCCTGCCACCTCCAGACTCAAATCTGCATCCCTGGGGTGAGAGATCCTTCTCTCTGGGATTCAGAACAGAGTCCTTCCTGGGTGGAGATGCTAAAACCCTCTCCCTCAGGAATGTACACTGCTGGCGAGCTTTAAAGGACTTACCACCTTTGAAACTTGACCTCCAGGCCTGCTGCAAGCAGAAGATGGCTGCCCCTTTTGCAAACTCCAACTTTTGGCAGCAGCAATGGTGGAAAATCAAACAAAGGACAGGAGGAGTGGCCCTACCTAGCATCCAATCACCCCTAAGGTGTTGCATGGGAGGTGGACTCTCTATTTCATTTTCCTCCATCTTGGATGGAAGGAAAATAGCCAATCAGGTGTATGGAAGTGACCTCTGCCCACAGGAAGTGGTCACTTAGTGGGTGTAGCCACCCAAAGGTAGGTGACCCACTGGTCACTACCGGGTTCTCCCTAACACGCCCACTAAATACAGTATTTAGTGAGCATCCTTAGACCAAAAAATCATATTCTAAGGACTCAAGAAGACCAGCAACAAAGTAGACTCAAGGCATGAGAACTGAAGACCTGCTGCACAAAGAAAAGGCACAAAACCCTGCCTGCTGCACCCAGGACTCGACAATTGCTGCTGACTGGTTGCGTGGACACAGAACGGACTCTAAAAACACCCAGAGGACCTCCACTCTTCAAAACTCACCAAAGATCTCCTTCCAGTCTGAAGGCATCACTCTGCAACCTCAAGAAACCACCAAGCCAGTGAGGTCCACTTCACTGACTAGCTGCTGACCGTGGAACCAGATACCAAAGCCAGACCAAACTTCATACCATGAACCTGGGACTGCCAGAAGGGAGCTATGAGAACTAGAGTTGCCTTTTGATGCCTTACCTGTGCAAGTAGCCTGTTGATCATGAGAAAGGGGGGCAAGTCGTAATTTAGGGAAACAGACCAGTCCTGAGAGAAAGCATCTGAGGCTGGTGCCAATGGATCCGGGTGCCAACTGTAAAATTGAGGGAGCTGGGAGTTGAGACGGAAGACAAAAAGATCTATTTACAGTGACAGGACCATTTGTCCTGGATGGAATGAAAGATTACGGGATGGAGTTTCCAGTCCCTTGAATCCCGGAAATGCAGAGAGTGGCAATCCGCTACGGCATTGAGGTTGCCCGGAAGATACTCTGCACGAACCAAAAGTTGGTTTGAAAGGCAATATTCTCAGAAGGCTTTGGCCAGTTTCACAAGAGGTTTGGATTTCGCACCCCTAAATGGTTTATATATATTACTGCCGAAATGTTGTCCATTCTGAGAAGGATAGCGCAGCAAACTCTGTTCTTTGGAAGGCTTCTGATTGCAAAGGAGCCTGCAATCATCTCTAAACAATGTATATGCAATTTGGACTCCTCTAAAGACCATGTACCTCCAGTCAATATTGGACCACAGCAGACTCTCCAACCCGAGAGGCTTGCATCTGATTCTAACACAAGATCTGGGGCTGATGCAAAAATTGTTCTGCCGTTCCCGGCATCTAAATGGAGGAGCCACCATTGAAGTTCCACGTGGTAATCCTGATCTAACCAAACGGAGTCTGAGTATGCGAGGCCCTTTCTTAAATGCCACATTTTTAACCTCTGGAGAGCCCAATAATGGAAAGGACCTGGGAAGATGGCTTGGAAAGAAGAAGACTACAGCCCCCCAGTGCAGCACTTGCAGCCCTTCAGTGCAGCGCCTGAAGCCCCTCAATGCAGCACCTTGTAGCCCTTAGTGCAGTGTTGTGCCTGGAACCCCTCATTGCAGTGCCTGTAGCCTCTCAGTGCAGCGACTACAGCCCCTCAGTGCAGCGCCTGGAGCTCCTCAGTACAGCGGCTGCAGCCCACTCAATACAGCGCCTGCAGCCCCTCAGTGCAGTGCCTGGAACCTCTCAGTGCAGCAGTTCCAACCCCTCATTGCAGCGCCTGCAGCCCATCAGTGCAGCGCCTGCAGCCCCTCTCTGCAGCGCCTGCTGGGAACAGGAGCAGCACGTGCTGCAGGTGATGCCTGTGGGGGCCTCCAGTTGTCCTTTGTGGAGCGCCGCTCTGTCTTCCCTACAGCACTGCAGTGAGAGCCACTGCATGCAGTGCTTTAGTGATGTGCAGAGTGCAGTGCTTTAGTGAGGGGCATAGTGCAGTGATTTAGTGAGGGATACAGTGCAGTGCTTTAGTGAGGGGCACAGTGCAGTGCTATAGTGAGACACCTGTGCAGTACTTTAATGAGGGACATTGTGCAGGGCTTTAGTGAGAGACGTGTGTAGCGCTTTAGTGAGGGACTGTGCAGTGCTTTAGTGAGGTACATTGTGCAGTGCTTTAGTGAGGGACTGTGCAGTGCTTTAGTGAGGGACATTGTGCAGTGCTTTAGTGAGGGACCGTGTGCAGCCCTTTATTAGGGATACAGTGTAGTGCTTTAGTGTTGGACGCTGTGCAGTGCTATAGTGAGGACACAGTGCAGTGCTTTAGTGAGAGATGTCGTGCAGTGCTTTAGTGTTGGACGCTGTGCAGTGCTATAGCAAGGACACAGTGCTGTGCTTTAGTGCAGGACACAGTGCAGTGCTTTAGTGAGAGATGTCGTGCAGTGCTTTAGTGACGACACGATGCAGCGCTTTATTGAGCTGCACTGTGCAGTGATTTAAAAACAAACTCACACTGTAGAATGTTGCAGCAAGTTTGTGCATTGAAAAGTGTGGCAGGATTTCTAAGGGACGTTTTGTGCTCATTTCTTAGAATCACCAAGTCCCCAGGAGCATATTGACTACTATAAGAACAAAGAGGTTGAAATGTGCGCCATGACTGTCGGTTTCATAAATCTTTATTCTCTGGAGCTGCTAAAGGACACCGACCACGAAGGGACTCGAACCCTCAATCTTCTGATCCGAAGTCAGACGTCTTATCCATTAGGCCACGCGGTCACCACATGGGTGATGCTGATGTGCTGTGCACCCCGGCCCTACTGAGACATGCCCTCGAAGGACGGGGCACAGCTTGCATTAAAGGCAGTGAATTGTGCTCGTTTTTGCAGTAACTCTGAGAGCAGCTCTTCGGCTCAGCCTAGGTAAGGCAATGTAACAAGCGCCTCGACAGTCTGACGAGGCACTTCATCTGGGTACAGACTCCCTTATTAAAGATCTGTTTTTTTATTTTAAAACACATTAGTGTCTGTTTTGACGTCTAACTTCATGTGAATATGCATCACCGAGAGGTTCTAGTCACATTACTGCTCCAATATAGATTTGTATCTAATTTTATGAAGGGGGACGAGGGACCTTTCTGGATGTGGTAGTGGGAATAGTATGATCCACACGTTATCAATAGTTTCTCAATCAGCCGAAATAGCTCAGTTGGGAGAGGTTAGACTGGAGATCTAAAGGTCCCTGGTTCGATCCCGGGTTTCGGCAAAGGTTTTGTGTTTTTTTCTTTCTTTCTAGTTCATCTAGTACTGGGCAGAAAATACAATAGACAAAAAAGGCGCAAAGGCACAAAGGCGGAAGTGACTGACCCCGACCCCCTAAAAAGAATTAAGCCACAGAAAGGAGGGTGCGCTGAGCCCACTTTCTGAGTAAGGCTTTCTCGTCCCCAGGATTTAAAGGCTTGGATGTCAAATGGACATAGTAAATTAAGCGCTGGCAAAGCCAATAGGCTTGGCTTGTCAAACACCGTGTAATTTTTCTGTTTTGCCGCATAATCTTTGCTGCCTTTATTGAGTGACGGCTGCCGTGTGATTTGTCTCTTCAATACACGCCGGTGCCACAGTCCGCCCCTCCCCTCTCCCCCCAGCGCACAGGCACATTCCTCCAACTTCAATGTGTGTTTAAATCTAATATTCAGAGACAGTGAGGTGTGTTTTCAATATTGTAACACAGCAGCTGCTCACTACTGTTGCTGCAAATCATCTCTGGGACACCCTCCCGTTTCTGTATGAGAGGTCTGTTTTGTCTCAGATACACTTTTTTATGGCTGTTTCAGGAAGTATAAACACATTTCTGTGCAAAATGTTTGTAATTGACTCTCACACATCACCCACATTAAAACTAAATTAAAGGGAAACAGTATTTAAAGCAATGTGATTAAGAATTCTTCAAGGTCATCGGGGCAAGCCTCTCTGCACAAGAGCTGCCTGTATCGGGGCCCCTGGAAGGCTGGGGCCCTGGACCAGGGCCCACTTTGCCCGCCCTGTCTCTGCCTTGGCCAGGAGTTCCCTCACTGCCACTCTCCAGCAGCGCCCCTCATCTCTCCTTATCCCTCTCCCACATACATTTCATTTTTGTAAAGCGCTCTCATACTTCACTCACACTCAGTCCTGTGATCTGCATGTGCACGTTCTTTGCAACAGGCACATTAACCCGCTGCGCTACTCTATGATGAGTCAAAACTGCCACAAGACAAAATTCTAATTTCTCACCAACATGAACATTAATCATCAAAGTTGTCTTGGCGTTTTTATTGTTGCCTGAAAATTGCCCATGGTCGAGGAAGTTCTCATACTTTTAATCACAGCGCCCCTGCCTTTCACCAGAATCAGCACCAGGTGGAGCTGCACCGGTCGCACAGCCCTAAGCCGGCCCTGCTTCCGTACCGCATCCTCCAGGGGCCCTGGAGTCAGTCCAGCCTTGATTGAAGGAGCCGCCCACATACATGATGCGCACAAGTAACCTCTCCAGTGACCCCTCTTGGCACATGGGATACAGCACACGGAGAGAAGCTCTGGGCAGCTCGAGGTGAAGCACCTTCCGCCGAGTTTACTTTTTATTACCTCGGTTTTGTTCATCTTCAGTGCTGAGAAAAAAAAAACATGAAATTTGGTGTCCCACACAAGCTCGGTGCAGTTACAAGGACAGGCACTTCAGTTGCAGACAATCCCACAGAAATCTGAACATGGGCAAACCTACTAACAACATGCAGTGAGCAGAACTCTTAAACTTCCCAGATCCAGGCATGGAGTTAAGACAGTCAATGCTTTCTCTTTGCATTCTGGGACTTGTTGTCCTGAATGCATAATTGGATACACATGACTGCAACTCCCAGATCTCAAAGTGCAAAGCCTGGACTGCCTTATCTACTCATGCCTGCTCCTGGGAAATGTGAGATATAACCTCTGGGATTCACAGCGCCTTCTTGAGCTCTTTCACAACAGTTCAAAGTGCTTAATGCAGAATATGCAGGTATATTCACTCTCCTCTGCTATCTTCATACACATGTGTTTTGTATTCACCACTTTACAAAATAGCCCCTGTATGAAATAGGGTTATTGGTTGTGAAGGATGTGATTTGAGGGATGTGGGTCCTTCACAAGTAATAGGTCCACAATTGTCTCCTTACTGGGGCCCAAGTACACACTGTAGGACTTGATTCTTGTGGGTGGTGACGTAGAGCAGTCCAAGTCCAGCTCAGGAGGGGGCCGGGGGGGCACTAGCAATCCCAATGCCATGGCACATATGGCATGGCATACATTCATACACTCATGCTATTAAATAATACATATTAATTTACACATATATATATCACTTACATGTAAGTACCTTTGGTGACACATTTATATCACATTTCACCCCTAGTGGGTCTTGGATCCCATCATCACAATCTCCCCCATCAGTACCAGACCCAACACCACAATATAAGGGTGTGTCATTTTACATGAGTCAGGCCTACTGGATTTGTCCACATGAATATGTAGAAGGCATGCCACGTGGGTCATCTTATTCATAATAATAATACTAATCACATGTTAGAATTCACCATTTAAACCAATGGAAACCATAACCATACACCAGTGCAACCATAATAAATGTAAGCAGTGCATTTTGCATCAATAAAATTGTTAATACAGCATTTATATTCAAAATAGCTACCAACAAACCCAGAATCTTTCGTTTACACTCTTTATGTTGCTAAATACAGCAATAGAACCCACCGAAAAGGATTGTTGCATTTCCCAAGCTGAGGAGTTTACTGCAGCAGTTCAGAGTGCTTTGAATGTAATGAAGCCCTCTCCTGGGTTTCATGAATTCCTTCACAGAGGAGACTTTGGGTTAGTTGCTAAATGAGTACATGGGGGGCTGCTGTGCTTCCCACAATCCTCGTCTACACTTAAAGCTTGCATTAGTGGTGCCCATGCCCCTTCTTGGGGCAGCACGAGAAAGGAAATATGCTGGATGAAGCCCTTGCATGGCATTATGGGATGCATCCCTCAGGAGTTTGTGAATAAACAATGAGCTGGTCCATTTGACTCCTGTGGTCTTGTGCTGTGGATTTTGTTGGTTTCCTTTCCTTTTGTTATTTTGGTAATCCTGGGTACCTATGCCCACTGGAAACCCAGAATTAGTTAGGGAGGATGGAGGTGGAGTGGGGGGCCCACTCCCATCTGTCTCACAGGCTCCTCTCTCGTGCGCACACCTTGGGTGCTGTGTGCAGGAGCCGGCCTCTCTGTTGCTGCTCCCATCGAGGGAGCAGCTTGTCTCCATCTTTTGCAGGTGGGAACGGCACTGTCTGGCGGGACCTCCCCCGTTCCACCCAGTCACTGGCACCAGGGGTCAGAGGCAGTGCCTACCCTGAGCCTCTTTTAATCTTTGTTCTGGTTCCTGGCGAAGAGATCCCAGGATCCTCAGTAAGGGGTCCAGCACCACTGGACCTGAGAAGGTCCATCCAGTTCTGGGTATCAGCTGGAGATCAATTGAGTCCTAGGAGACAAAGTCCTTAGTCAATGTTGCAGGTCATCCAGGAGGAGAGGGTGGCTCCTCTTTCTAATGTCTTTCTTCTGCTAGTGTGTCCGCCCAGGTTTAGGGACTTTTTCCCTCTAGGGTACTGTGGAAGCCACATTTATGCCTTTGTGTGTGTGGGGGGGGACATGTTGCCCTTTCTTAACCAATATGGGGAAAGTTCCCAAGGATACCCTACCAACCTTTGTCGCATTTCCTGTGTGCCCTAATGTGAACAATCCCACAGTGCCCATCTCTGCCTAACTCCAACATGGCTGAACCTTTCTTCCCCTATGAGTGTTCCTTTGACCACCCCACAATTGTGGCCAGTGAAACGAGCAGCTCCTGCCTTTTGGTCACTCTAAACCAGATTGGGGGGCAGCGCCTCTCCCACTAGGCTTGGTGCCTGACAGGCTACAGAGACAAAGGAAGGGGCGAGCCCTGGTATTACCTACATCTGCCTGTGACAGGGGAGACCTCTTTGAAGTTAATCAAGTTCTTGAGCACAGCACACAGGCCATCCTGTCAAGGGAAGTACATCACCACCCCACACTCAAAACCTTTTGCCTCAACTCCTGGGAGCAGTTCTCGTTGCACCTAGAATAATTCAGACTGCTCACACCAAATCTCAGATCGAAAACAGAAGGGGGGATTGCACATAGGAGAGATCAAACTGCACATTGAATGAGTCAGATGACACATGCAGTGCTTGAAATGGAAAAATAGAAACCGGATAGTTTCTGAGAAGTGCCAGTACTCTCTAATTAAAAGTATTGCGTTTTCCTGAGAAGTGCAGGTACTCTCCCTCTCCAAATAGAAAAGTGCTGGTGCTCAGTACCGGACGGTACCAGCCCATTTAAAGCACTGGACACATGTAAATCAGGAGTAGGTATGTTATGTTTTGGTATGTGGGGGGCAGGAATGAGACAAGGAACACTGTAAAAAACCTTCACATCACATGTGTGTGCACTGGGAAAAAATATGTGACAGGATAAATGATTGTGTACTTACTGGGGATATTTCTGTTTGGGAGATTGGACATGGTAGAAATATTTGATTAGAAAAACATTCTCAGTGAAATAAAAAGCTTTGAGTACACATTGCTGAAATAAATTGTGGGGCTGTGAACCGAAATTAAAAAGTATGCAAGGTACTGCTGAGATTTGAACTCAGGGCCTCCTGCTTATGAGGCAGGCACTTTAACAAACCAAGCCACAGTGCACCACAGGAGAACTCAGTGCCATGTTTGTCATGTAATATCCTCATGGTTGTGGCAGACCCCCCTGTGTGACAATCGCTGTCATATAAAACTCAACTCAAAACAACACAGTTTCCTTTTGTCAGAGGAACTGAGGAACCGAATCTGGTAAAAATCACTGGAAGCTTCCGGAATGCAAGACGTCACCCGATTTCAGACTCACTCATAATTACCAAACAAGCATTTGCAACGCCAGTATGTTTGGATTTAATACCCCCATGCAAGCAGACACCTTCCCCCGCACTCAGTCATACCACTCACCCAACTTCACTCTTCCCTCACACAGATATTTTTCATTCACCCATCTACACTATTCTCACACAGGCACTATTAACTCACTCAGGCACTATTCACTCACACAGGCACTATTCGCTCACCCAACTACACTATTCACTCACACAGGCACTCTTCACTCACACAGGCACTTTTTACTCACCCAACTACACTATTCACTCACTCAGGCACTCTTCACTCACTCAGGCACTATTCGCTCACACAGGCACTATTCACTCACCCAACTACACAATTCACTCACACAGGTACTATTCACTCACCCAACTACACTATTCACTCACACAGGCACTCTTCACTCACACAGGCACTATTCACTCACTCAGGCACTCTTAACTCACAGAGGCACTATCCACTCACTCAGGCTCTATTTACTCACAGAGATACACCCTCAACTTGCACAGTGCAGCAGAGTTTAGTGCTGTGAATGAGTCGATGGTAATGGCGTCGGTGGACCGGGGCTGTGGTAAAGACGGGACGGTGCTTCGTGTACCTCACAAGCGGTGTCCACAGCCCACGGTGCAGGCAGTGACGCTGGTGTCAGCGTGAGCATCGTCATCGGGGATGCCCAGGCTGAAGTGTGAGCAGACGAAGCCGGAGTGCGGGGCCCACAGGTCGCAAAACAAGCAGCGGCTCAGTGAATTCGTCCGATGACATTGTTAGTGAGACCAGGGTCACTGTGTGAAGTGGGGCAGTGTGGCTCCGTGCGACGTCAGCAGGTCGCTGTGTAGGCCAGCTGCGTCATTGACAGTGTTGCAGTGGTTTTTCTCCTTGAGCAGCACAAAGCACACAGTTCCCTGTGCTGTAGGAAAAGGAAACTGAAGTCTTTGATATCCCTGAGTCTTCCAACAAGAGGCAAGCTCTACTCCAAGCCCTCAGAGAATTTTCTCAAGCAGGACACACACCAAAATTCACCCTTTGCACTCTTATGAGGCAGAAGCAGAAACTGCAGGCCAGTCCAGCAAATCAACACAGCAAAGGGACAGTACTCCTCCTCTAGCTCTTCAGCTCTTCTCCTTGGCAGAGGTTCCTCTTGATTCCAGAAAGATTCTAAAAGTCTGGGGTTTTGGGTCTATTACTTGTACCCCTTTCTGCCTTTGAATTTGGCAAACTTCAAAGCAAAGTCTCACATGTTTGCAAGATCCTTCCTTGTCCAGGTCAGGCCCTAGACACACACCAGGGAGTTGGAGACTGCATTGTGTGAGGGCAGACACAGTCCTTTCAGGTGTGAGTGACCACTCCCCCCCTCCCTCTCACCACAGCTGGCTCATCAGGATATGCAGGCTACACCCCAGCTCTCTTTGTGCCACTGTCTAGAGGAGAGGTGTAACCAGCCCAACTGTCAAACTGACGCAGACGGGGAATCCACAAACAGGCTGAGTCACAGAATGGGTTAACCAAGAAAATGCCTACTTTCTAAAAGTGGCATTTTCAAACACACAATCCAAAAACCAAATTTACTAAAAAATGTATTTTTAAATTGTGAGTTCAGAGACCCTTAACTCCTTTATTCTATCTGCTCTCAAAGGGAAACTGCACTTTAAAGTTATTTAAAGGCAACCCCCATGTTAACGTATGAGAGAGATAGGCATTGCAACAGTGAAACCGGAGTTTGGTAGTATTTCATTGTTAGGACATGTACAACACACCAGTACATGTCCTAGCTTTTAAATACACTGCACCCTGCCCATGGGCCTACCTAGGGCCTACCTTAGGGGTGCCTTACATGCACCAAAAGGGAAGGTTTGGGCCTGGCAGTGGGTACACTTTACAGGTCGAATTAACAGTTTCAAACTGCACACACAAACACTGCAGTGGCAGGTCTGAGCCATGTTTACAGGGCTACTAATGTGGGTGGCACAACCAGTGCTGCAAGCCCACTAGTAGCTTTGATTTACAGGCCCTGGGCACCTCTAGTGCACTTTACTAGAGACTTACCAGTAAATCAGATATGCCAATCAGGAATAAACCAATCAACAATACAATTTAAACAGACAGCATATGCACTTTAGCACTGATTAGCAGTGGTAAAGTGCCCAGAGTCCTAAAGCCAACAAAAACGAGTCAGAAAAATTAGGAGGAAGGAGACAAAAACAGTAGGGATGACCCTGTAAAAAGGACCAGGTGCAACAGACACCATATACACTAGGCCATACAGTCACCCGAATCTTGACTCGTCCATTGGTTTCTCCTGTCCAGTGTTGCCAGATTGGGCCATTTCCTGCACAAATGGGTGGCATTTTTTCCCATTTATGTACGAAAAAACTCAATTGGTGGGTGCCTATTTTTTGGGCGTATATTAGCCTGTTGTGTGCATTTTTTAAAGCTGGGGCGGCATCTTACCACTGCAGTTGATTTTACTTCAGCTGCCTGGCACTTTATTGTTAAAGTGGCATTGGCATTTATCATGGCAGCCTTACTCTCAGACTGTGCACACACATCACGTGATGCAGGATAGGCAGGCGCAGGCAGCGTTGACAGCCAGGAGGAGGACTCAGCACACTGAACTGACAACTCACTGAGTGCTTGCAGGCAGGTAAGACCTCAGCTGGTGTTTGGGTCACAGGGTCATCAATCTAGTAGCGTGCAAAAGCACTACCAATGACAGCCCGATATAATAAATATATTGGCCAATCCCTTCCCCGGTCCGCGCATTCAAGCCTTCACTCCAGAGGCGTGGGACACCCTCACCTCCTCGCGGTACTGGCTGACAGTGTGCCATTGCCCTGCAGTGCCAGTGAATGACTAGTGACGAGAAGTGAGTGCTGTGGCAGGCAGTGCCCAGCAGCCATAACTAGCCCAGCGGCCAAGCCCGGCCTGACTCTCATACACCCAGTCCCTCTCTTGAGCTGTCTCCTGAGCCCAGCAGCAGTTCAGCATCACTGTGCCGGGAGCTGGGGCTCGAATGGCTTCTCTTGAGATTGGGGCGGGTCTGGTAGTATGGAGAAGTGAAACCCTGAGACTCTAACACTCCCCGGTAAGTGTGTGCAGGAAGATTCACTCTGGGTCGTGATTATAAAAACAAAACAGCGGCCCTCTGTAATGTAAGTGACGAACATATAAAGTGCCCCACTATCTTCAGGTACGGTTCGCGCTATATAAAAATTGCTGAAAAATGCACAGAGGTAGAAACAAAGCCTTAACATAAGGAAAGACAAATAGAAACACATTTAGGCCCATATTTATACTTTTTGACGCTAAACTGCGCTAACGCAGTTTAGCGTCAAAAAGTTTTGCGCCGTCTAACGCCATTCTGAAGCGCCATGCGGGCGCCGTATTTATGGAATGGCGTTAGACGGCGCAATCAGACCGGCGCTGCCTGGTTTGCGTGGGAAAAAACCACGTAGACCAGACAGCGCCGGCGTAGGGGGAAAATGGCGCATGGGCGTCTTAAAATGGGGCAAGTCAGGTTACGTCGAAAAAATCGTCTTAACCCGACTTGCGCCATTTTTTAACGACGCCCATCCCCCATCAACATGACTCCTATCATTGTAAAGATAGGAGTCATGCCCCCTTGCCCAATGGCCATGCCCAGGGGACTTCTGTCCCCTGGGCATGGTCATTGGGCATAGTGGCATGTAGGGGGGCACAAATCAGGCCCCCCTATGCCACCAAATATTATTAAAAAAAAAAAAAAAAAAACTTACCTGAACTTACCTGAATGTCCCTGGGGTGGGTCCCTCCAGCCTTGGGTGTCCTCCTGGGGTGGGCAAGGGTGGCAGGGGGGGTCCCTGGGGGCAGGGGAGGGCACTCTGGGCTCATTTTGAGCCCACTTGTCCCTTAACGCCATGCCTGACCCAGGCGTTAAAAAGCGGCGCAAATGCGCCGTTTTTAGCCACGCCCACTCCCGGGCGTCTCTTTTGCCCGGGAGTATAAATACCACGTAAAGGCCTGGGAGTCATTTTTTAGACGGGAACGCCTCCCTTGCATATCATTAACGCAAGGAAGGGGTTCACGCTAAAAAATGACGCACATTCCGGGAACTTTGGCGCTATTCGCCTCTAACGCCATAGTATAAATATGGCGTTAGTTGGCGTTAGTTTTGCGTCGAAATTGCGTAAAAAAAAACGACGCAATTTCGGCGCAAACGGAGTATAAATATGCCCCTTACTGTCTGATTTGTACAGAGTGAAGCCAGAGATTTTGGACAAATCATGGCTTACATACTTAAACTGTGTGACCTTAGGCAAATATTTTATTTCACCAAAACTACTTTTTCTTCATAATCAGGAATGAAAGCACTTTCAGATGCGTGCCTTCAGAATACCAGCTGTATATAAACCTGTTGTTTTTGAGTTACTAGGCTACAATGTTGCTCTATAATAATTGAGGCCACAAACAGGATTCACATGACAACTGCCCTGCCTCCTGGGTCACTAATGGCACTGTTGCCAGGGTCAGGAATGGTTCTAGGTTCATGTTTAAATACTATCACTTTCAGTACATACTGCTATAATAAAATACTTTAATGTTAAAGCATCTACATGTTAAAGAAATGCACTTTTTAAATTTAGAACAGCTTATCATATTCTGTCATGATTGAGGCATCACTTACCTGGCTTTTAATTTGAGGACTCGGTCATGCACGGAATCTTCGAGCGAGGGCCCATCCTTGGCTTGGATCTCCCTGATAGCTGTCGGATTGCCCACCTCTAGTGCGCAGTGCACATGCTGAGAGCTTAAGTATTTTCAGGCACTGTCATATATGCTAGTGAGGTCATTAGCTCATATGGGAGCCCCTTGAAATGCTTGTGATCAGGATATCTGCAAAATAAAAAAGATTCACTTGCTTTGTGCACAGATTGTGTGCACGCATTGTAAGGAAAGCAAGGCATTTAAGGGAAATGTTAAAGTGTATCAGAGATTATCATGGATGAAGTACATGGATTTACAAATTGCTTCAGGGGCAATGATTAATGGCGTAATTTTTAAATGCATACTGTAACATAACAGTTATTTGCATAACAAACATTTGCACCTTTGGGCATCCTGGCTGTTAAATAAGATGTTTGTTGCTTGTAATCTATGTTGTTCCAAGCAAGACTCCCTTTTACGCACACTACGTTATACCACCTCCAGCTCTGACCTGCTTTGAGGCACCATGTTTGCATTTTGCGGAAGACACTATGGTGATGGCACAGCACGTAGAAGGAAAGTAGGACAGTATCTTACAAAGGAGCAGGGCATAGAAAATGCACAGAGAAAGTTGTATATCATTTATTTTTAATAAGTGTATCCGTGTGTTAGGCACATGAAACCTAGAAGAGCGATGCTTGATGGAATAAGTCTGGACCATTATTTGGGGTGCTTGTAGTAAACTCTCTACATGTTATAGCAAAATGTTGTACTCTCACTAAAAGGAATGTGTATCACGCAACAAAAGGGCGTAGACTTAGCTTTAATAAAATATTATTAGTATTAATGGTTTGAGTCCAAAAACCCTCCCACCTGTCGTATTGTGGGTGTATTGCCCAGGCGCATTCCAGGCTTGATTTCGGGGTGTGCATTGGAACTAAAGATGCCTCGAGAGGGCTGGAAGGTGGGGCAGCGGATGGGCTGCGTCAGCGAAGGAGAAACGTGCAAGGATGTCTTTCCCTCTTAGGTCCTGTTGACCCTCGTACTCCAGGGCAGAGGTGGTAGGTCACTAATGCACGAGCAGGGGCAGTGCCTCAGTAGGTGCAGAGGAGGCAGCGCGAGGCGACTGGCACACTGCCCTGCCGCCCTCTTACTGCCAAGTCTTGAAAGTAGCAGAGCATCGAGCAGGCTATAGATATGTCTGGACATGCAAGAGGGTCAGTTGCCATTCTATACAGGCCAACATTTTAGACAAGGAAAGTTGGAGGTTTTTAAAACAATATTGGGATCATGTATTTTCCCACTGACTTCTATTGAAGCAGAGACATTTTCAGGCAGGAGCCCTTTATGGCTTTAAAGATCGTCAGTCTTCTGCCTGAATGGGGTCCGCTGACGTGTATGTGGTTCACCCGAATCTAGAATGCGCGGTGTGCATCTGAAAGGCAGTAAGAAAAGCGGGTTGTGCTTTGGATTCAATAGGTAGGGCTCTCTAATCTCACAGATAAACGCTGCAGGTAATCTAGCAAATGCTAGTCTTACATTTGGCACTGACATCATATTGGGATTAACAGTGTTGTGTGCCCCAGTGCAAAAGAAAACACAGGACACAGTGTTCTGGTGCGCTTTGAAAACCTGCTGCATGTACCTCGCAGCACTACTTTTATTTAGCGCATGCACCATGTCACGGCCAAAGGGAGGGGGTCTGTCTTCACAGTCCAGGCAGAAACCCCTCTCAAATCGAGCATTCCCGTTCCGACACAACATTCCTCCTCTACCCCAAAAAGAAAAAAAAGAAGAAAAAAAACAAATACAGAGGACAGAAAACTGAACCATAGGTAACCATTGTCTTTCAGCATGGTGCTATCTTATATCACTAGAAAGTCTTTCAGCTGCTAGACGGGACCGGCTTAGGTCTCAGGCGGTACCTCTCAGTTCCTGCACGGGCAGAGCATCCGTCAGTGTCCCTGCATTGCCGTTGGGTCACGAGGGTGCGAGCTGACTTTCTCATTCCTGGCCTTCCGTCATACCATGGAGATTGGTGTAGGAAGGTAGCCTCTTTCTAGCCTTGTTACCCCCACTTTTGGCCTGTTTGTGAGTGTATGTCAGGGTGTTTTTACTGTCTCACTGAGATCCTGATAGCCAGGGCCCAGTGCTCATAGTGGAAGCCCTATGTTGTCAATGTGTTTGATATGTGTCACTAGGCTCCTGCTAGCCAGGACCCCAGTGCTTATACATTTGTGGCCTATATGTGTTCCCTGTGTGGTGCCTAACTGTATCACTGAGGCCCTGCTAACCAGAACCTCAGTGTTTATGCTCTCTCTGCTTTTAAAATTGTCACTGCAGGCTAGTGACTCATTTTACCAATTCTTATTGGCACAATGGAACACCCTTATAATTCCCTAGTATATGGTACCTAGGTACCAAGGGTATTGGGGTTCCAGGAGATCCCTATGGGCTGCAGCATCTCTTATGTCACCCATAGGGAGCTCAGACAATTCTTACACAGGTCTGCCACTGCAGCCTGAGTGAAATAACGTCCACGTTATTTCACAGCCATTTTACACTGCACTTAAGTAACTTATAAGTCACCTATATGTCTAACCCTCACTTAGTGAAGGTTAGGTGCAAAGTTACTTAGTGTGAGGGCACCCTGGCACTAGCCAAGGTGCCCCCACATTGCTCAGGGCAAATCCCCTGGACTTTGTGAGTGCGGGGACACCTTTACACGTGTGCACTACATATAGGTCACTACCTAGATGTAGCGTCACAATGGTAACTCCGAACATGGCCATGTAACATGTCTAGGATCATGGAATTGTCCGCTCAATACCATTCTGGTACTGGGGGGACAATCCCATGCATCCCGGGGGCTCCAGCATAGACCCCGGGCACTGCCAAACTAACTCTCTGGGGTTTTCTCTGCAGCTACCGCTGCTGCCAACCCTCGGACAGGTTTCTGCCCCCCTGGGGCCTGGTCAGCCCAGTCCCAGGAAGGCAGAACAAAGGATTTCCTCTGAGAGAGGGTGTTACACCCGCTCCCTTTGGAAATAGGTGTTAAGGGCCTGAGAGGAGTAGCTTCTCCTGGCCTCTGGAAATGCTTTGAAGGGCACAGATGGTGCCCTCCTTGCATAAGCCAGTCTACACTGGTTCAGGGATCCCCCCAGCCCTGCTCTGGCCCGAAACTGGACAAAGGAAAGGGGAGTGACTACTCCCCTGACCAGCATCTTCCCAGGGGAGGTGCCCAGAGCTCCTCCAGTGTGTCCCAGACCTCTGCCATCTTGGATGCAGAGGTGTGAGGGCACAGTGGAGACCTCTGAGTGGCCAGTGCCAGCAGGTGACGTCAGAGGCCCCTCCTGGTAGGTGCTTACCTCTCTCTGTAGCCAATCCTCCTCTGAGGGCTATTTAGGGTCTCTCCTGTGGGTTTCTCATCAGATAACGAATGCAAGAGCTCACCAGAGTTCCTCTGCACTTCCCTCTTTGACTTCTGCCAAGGATCGACCGCTGACTGCTCCAGGACGCCTGCAAAACTGCAACAAAGTAGTAAGAAGACTACCAGCAACATTGTAGCGCCTCATCCTGCCGGCTTTCTCGACTGTTTCCTGGTGGTGCATGCTCTGAGGGCTGTCTGCCTTCACCCTGCACTGGAAGCCAAGAAGAAATCTCCTGTGGGTCGACGGAATCTTCCCCCTGCCAACGCAGGCACCAAACTTCTGCATCACCGGTCCTCTGGGTCCCCTCTAATCTTGACGAGCCTGGTCCCTGGAACACAGGAGCTGGATACAAGTGTCGCCGACAGTTCTGTGACCCTTCTGTCCAAATTTGGTGGAGGTAAGTCCTTGCCTCCCCACGCCAGACAGTAATCCTGTGTACTGCGTGAACTGCAGCTGCTAGCACTTCTGTGCACTTTTGCAAGACTTCCCTTGTGCACAGCCTAGCCCAGGTCCCCAGCACTCCATCCTGCATTGCCCAACTCGCTGAGTTGGACTTCGACTTCGTGGGACTGCCTTTTGTTGTGCTGAGATGACCGCCATGCTCAGATCTTCTGAATGCCTGTCCAGGTACTTCTGCGGGTGCTGCCTGCTTCTACGTGGACTCTCTGTGTTGCTGAGTGCCCCCTCTGTCTCCTCCTCCAAGGGGTGATCTCCTGGTCCTTCCTGGGTGCTGGCAGCACCCAAAACCTTGAACCGCCACTCTTGCAGCTAGCAAGGCTTGTTTGGGGTCTTTCTGCGTGGAAATAACTCTGCGTCCTCCAGCACGCCGTGGGACATCTTCTGACCAAAGGAGAAGTTCCTGGCTCCTTCCGTTGTTGCAGAATCTTTGCTTCTTCCACCCCAAGGCAGCCCTTTTGCACCTTCATCCAGGGTTTAGTGGGCTCATGCCCCCACTGGACACTTGTGTGACTCTTGGACTTGGTCCCCTTCCTTTACAGGTCCTCAGGTCCAGGAATCCGTATTCAGTGCAGTGCAGTCAGTTGTTGTCTTTGCAGAATCCCCTATCTCAACTTTACTGTCTTTCTGGGGTAGGCAGGTAACTTTACTCCTACTTTTCAGGGTCTTGGTGTGGGGTATCTTGGACACCCCTAGTGTTTTCTTACACTCACAGTGACCCTCTACACACTACACTAGGCCTGGGGTCCATTCGTGGCTCGCATTCCACTTTTGGAGTATATGGTTTGTGTTGCCCATAGGCCTATTGTCCCCTTTTGCATTATATTGTGTTCTACAGTGTTTGCACTACTTTTCTAACTGTTTACTGATTTTGGTTTGTGTGTATATTTTGTGTATTTTACTTACCTCCTAAGGGAGTATATCCTCTGAGATAATTTTGGCATATTGTCACTAAAATAAAGTACCTTTATTTTTGGTAACTCTGAGTATTGTGTTTCTTATGATATAGTGCTATATAAGTGGTATAGTGGGAGCTTTACATGTCTCCTAGTTCAGCCTAAGCTGCTCTGCTATAGCTAACTCTATCAGCCTAAACTGCTAGAACACTACTAATCTACTAATAAGGGATAACTGGACCTGGCACAAGGTGTACGTACCACAAGGTACCCACTATAAGCCAGGCCAGCCTCCTACAATCGGGTACTGTATCTTCTGAGCGGTCATCTCGGAAGGTTGTGACCCTTGATTCCAGAATGTCAGCGTAGTCATTCCCCGTTTCTGCACTCTCCTCCTCAGGGAGCGGTGTGGAGCTGTCTTCTTCCGTCCCACAGTCTTCCGATCGATACCGTTTGAAGAACGAGATATTCCTAGTCACCTGCTCATGATCTTTGACTGCAGTGACCATAGTGCCTCTAATCCTCAGCACAGTCCATGGCATCGGTTCAAAAGGGAGTCTAAACTTCCCCCCAGGGCGTCTGTTTTTTATCAACACTTGGTCGCCTACTTGAATGGGTGACTGTCTCACCTTCCTCTTTCTAGACATGTGGTCATTGGCAGATCCCCGCTGACGATGTCTCTCACTTGCTTGCTCCTGCAGTGGCATCGGAACATCCCTCTGCGGGAGGGTGTCCACCACTTGTCGGTTCATACACAACACACGAGGCTATTTTGGTGGTCGTGTGAGGGGTGAGTTCGTATTCTCTCAAAAATGCATACAGGGCAAGTCTATGTTGTGTGTCTTTGCCACCGCGATTCTCAAAACTTTATTTAAGGTTCTCATGAAACGCTCAGCATCACCATTGGCTTGAGGCCAGCAGGGTGTGATCTTCCGATGGGCAATCCCACGTATGGCCAGGTGCTCCTCAAATTCCTGGCTGGAAAACGGGGGATCATTGTCCGTTCTGAGTTCTTGTTTTATGAAATGAGTGGCCATTATCTTCTCTACCCGCGGGATGAGTTGTCCAGCTGTGGTTGTGTCTAGTATTTCCACCTCAGGATATTTGGAGAGGTCATCTATGACGACCAGCATGTGTCTGCCATCCAGTAGGGCACCCAAGTCAGCACTGGCCCGACACCAGAATTTGGAAGGGATTGGCTCTGTGAATATGGGCACTGGGGGTTCTGGTGGACCTACCACCTGGCACAGATGACAGTGTCGCACTACCTCCTCCACTTGCTGATCCAGCCCGGGGAACCAGACCTTGCAGCGGAGCCGGGCCTTCGTCTTGACCACCCCTTGGTAAGCTGCATGCGCCAGATTCACCACGCGTGACTGCAGAGACGGAGGAACCACCAGTCGCAGGCCCCAAAGCAAACACCCTTCTGATGACATGATGTAGAGTGGTCAGAGTGTGTCTCGCCTCTTCTGTTCGTCTTGACAGATTGTGTACCATCTCATGCCACCTATCTGTGCGGACCACCTTCATTGTTAGTTGTATGCATTCATCTCCCTGTGCGTCCTCCATGAACTCCTGCATTGACACCAGTAACGGTCGTGATCGGTCTGTCACCAACCATGCAAGGTCTTTCACGGCCTCGGCTTCCACTTCCTCCTGAGCTGATGAGGATCGGGCGTGCCGTGACAGGTAGACTGACGGGTTCTGGGATCCCGGTCAATACACCACGTGGAACTGATAATCTTGCAATTGCAGGACCCACTTCTTGATCTGGGGAGGCGAAGTAGATATGGATCTGCTGAAAAGTAGTACCAGGGGTTTGTGGTCCATTACCCCCGTTAACGGCTGACCATAGAGTTAGATGTGAAAATGGCGGCAGCCCCAGTGGACCGCTATGGCCTCCTTTTCGATGTGGGAGTACCGTTGTTCCATCGCTGTCAGAGCTCTACTGGCATAGGCCACAGGTACCCAGTCCCCTTGCTCACTGTGTTGAGATCGGAAGGCCCCTAGTCCCACTGGACTCGCATCCACCGCTAGCTCTGATTCCTTTGCGGGATCAAAGTACCTCAAGGTTGTCTGGTCAGACAGAGCATTCCTGGTAGCGCAGAAAGCCTTCTCTTGTACAGGTCCCCATTCCCAAGTAGAGTTAGCTTATGTCAGTTCTCGGAGGGGCACCGTTAATGACGCAAGATTGTGAATGAATCGGCCGCAATACGTGACCGTGCCCAGAAAACTTCTTACACCGGTGACCAATGTGGGGGCAGGCACTGCCTTGATGTCCTGTACCTTCTCCGGATCGGGCATTACTCCCTTGTCCGAAAAGTGTTATCCAAAAAAGGCAATGTGATGTTGTAGAAACGCACACCTTTCTCGATGCAACGTTAAGCCATTCTCTTGGAGTCCCTTGAAGGTGGCTTGAAGTATCTCCAGGTGTTCCTCGATGGTCAGGGCGTGTACCAGTATATCATCGCTCATGTTGATGACGCCTTCCAGTCCGGAAAGTACCCCTGTATCGTGTCCTGAAATACCTCAGCAGCACTGGAATTACCGAAACGGAGGCGAGTGTACCTCCGGAGCCCTACGTGGGTGGAGAAGGTGGTGATGGCTTTGGATTCAGTGTCGAGCAGGAGTTGGTGGTATCCCGACCTGAGGTCCATTTTTGAGAACCACATCGAGCCACTCACTTTCGCCACTATGTTGTCAATAGTTGGGGTCAGATGGCGCTCACGAGGAATGGCAGCATTGGGTAGCCTCATATTGACGCAGATCCACACCTCCCCCGGTTGTTTGGGCTTCAGTGTGACCACAATCAGTGAGCCCCATGGAGCGGGTCCTTCCACTCGCTCAATTATGCCAGCGGCTTCTAGTTTGCTGAGGTCCTCTTCTACCTTGGGCCGCAGGTGGAACGTGACTCTGCGATGTTTTAGGGTGATAGGCTGTATAGATTTGTCAATATGAAGGTGGACTTGTCTATCTTTCATACATCCGATTCCTTGGAACAGTTGGGAATGTCGAGCTATGAGCCCTTCCACACTCTCTTGGTGCTCACTGAACGCAAAGGACACCAGGCCCAGCTTCTCAGCTGTCTTGCAACTTAGTAACATGCCAGCGCCTGTTTTTGTGACATAGATATTGGTACTAACCATCTGACCCTCGTGGGTGATGTCTGTTGTGAACACACCTGCCAGCGGAAGTGGGGTCGATGACCCAAACGCCAACACTCTGGTGGTGGTGGTGGTGGTGCGAGGTCTCGGTTTCAGCTGTAGCATATTCATGGCCTGGAGGGCCATGATGTTGCTAGAGGCCCCCGTGTCTATCAGGGCAACTACCGGTTTTCCTCCCACCTGTATGTTGCATTTTGGAATACGTTTCCGGAGGCTCCCGCCAGGATGCATGGCATGGATTACATGTACAGTGCCCTCTGACTCATCATCATCCATATCTCCTTCCGGGTCATCAGGTGTGTGGATCTGCGCCGCCTGCCTGGTCTTTGGATGCTGCCTGCCTGGTCTTTGGATGTTTATATATTTTGGTGGAGGTGGAGCTGTAGACCTTGGCAAAATGGTTTGATTTGTTGCAGTTCATACACCGTTTGCCTTGGGCCGGATATTATCCTTGGTGGGGACAGGATCCTCCACGTGTAGCAGTTCCTGTTCGGTGTATTCGTCGTCTGTTTTGATCTGCGTCTCTCCGCGTGTGCAGTAGCAATTGCATTCACTGGTTCCCCCTTGACCGTTTTTTGCAGGGCCGCCTCCATATGAGCAGCACGCACCTTCGACAGCTCCTTGGATCTCCCTAGTGTGAGCATGTTCGCCATTGACATGCCCGGCACTTGTAGAATGTTTTCCCTCAGTTTTACAGAGTAACACCCCTGGATGAATTGTGCTCAAAGCTCGTCCTCCACATCTGGCAGGGTGCAGGTGCTCGCCAGATCCCGGAGTCTCGCATAGAAGGCGCCCACTGATTCCTCTGGGAGTTGTTGAGCCTGGCGCAGGAGGAATCTCTCGTAGTCCGGGTTGTCTACTGGCTCAAAATGAGCAGTGAGAGTCTTCTTCAGAGACTGGTACGTGAAAGGTGGTCCTTCCTCATTGACAGATTTGCTGATTTTTTTGGATGACCGCCCCTCCCAGTTGTAGGAGCATGGGGCGGCGATGATCATTGTCCAGCGCGATGGCCATAAAGTAGGTCTCCAATCTGTCGACCCACTCCTTCCACCTAGCCGCCTAGGCCAATGGAGAGCCGTCAATTAAGAAGGGTTCCGGCGCTGGCATTGCTCTGCGTAAGCACAATAGGTGCCCTCACCCTGGAATTCGTCTACTGATGTACCTTCACTGGGCGTTGTTGTCACCTTGCGATGTGGCTTGTGTTATGGTCCCTTCATTTGTCTCTTTTCCACAGTTTATGTCTCTCTTTTTTTCTTCTTATTATTAGTTTAAGGCGTCATGGGTTCTGGGGAGTGGAGTTCCCCCTCTGAAGGATCATTCAGGCTGGCCAGTACCTGACAAGAGATGTGTCCCTCGCAGGATAGCCAGGGATAGCAGCAACTGGATTATCCCCGATGGGCTGCAGCCATGGAGCGCGCGTAGCCCCGTGGTAGGGGTAGCAAGAACCTTCTGGTGGAGGAGCAGAATGGATCCACTGCTCCTCACGGCCGCCAGATGATCACCGCTGCGGCCCGGTTCAGCAACCACCACAACGCGGTGCACGTGTGCAAAGGGCGTCCGCCCAGCAGACCTCCTCCTGCTCCTGCCACAGTATGTTGTTCGCCCGACTGCACGAGGGGGTCCGTCCTCATCGCCAAGTTGTTGTGTGCCCCAGGGCACTAGAGTGCCGGGTGTGCAGTGCAAAAGAAAACACGAGACACAGTGTTTTGGTGTGCTTTGAAAAACTGCCCCGTGAACCTCGCGGCTCTCCCTTTATTTAGCGCGCGCCTTACATTAAGTGCGAACCATGTCACGGCCAAATGGAGGGGGTCTGCCTTCACAGACCAGGCAGAAATCCCTCTCGAATGGAGCATTTCCGCTCCAACACAACAAACAGGACTACTAGTGTAAAATGCAAAAGGAAAAACACTGAATTCTACATATTTCTTTAAAAATAGAAATTAGTCTTATGCTTTAAAATGTTATATTTATGATTCAAAATGTTTCTTTCAGCCTGTGATTGCATGTTTTGAGGGTTACAACTTTGGACTTGTTTTGGGGTAGGGCTGGTTCATGCTGGGCTTGCTTTGGGCTGGTAGTTGAACATCTTTGGGCTTCAGAAGGCTTTGACAATCTGCCAGCACTGCTCCTGTCACACACAGGCTGTGAGGGAGGTGGGCTGCAGGGGGGAGGAGCTGGGGGGGCGTGAATATTTGTTTATCTGCGCCTCAGTTGTCACCCGTCTTACTCCTGCTCATTGTCACGTTCTATCGCTGTTAATGCTCTAAACATGAATGATTTGTGTGAGTAAAACGTCATCCTTCCTTCACCACTTGTGTTGCTACTCGGAGGCTGTGACATGAAGCAAATACAGCATTAGATGAGGAAGTGACGGGAACTCGACAGAAGTGGGGCGTTGTCCCGCCCGCCCCGCGCTTGCTCTGTTATTGGTTCCCCCTCTGTTCCTGTTCACCTGCAGTTTGTTGCAGTCTTGTCTTTACCCCTCTCCACCACCCCCCACCCCCCTCTGCTTTTCTCACTCTTTGGAGTTATTTCCTTATTGTCTCTTTGCTCCTCGTTTCCTTCCTCATTAGTAAAATTATCTGGAACAGTTGTGTAATGGGGGGGCCGTGTGTACAGCAATGGTAGCCCCCCCTCCCAGGAATCCTCATTCGGCGTCACGTTCATTCTTTTTTGTGTGTTTTTTTTTACACGTCAGCGTCAGGTCTCTGTCTCGGTTGTGTGTGATTGTTTCACTCACATATACAAACTTCATCAACACATGAGGACTGACACCGTTGTCACCACAGAGGACACTTCTCAGAGACGCTGAGCCCAGACTTGCTTCTATGTGCTCCCATATGGTCTAGCGGTTAGGGTTCCTGGTTTTCACCCAGGTGGCCCGGGTTTGACTCCCAGTATGGGAATGTTCATTTTTTATACACTTGGCTATTAATCCTATTTTTTAATGCAATTGCTGTCATACATTTCTGTGACATAGATTAAAGAACGGAGGCTATCACTTAAGCATTCCATAATATTTTGCTTTAACTGAGGTGCAGATGAGATCCGTGGCCTGCGAAGGTGCCCGTCATTTTAAAGGACCCTTTGGACATGAACCGGCTGCTGCCAAGGGCTGTTAGGGGGGGCAGTCACCCCTTCTGTCAAAAAACCTATAACCTTCACTCTCTGTGCGAAACGGCGCAGCTTAACGTTTTGTATTAATTTATACTAACGAAAGTTGTTAAAATATGTGTTTAAAAACACCTTGCCTGATATTTCTCGCACAGGTCTATGCTTTTACAGCTGGTTTACAGAAACATTGTCTGATCATTGAGTGAGTAAATCGTTTATCACTACCTAGTGATGTTTTCCACATTTCACGTCAATGTGAATTTTATCTAACTTTATTTCCCAGGGTGTCTTCAATTACATTGTATCTGATAGAATCAAGTTGTGAGCACAGAAAATGTGTTTAGAGTAGAGTGGCTTAAAGTGGAGTGGCACAACGTGGCGTGGAGTGGAGTAGATTGGAGAGACAGAGTGTAGTCTAGAAGAGTTGTTTAAAGTGTTGTGGAGTGGCATGGAGTGCCGTAGAGTGGCAGGGAGTGGTGCATAGTGATGTGGAGAAGCGTAGAGTGGAGTAGCGTAGAGTGGCATAGAGTAGTGTGGTGTAGCGCAGGGTGGCGGTAAAGCAGAGTGGGAAGAGTTTAGTGGTGTAGAGAGAAGCAGAGTGCCAGAGAGTTGTGTAGAGTGGCATGGAGTGGAGTGGCAGAGAGTGGAGTGACATAGCATTGTGTAGAGTGACGTGGTGGCGTGGAGTGACGTAAAGTGGAGTGGAGTGGCATAGGCTGGAGTAAAGATGTACAGAGCGGTGCAGAGTGGCGTAGAGTAGTGGCGTGGAGTGGTGTATAGTGGCAGAGAGTGGAGTGGGGTAGAGTGGAGTAGAGTAGCATGGCGTAGGCTAGCATGGAGTGGCATAGAGTGGCGTATAGCAGCATGGAGTGGCATAGAGTGCAGTGGCGTAGCCTGACGTTGAGAGATATAAAATGGAGTAGAGTGGCACTGAGCAGTCTAGAGTGGTGTAGGGTGGAGTCAATCAATCAAACTGTCAGGCACTTGTAAAACACAGCTTAGCACCCACGGGGTCTCAAGGCGTTGCTGTGGGTGTGTTGATCAGTCGACCAGAGAGGTCTTGAAATCTTTCACAAACTGCTTCAGCGAGACGGCCTGTCTGAGGTTGTGAGGGAGTGTGTCCATGGAGTGGCATGGAGTAGCATGGAGAGGTATAGAGGCATTGATTAGAGTAGCGTAGAGTGTAGTGGAGTTGGGAAGAGTAGAGTGTCATGGTGTGGCCTAGAGTGGTATAAAGAGGTATGGAGAAGCCTAGAGTAGACTTATGTGGATGATAGTGGTGTAGAGTAGAGTGGAGATGTGTAGAGCTGAGTGGAGTACAGTTGCATAAAGTGGAGTGGCATAATGTGGATTGGCGTGCCATAGAGTTGTGTAGCGCAGTGTGGAGTGGTGTCGAGTAGATTGGCACAACGTGGGGTGGCATAGACTAGGTTGGTGTAGCATGGAGTGGAGTAGAATGGTACAGAGTGGTGTAGAGTAGAGTGGCATAGAGTGGAATGGAGTGGCAAAGAGTAAAGAGGAGTGGAGTGGCAGAGAGTAGAGAGTAGAGTTGAGTGGTGTGTAGTAGAGGGGAGAGGTTTAGACTAGAGTGGCATAGGGTGATGTGGTATTGAGTGGAGTGGCGTAGAGTGGAGAGGAGTGGCGTAGAGTGGCATAGAGTAGTACAGTTGTGGGTGTGAACTGCTAAAAGGCAGTAATAAAATAGGCATGTACTG
The DNA here is from genome assembly GCF_031143425.1 of Pleurodeles waltl. NCBI lineage: Eukaryota > Metazoa > Chordata > Amphibia > Caudata > Salamandridae > Pleurodeles > Pleurodeles waltl. Next base: position 1,017,875,879 of record NC_090443.1, on the reverse strand, counting down.
GCAAGAATCATTAACATGTAAATGTGTTATTAACATGGCATTTATACATTATAGCAGCTTAATCCAACCCACGCAAAATGTAATTTTATTTCAGTTGTATAACTAAGTCAACAGAGGCAGGCGCAGACAAAGCAGCAAGAGAACTGGAAACAGAGGAAGTGTCCTGAAACGTGTACCTCAATCATAACGTGATCAGCGGATGGACAGTGATTAAGGTGGATCAATCTGTGCTTGGTTCATGCTCCACAAACAGAAAAGGAAGTGACGCCCGGCACACACTGACCAATTAGGATGCAGCAAAGAAGTGACAATGAAGCCAATGAATGTGCGCAATGGGTCGTCTCCATGTCCTTCATTGTAAACAATACTCCTCGCCAGCAAGAGCACATGGAGCGCATGCACCGTCGCAGGTGAGAACTGAAAACTGCTCTGTTATTAATACCTTGGTACTGGAACATGATATAGATACTGGTTGCCTTATCGAATGTCAGATGATGATTGTGGCTCCGCGATTAAGGATCTGTTTCCTCTTGGCTACTCAGCACTTTATGCCCATTGGGCTGTTTAAATTGTGGAGGGGCTTGCTCTCATTGTGAAAAACGATTAGAAACATTGTATATTCTAATATTCACCTAAATCTTAAAATCTTATTGGCCAGAATTTCTGACCTACCCCACTCTGATGAGAATTTGCTGTAATACACTGCCTCCCTCCCTGTACCGTCTCCCTCACATGCCCTCTTGGCTACTGCCTTGTCTCAGCTCAGTTGAGACAAGCCCACAGACACTTCCAATGAAAAATAAGGACCATCTTTTCTCCTGTTAATTTAAGTAGGAGTTATTTTGCCCTCTAACGTATATAGGGTTATCCTCTATACATTATCTGCTCTGATTTCTCTTTCTGATAGTCCTTTTCCCCTAATCGCTGTTCAGATCCTGCTCATCAGGGAAGGCACACCCTGGATTGTGTCTGTACGAAAAATTGTAAACTGTGTGTTGAGCCCCCTACGTGGCCGAGTTGGTCGGACCATTCACTCCTTGTCTTTTACATTACTCAGGGGCAGGTCCACCCTTGGTCAGATCTTTCTAAATCTGATACCTCTAAAAATTTTAGATGGGGTAAACTGCTAAATGATCCTAATTTTACCAAACAGCCACAGAACTCCACCCCTATTTTATCAGGCGACACTTCGGATAACATTGCATCTTTTAATAAATGGATCCTACGGACAGCTTCTAATCTGTCACTGATAATCTCAGAGAGAAGATCATCCAAGTCTGCCCCCTCAGCCCCCTGGTTTAATTCAATATTGAAAGAGCAACTTCTACACTGCAAGCAGCTTAAAAGAAAATGGTGTATGGCTTATGATTTAGAAGATCTGGTGCAATTTAGAGTAGCACAAACATTTTATCACAAACAGATCAAAGTTAGCAAAAAAAGGCTTACTATGCCAACTTAGTTGAGGAGGCCCACAATGACCACAAATTCATTTTTGGAATTTCAAATATCTTCTAAAAACCTTTAGCCTCCACGAGGCAGATCCCCCGTCCTAATCTTTTTGTAATCAGATTTCTTCTTATTTTGTAGACAAGATACAGGCTATTAAAAAGGATTTTAAGATTGCCATGTATACCTCTTTTAGCATAGGAATAGACACTCCTTTAAATACTGAAACTGAGAACTTGGAATCTTTTCCGGAAATTTTGCCTGCTCAGTCTCGTCAGGTGATTTTAACTTGTAATTCGGGATCTCCGAAAGACCCCGGCACCACCCCATGTCTACATAAGATTGTGGAATTAGTCAACCCTTTTATATATCATATATTGAATTATTCCTTGAGATCAGCAGAAGTCTCTATGGAATGGAAAATGATGATGGTTAAACCCCTAAGGAAGAAGGCTCATCTAGATCCTACCAGGTTTGCCAATTTACTTCCTATTTCCCTGTTACCTGTTATGGGTAAAATCACTGAAAAGCTAGTGAATACTCAGTTGATGACCTTCATAGAGAACTAATGTATTGCATTCTCTGCAATCAGGTTTTCAGCCTAACAATTCCACGAAGTCCGCTTGGGTAGAAGTAGATGATACCTTAAGACTGGCTTTGGATGCTGGAAACAATGCTGCATTGATCTTATTAGATCTATCTGCAGCATTTGACACCATCTTGCATGAGATCCTTTTACAGGGTGTCAGAGAATGTGGAATTTTGGGCCAGGCCTTTTTCTGGCTAAAGTCATTCCATAGTAATAGAAACCAGACTGTTAAACTAGGACCATACTTTTCTGAAGAATCTATTATCACATCTGGGGTCCTGTAGGGATCTTCCTTGAGCGCCCTATGGCTGGCAAGCATCACCTCTTTAGGTGTGAGTTTGCTAACAACAAACATAGAGTGGGTCTTGGATAAACCCCTTTCATGCATTGGCTTCCTCCAAACAGCCTCTTTCAAACATTGGCTTTGGACTTTTCAATCACGTCGTGATGCAGCTTATTGGAGTACTGGATCCTCAGTTAATGCTGTTGGTTGTTTGTGTGTATCCCTCCACGTCCACTTGAATGCACTTGAGAGCATGCATTGAACTGCAGAAGGGACTACTTTGAAACTATAACAGTCACTTATAACTTCTACTGACACACGCCCATGTGTCTCGCTCTATTGTGTTGATGCTGTGTTAGAACATTAAACACACAGCTATGTGCTTTGATAATAGTTGTTGATTTGTTAGCTGCGAGTAAGCAGGCAGCCATCATTGTGGTCAACTGGTAAATAGGGTGAGTCCCTCACAGCTGGGACCAAGTGCCAATGATGGCTGCACTCCCATACCTGTTGTGTCCAGCCGCTGAGGTTCCTCTCTATAGCAAACGGAGGTTAACACGGGCACTATTCAAACCTGAAGTGAAAGTGAGTTTATGCAGTGCAGCAATGAGGGTGATATAAGTAGTGCTTTGTTGGTGGAAACCATGTGAAGTGCTTCTGTGAGGATCACTATGTGCAGTGCATAAGTGATGGACCACTGCAGCACTACAATGAGTAATGTGCACTGCATTTTATTTCATACCACCCAGGGCACAACTCCTAAAAAAACATAAGTGGGGGGACGAACCAAGTTAGGCAGTATGTAAGTGACATCCTGGCATGTGACATCACACATGGCATCAAAGAAACTGACATCACAGAATGTTGCACCAAAACACATAACCTCAAAAGAAGTGTCGTCACAAGAAGCATGTCAGACCTATAACCTTGAGGGTGGTCTTCCCCTAAACCTTTTAGCTACTTACTTACAGTTTTTGCTGAAATACGTTTTTGCTGGTCTGCATACTCTGTACACTTTGCCAATGCAAATCAGTGCTGAAGTGCTTGTGCTCACTCCCCTAAACATGGTTTGATTGGCATGTACCTAATTGGCACATTTATTTTACTTTTAAAATTTAACCAGGGACTGGAAATTAAGGCTCTCATTACGACCCAGGCGGGCGGGGGAGAAGTGGTGGTAATACCGCCAACAGGCCGGCAGAAAAAAATGGAATTATGACCATGGCGGTTACCACCATGGTCATCTGCCACTTCTCCACTCCGACCGCTGGCCTGGAGACTTCGGTCTCCAGCCCAGCGGCCGTCACCAGACCGCCGGCGGTATCAGGACCCTGCATACTGCCATGGATTTCGGGTGGTTTGGAACCGCCACGAAATCCATGGCGGTAGGCACCATCAGTGCCAGGGAATTCCTTCCCTGGCACTGATAGGGGTCTCCCCCACCCCAAGTCCTCCCCCCACACCGCCAACCCCCTTAAACCCCCCCAAAGGTGGCAGGACCCCCCTTCCCACCCCAACCCCAACATTAACACCCCCCCTCCCCACCCTCACCCCAACATTAACACACACACCCCCTACATGCAAACAAACACTACAACAACACATACCCGCACACATACAAACAGACATGCAAACAGACCGACCCGCACACATTTTCCAGACACACAACACAACCCCTGCATGCATACACGCACCCACACATCCACTCTACATACTCACAGGCACACCCCCAAGCACGCACACAACACACAACACCCCCCGCCCCCACCCCTAACAGACGATCACCTTACCTTGTCCGGTGATCCTCCGGGAGGAGACGGGATCCATGGGAGCTGCTCCGCCGCCAGCTCCCCATCACCAGAACACCGCCACACCGAATCCTGGGTTGGGATTTGGTGGGCGGTGTTCTGATGACGTGGAGGTGGAGCAGCCTCCACTTCCCCGCCGACCACCAGTTTGGCTGCTGGCGGCTCTCCGTACAAAAAAGGACGGAGGGCTGCTAGCAGTCATGATTCGCTGTGCTGAAAACCACCTGCACTGGTGGTCGTCAGCACAGCGGTACCTCAGCGGTCTTGGAAAAAGACTGTCGAGGTTGAAATGAGGGCCTATATGCTGCCAGTGGGCCTGCAGTGTCGTGAGAACCTCCAGGAGTCAGATTGGTCACTTCTTTTTTAGCTTAGTGTTTTATCCATGTCTCTCTCTTGGAATGTTAGTATGTTGTGTAAGAATGTTAGTGGATTGAATTGTTGTGGAGATTCCAGGGGAATGTGAGGACTGAGAGGACAGTTGCGGTGAGAGACGGAGGTTGGGATGCTTTTCCCCATTCAAACCTATCTATTCCGCAATAAAAGAAGAGACTTGGACTACAACCTCAATTCTTGGCATTCGTTTGGATATCCGCAATCGCTTTGTAACACTGGCAACGAGGGGCTTACCTGCGCGACTCGCAGAAGCATTCTGACTTCACTTTGTGTTTTCACTAGAGTGCGCAATACTTCTGTTGGACTCTCACGCCGTGAGTTTGCCTTGTCACCTTAATTTTCCGTTATTTTTCCTTGTTTGGAGCACTTTTGAACTCTATGCTTTGTAGGTTTTGTGTTTACGGCTGTTGCTGTTTCTTCGGCTCGAGTGTTATTCCTTAAACTCGAGCGTCCTGTTTCCATGGCAACCACCTTATCCTTTGGAGTCCTGCGTGAGCGCGCTCACGTGTTTCTGCCATCACAAGCGTCTTGTTCCTGTTGTCAGTGCCTGTTTCCAGGCAACCACGCGGGTCTACCCAAAGCTTGTGCGTCTTTGTTCCGGCATGAGCAATCAGTGTAGCCGCGTCATCATTGCATAACAACGCTTCTGTGGCAACCACGCAGGTCTACAAATATCTCATGCGTCTTTGTTCCAGCACAAGCAATCAGTGTAGCCGCATCATCGTCGCATAGTAACGCTTCCATGGTTTTGTAAACCACTAGAGCGTTGCTTGCTGTGTGCTTCCGTCCTCTGCTCCCAGTTACGCTTCAGTGTTTCATGGCTGGCCCTGCAGGACCTTACTTTTTTGTTTGTTTGCGGCCATTTTTTACCTATTTGGAGATTAATTTTTGTTCTTCTCTCAGTAACCAGGATTACTTTGCGCTTTGCCTATTTGCACATTATCTTGACTTCACGAAGATTATTGAATTTTATTACTGCAACAGTGACAACCTGTTCCTTCTCTTTCCTCAGCCTGTTGTGGTTTATCTTACTGCGACAGGCACGCATTGATACCTCATTATTGGTGCTCTACACATCTAAACAAGGACTTGAGACATTTCATTGTTTCTTTAATTTTATTTCTTTTGGTTGTGTTTTTTTGTTTCCTTTTCCTTTCCTTTTCTTTTGTGTTATTCTCTTCTTTTGGTTAATTCTGGTAATGCAGAACGTGCTGCTCCTCCTTTCTTTCTCTCCACCCCTGGTGAACCTCCCATCAGGTGGGGTAAATGGAAGAAAGTTTTTGAAAGGTATGCCAGAGTTTGTGGAACCTCACTAAGTACTGAAAGTAGAACTGCGTTATTACTACACTGTTTAGCTACGGAAGGCCAAGAGGTTTTTGATCATCTCCTTGAAATCCCTGACAGTGAAACAATCAATCTAAATGAGTATGAAATTTGCATTTGAAAATTAGATTTGCATTATTTACCAAAGGTTAGCACCATATTGGAAAGATATTATTTCGGTAAAAGATTACAGATTGAAGGGGAAACTGTTGAAAACTATGTTACTGATTTGAGACATTTGGCCTCCTCATGCAAGTTTGGTTCTTCTTTAGAGGAAAGAATTTGGGATCAATTTATGCAAGGTTGCAATATTGACAAAGTACATGATAAGTTGTGGTTGTTGGATGCTCCTCATCTGGATGAAGTAGTTTCTCTTGCAAAAAGAATTGAACATTCCTTGAAATGTGTTGAAGTTATGAGAAAGCATGGTTCTAATGATGTTTCTGTGGTAAAAGACAGTAAATTCAAAAGTCATAAGGATGTCAATAGAGAGGTCCCTCAGAACTCCATTAAAAAGAAAAGATGCTATAGGTGTGGTAAAACAGGGCATTTTGCTAATGATAAGGCGTGTCCAGCTATTAACAGTTGCTGTTTATTCTGCAAGAAGAAGGCTCATTTTTTGTCTGTGTGTAATCAACGGAAGTCTAAGCAAACTGTGAATTCCATTGATGATCACATGAATGAGAGTAAGAATGGTAGTGATTCTCAGTGTGGTCAGATTGTTTTACAAATATCTGACAATGGTTTTAAGGGCCCTTTGGATTATGTTATGGTGGAAGGGAAAAAGACCATGATGCTCTTTGATTCTGGTGCCAAAATCACTATAGTATCTAATCAATTCTATCAGGAACATCTAAAAGAGAGAATTCAGTTATTGAAACCTGATATCAGACCATGTGCATATGTTGTAATTTAGTAGTGATTAGATTAAGCATTAGCAGAAGACATCTTGTATTTAGCAACTATTGTGAACATTTTGCGGAATCCATTTGTATTCATGGCAGCCATTTTCTCTGCCACATGCTGCCATGTGCTAGCCATGTGCTCTGTCCTACCTTCCTGTTAACTACTCTTGAAAATCTGTCTAGTGACAAGTTATATTTAGCATCTCCCACTTTGCACATGCCCAGTAAGGTCTGCAGCTGTTAGTAATTAGTAACCAATAGTAATGTGTCTACTAGTCCTTGAAAACTGTTAGCCCCTCCTACCTGTCGACTGTGCATTTCCATATGGCCTTATATGTATATAAGTCTTGCTTCTATAATTGTACCAACTTCTTTTAGCCCCTGCATTGGTATAAAAGGACCATGCTCTCTTAGTTCAGTGTGCTACTTCAAACATTACCGAAGGGTGCTGTTTGAACTGCAGAACCACCTCATGAGGTTTAATAAACTTTGGGGCTCATTCTGAGCCCGGCGGGCGGCGCGAGCCGCCCGCCTGGAGGGAGCCGCCAAATGACCGCACCGCGGTCAGAAGACCGCGGCGGCCATTCAGACATTTCCTCTGGGCCGGCGGGCGCTCTCCAAAAGAGCGCCCGCCGGCCCAGAGGAAATGCCCCTGCAACGAGGACGCCGGCTCAGAATTGAGCCGGCGTAGTTGCAGGGGTGCGACGGGTGCAGTTTGCACCCATCGCGTATTTCAGTGTCTGCATTGCAGACACTGAAATACACAGTGGGGCCCTCTTACTGGGGCCCCTGCAGTGCCCATGCCATTGGCATGGGCACTGCAGGGGCCCCCAGGGGCCCCGCGGCACCCCCTACCGCCATCCTGTTCCTGGCGGGAGACCCGCCAGGAACAGGATGGCGGTAGGGGGTGTCAGAATCCCCATGGCGGCGGAGCGCGCTCCGCCGCAATGGAGGATTCCCCCGAGCAGTGGGAAGTCGGCGGGAGACCGCCGACTTTCCGCTTCTGACCGCGGCTGAACCGCCGCGGTCAGAATGCTCGTGGGAGCACCGCCAGCCTGTTGGCGGTGCTCCCGTGGTTGGTGGCCCTGGCGGCCACCGGCCGCCAGGGTCAGAATGACCCCCTTTGTCTTTTATTTCAGTTTCTGTGCCAACTTCTTCCTATATGGTCTGAGGACTTTGTGCAGAGAAGGGCGAACCCCTTGCACTAGTAGGCCTTGCTGAGGCTTACTTCGACAAATTGGCGCCCGAACAGGGACTCATCGGTGACTCGGACGCCCGACAGATTGGTCGCAACGAAGGATTGGGATCTCGCTGCGGACGATCAATGCCTGAGGAGACCCGAGTCTTGGCAACCACAGCGTTTTTCCCTTCTTTCTGATTTGACCATCCAGATGGCACCGGTCCTCGACTGAGATCCTTTTTGTTCATTCGTCGTGCAGTGACCATTTGGTCGATTTTAGAACTTGGCAGTTAGAACCTGGACGCCCTGTGATTGGTAAGAGCCGTTTTACGGCACTTGCTGTGGGTTTTGATGCCTTTGTTTCACCACTTACTGTGGCTCTCGTGTTTTGGGTGACTAGTCAATTTGTGTCCTTCGAATTGATATATAAATTGCAATTTATAGAGGCAGGTAATGAGGATAATTTTCTCCAATTTAATTTTGATTTGAACAGCACTTTAAGTGCTACTTTGATTATAGTACTGCATATTCTGCACTATTTTTGGCATGCCTGTTTTTAGCGCACTTCGTAGGATGTGTTGCTTTTGTAATGGTACCAATTTGAGACTGGAAGAATCGCAACCGGCGCCCCCAGAGGGAACGCCCAATAGAGATATGTATGATAAACACGGTCTTTCTTCTATAATGTACAGCACATTATGGAATAAATACACTAGTGCGGATCCTGAGTTACGTTGGCCTATGCATGGGTCATTTGGTTTGCGAAAGATTGAGTATGTGGAACAATGTATGTGTAAGCGAAGGTCTAGGCACGAAATGTTTGACTGTGTACGAATGTGGGAGAAAGAAGTGCATGGACGAGTGAAGCGTGAGCAAGCCTTGCTTGAGAAAGAGCAGCGGAAGAATGTATATGTGAAAGCATTGGAAATGAGAAAGAAATAAATAAATTACTTTAAAGGAGCTAGAAGAGAAAGAACGTAAATTACAGGTAACTGGCCAATACACTGTTAGGCACCCTCTCTATCCTATCCTTAATAAACCACACAATGATTTTTTGTTACTAGATCGCCCTCCACCTCCGTATGTCGTTCCTTTTGCCCCTCATGAGTTAGCTGAGGTCTCCGGTTCAGAGCAACAGAAGATACAAGACAGTCGCTCTATGTTGCCTGCTGACCGTGCGTCTGAGCTTAGATCTATCGTAGCGTTGTCTCTGCTTCTGAACTTTTAGACAACATGAAAGGGTGGACTGAAAAGGAGCAGCTATATTTTACTGAGGCATTTGGCACAGAAGTTATTGAACTATTTCGGAAATATTCTGATGAGTTAGAGCCCGATGATGTAGCAGCTGATCATAAGCAAATGCGTGATGGTCTTTTTGTTTTCTCCCAGGTGGCTGATGAAATCAGGCGTTTGGTGAAATTATGTGTTGTGGCAGTCCGTTTGCAAGTGGAGAAAAGGGCCATGGATGTAGTTGTACGGACATCTGAGACCAGCGGGGTGCAAGCTTCCATCTCCGACACAGATAAGACTATGATAGTTCACGCAAAACCAATGCGGGAGGCCGCGCCTTTGTATGTTCCTCCTAAAGGATCGGGGACAAGTGATGATAAAACTTCTGTTGATGCTCAGGGTTATTTTATTTATAATTGGGTGTATACTCCTTGGAACAGGGCAGATGTAATGGCACTAAAACAGCATTACCTGACCCGCGGAAAAATCCAGCTGCCTTTTATGAGGAAGTTGAGGGAGCAATTAGTTCTTGTACTATGACGTTGGCTGATATTGATTTATTTTTCAGATTGATATTACCGCCAGATATGTGGAGAACTGTTCGTAAAGTTGATGATCGTGTAGTTTTTGGGGCGTCATGGAAAGAATTAGAACAGATGGACGGGGATAGGGAACCTGCGAAAAAGCCGTATCAGTTGATTCTAGATCTTCCCGCAGCCATATTAGTTAAGTTAAAAATGATTACTCCCCCTAAAAAGATAGATTGGACTGTTTTAGAGTCTTGTAAGCAAAAGGCAGATGACTCAGTCTCCGATTTCTTTACACGCTTTGAAGAAGCATTTCATGATTTTAGCGGCCAGTTATTGTCAGATGATACGGGCAGACATTTGTTTGTCGATAAATATGTCGCAAATCTGTTACCAGGAATAGCTAGTCGTCTAAAAGCTAGTGAAAGTTCATGGACTACCTCTACTCCGGTTTCTCTTTTGACTATGGCTCAGTAACATGAACGTCAGGAATTAGAAGCAAAAGGTAGCGAGGAGAAAAAGATTAAAGAATTAAAGATGAAGGTTATGTTGGCTCAAGCTTATGGTCCGCCTTTTAGAGGTAGTGATAGAGGTGGACGTGGATCTTATGGTTCTTCTTACACTCGTTTGAATTTGTCTGATGATCAGTGTGCGTATTGTAAGAAATTTGGGCATTGGGCTGCCGATTGTCTAGCACTACGTGTTCAGCAGTGTTCACGTGGTCGGGGACAAATGAGAAATCGCTCAGGATATTCAGGGCCTAGAAGAAGCACAAGTGATCATGCTAGGGTTGATGCTAATGTACGAGGGCAGGATGGGTTTAACACTTTTGATAAACGCAACCAATACCAGATGTCTAACTATGTGCAGCCTGATTTCCAAGATTCTGCTTATGCATAGGATTGCCTAGGATGGGGTAAGGAATCAGTTGAATTTCCAGTAGATCAGAGGGGTCCCTATGTTACAACACATGTTTTGGGTTCTACTGATCAGTTTCTGGTTGATACAGGAGCTACTCGTAGCGCCTTGTCTAAACAGTTGGTTCCAAGGGCTCCCCTGTCTGGCTTAACCATTACATCAATAGGTTTCGATGGAACACCTTCCCCTAGCCCATTGTCACAACCACTTGCATTCCATGTTGATAAATGTACTGCTCCATGTCCGTTTTTGCTTTCTCCAAATACACCAGACAATATTGTGGGTCTTAATATGCTCAAGTATTTCAGGGCTACAATACGATGCTCTCCTGAAGGGTGCGAGTTATTTGGAATGACAATCATCCTGTGATGGAAAGAATTTGTCTTGTTAAAGAGGATATTGCATTAGCTTCACTCCCTAGTACTTTGTGGGCTACTTCAGATACTGTTGTGGGACAAATGATTATTCCACCGGTACATATTAGTGTCAATGAGGGAGCTGTAGTGCCACGTTTCCCTCAATACAAAATTTCACAGGAGGGCGAAGAAGCACTCACACGAATTATGCATGATCTTATTGCAGTTGGAGTTGTTGCGGAAGTTCTGTATATTGTTTGTAACAGTCCGATTCTTCCTATTCTGAAAAAGGATACTGATACTAGGATTTACCAATCCATTATTGATTTACGAGAAGTGAATAAGATTGTGGTACCACAATATCCTGTGGTATCTGACATCACAACACTTCTTACTTTGGTTCCCCCGACAGCAACTATGTTCTCTGTGATAGACTTGAAGAATGCTTTCTTTTCGATCCCTATTCATCCTGACAGCCGATATTTGTTTGGTTTTACTTTGAATAAACAATCATTTAGATTTTGCAGAGTTCCTCAAGGCTATGCTGAGAGTCCTAGTATTTATAGTCAAGCGTTAAAACAACAACTTGATTCTTTTGTTTTGCCTGAGGGTGTGGCTCTCATACAATATGTCGATGATATTTTGTTGGCAGCTGATATCCCTGAGCAATATGAAAAGTGCACTTTGTCCTTACTTCTTTTCTTGCTTCACACCATCATAAAGTGTCACGAAAGAAATTGCAATATTGTAGACCAAAGGTAACCTATTTAGGTCACCTTTTGTCTAAGGAGGGCCGTGCACTTACATCAGATTGTATTCAAGCAATTTTAGACACACCAGTACCCTCTACTCAGAAAGATGTTTGTGCATTCCTTGGTCTTACTTCTTTTTGTAGGCAATGGATATCAGGGTTTTCACACATTGTCAAACCTTTGCTAGCACTTTTGACTAAAGATACTCCAATGCCCCTCCCATGGACAGATGAATGTGAGACTGCTTTCCGGCAGTTACGACAAGCTCTTTGTTCAGCACCAGTGTTAGGTACTCCAGATTACACAAAGCCTTTTGCACTTTACGTACATGAGAAAGATGGATGTGCATTGTCAGTTTTAGTACAGACACATGGCGATAAGCAGCATCCCTGTGCATATTTTTCAGCAGTACTTGATCCTGTCGCTCGAGCGTTGCCTGGGTGTTTTCGTTCAGTTGTGGCAACAGCTGTGTCAATACGTCAGAGTGAAGGGATAGTTTTGTCACACAAGCTGTTGGTGTTAGTACCCCATGCGGTTGATGCTCTTTTAAATCAAACAAAGACGCAACATTTAACTAGCGCTCACCTGACAGGATATGAATTGACATTGCTGGCTCCTCACATTACACTGAAGAGATGTGCAACACTAAATCCAGCCACTTTGTTGCCATAGCCGGTGACTCAGCCTCAGTCACAAGAAACACATGATTGTATATTCCTTACCGAAGAACAGACAAAGGGTCGTATTGTTTCACAAGATATGCCCCTTCCAGATGTAGACGGGGAATTGTGGGTTGATGGGTCTTGTTTGAAGTTGCCAGACGGTACGACCTCAGCTGCATATGCAATCACCACAATACACACAGTAGTGGAGACAGCTCGTATACCACAGAAGTCAGCTCAAGCAGCTGAACTAATAGCTTTGACACGAGCATGTGAACTGGGTACTGACTTATGTGTGAACATTTATACAGACAGCCGCTATGCTTTTGGAGTAGCTCATGATTTTGGTTTGCTTTGGAAGGAGAGAGGCTTTCTCACATCCCACGGTATGCAGATAATGCACGGAGAATTAGTGCATAACCTCTTAACTACATTGACATATCCAAAGGAACTAGCTATTGCGAAATGTAGTGCACACAAGAAAGTGACTGATAAGATAGGGCAAGGTAATGCCCTTGCGGACCGCGTAGCACGTGAGACAGCGATGCAGCGAAGTACTACTTCTATGTATGTAGTGAAGTCACAAGCTGAACGTTGGCATAATGCTAGACAAGACGTATTAGATATGCAGAAATCTGCTTCTGTGAAGGAACGTGAGCAATGGTCTGGAGAAGGAGAATTGGATGATGAGGGCTGTTGGCGGAATAAGCAGATGGATAAATGGAAATTGCCAATAGCTTTTTTACAACCTATGGTTCAGATGGCACATGGGCTGGCACATGTTGGAGCTTCAACAATAATGAAGTTGCTTACGCAAGTTTGGGAGCATCCAGAAGTTTCCAGTACAGCTAAGAGAGTAGTACAGTCTTGTTTGATCTGTTTGCAATACAATCCTGGAAAGGGGACACGAACTCCTGCGGGAGGGTTTGCTACACCAACTGCACCTTTCGAAGTTCTACAAATGGATTATATTCAGCTTGAACGCTGCAACAATTTAAAGTATGTCTTGGTGGTGGTATGTGCCTTCAGTAAATGTATAGAGGTGCACCCCACAAAGGATAATACTGCCATTACCACAGCGAAGGTGCTTTTGAAAGAATTTTTCCCTAGATTTGGTGTTTGCAGACTTTTATGGAATGATAACGGACCTCATTTTGTTGGGGAAGTTATTAACTATGTCCTGAAAGGATTAGGGATCAAACAGAAGTTCCATGCGGTTTTCCACCCACAATCAGCAGAGTTAGTGGAAAGGTATAATGCTACTTTGAAGCTGAAGTTAGCGAAGATACAGGCTTCCACATCCTTAACTTGGCCGGATGCATTACCGTTGGCATTATTGTCTATTAGGTCAGTGCCACACTCTTGAATCGGCCTTACTCCCTATGAAATAGTGTTTGGAAGGCCAATGAACATTTGGGGAGTTCCTAAGCCAAATTCTGTAAATGATGTACCTTGTGTCCTGATGAATGATTATTTGGCACAGTTAACCGACAATTTGGTTTCTATTCATCAACAGGTTCGAGAAGCACTTCCTGACAGATCTACAGGTGAAGGCCATGAACTCCGACCTGGTGACCAGGTGATGATTAAGTCCTTTAAAAGATCAAGCAGCTTGGAACCAAGGTGGCGAGGCCCAGAGCAGGTGCTCCTTCCGACAAGGACAGCAGTTCGAGTGACGAACCGAAAGAATTGGGTCCATAGTACTCACTGTAAGAGAGTGCTACCTACCGTGGTGGAACCTGCTGTGCTGACCGATCATCGAGAGATCTTGACTACGGAGAAAGGCCGTGCTATATCACCTGACCAATCTGTGGAGTTCTTCCCGGACCATACGATTTCTGGAGTGTCGCGATATAATTTGAGACCGAGGAAAGAATCTGTAGTGCTGAAAAAAACTGGTTGAGCTACCACCCTGGGTTAGTGAAATGGAGAGCCAATGTGGCAAGGGGGGGGATCAGCTATGCATTAGAGTAGTGACACCCGTCTTGGCCCATGGTGAAGAAATCAGCGGCTGCCCAGGGATCAGAGCTCCAACGATTGTTTTTAATTAATTTCTGAAAGGGTCGATTATCACTGTTGCTAAAATGAATAACAAAGTGATCATTAGTACTATGGGGTTTGTTGTTGTTTTGGTGGTTATAGCAATAATCACCTGGTTTGTTGAAAAGAAGGCTCCCGCTCATGAGTTTTTTGTTGCCACTACTCCAGTACCAGAGGATCACTATTACTTTACACTTCCCTATTATGAGCAGAAGCACCGTCAATCGTACTTCAATAATACATTCATTCAGATGTTGCATCATACTCATAATGCTACAAATACTACTCAATGTTGGGTATGTGGAATGATACCTGTGCATCAAAAGAAAGGAGGAACACCTTTCATTCCTCTTCCTTTTTCACACAATGGTTCTTGTCAAGCTTGGCATGTGCTTTTGTTTGCATCTAAAAAACGTACAGAGGGCGGACTTCTTTTTCGCCTTAATAAAGTATGTTACAAAGACAAAGATGGGTATCCCCAAGCCAAACTAACTAAATGGGAATGGGAAGAGTATCAACCGGACAATGTTTCAATACCATATGTCTTCACAAATATAAGAGACTCTGACAAGAAAGAACAATTTGTGATTTCTGTTACAAAAACGAAAGCAGATTTATATATACGTAGCATTGGGCGAATTCCAGGGGGGATAAGCGATTGTAACTTGATTTTAACTAATGAGGGTGTAAATAATAGTAGTTTTACAGCGTCATATAATACCTATTTTATTTGTGGTAACTATGGATATTACCAACTACCTGTTGGGTGATCAGGTGTGTGTCACATATTTTTTCTATTACCCCCTGTGTTTTTGGCACCTGCATTATATCACTATGATTTTAAACTGTTCAATGACATCATTAAAATAGATATAACAGGACAATAAGTACAAATGAGGTAGACCAAATGAACACTAGCCTGCAACAATATGTTGATTTTAATTTAGGGTTGTTCTCCTTTGTGGGTGCTGCGTTAAACAGTAGGAAAGTGAGACGATTGACTAGGGTTGTGGAAGCTGTTACCAATCAGGCAGCTCTGGCACTTGGGAATATTACCGAGGAGCTCCAAATTGCGAGGATTGTAGCGCTCCAAAATCGTATGGTACTAGATGTGATATTAGCTGATCGAGGTGGTGCATGTCGCATCATCGGTAGTAGTTGCTGCATTTTTATTCCAGATCACTCACCTTCAGTATATGATGCAATATCAAAATTGCATAAAATTGCTGCAGAAATCCACACAGAAACTGGTACTTGGACTTTTTTCTGTATGGTTTTGAGCTCTTGTTTCTGCCTGCGGCTGGAAACTACTGACTATCCTGTGTGTAATGATTGCAATATTTTTCACATGCTGTATCTGTATTCAGTGTGGTCCAATGTTCTGCTCCATGTGTATTACTGCTTGTATGCCTACCAAAATAAATATTACAGAAATGAAAGCACAACACATGTTAGATAAGGAAATAGCTGAAATGATGAGCATAAATGTACAAGATGAATATTTAGATTATCCCAGAAAGACGAATGTCTTCAGCTAATGCTCAAAGGGTCGTCTGTTGTAATTTAGTAGTGATTAGATTAAGCATTAGCAGAAGACATCTTGTATTTAGCAACTAATGTGAACATTTCGCGGAATCCATTTGTATTCATGGCAGCCATTTTCTCTGCCACATACTGCCAAGTGCTAGCCATGTGCTCTGTCCTACCTTCCTGTTAACTACTCTTGAAAATCTGTCTAGTGACAAGTTATATTTAGCATCTCCCACTTTGCACATGCCCATTAAGGTCTGCAGCTGTTAGTAATTAGTAACCAACAGTAATGTGTCTACTAGTCCTTGAAAACTGTTAGCCCCTCCTACCTGTCGACTGTGCATTTCCATATGACCTTATATGTATATAAGTCTTGCTTCTATAATTGTACCACCTTCTTTTAGCCCCTGCGTGGGTATAAAAGGACCATGCTCTCTTAGTTCAGTGTGCTACTTCAAACATTACCGAAGGGTGCTGTTTGAACTGTAGTACCACCTCATGAGGTTTAATAAACTTGGTCTTTTATTTCAGTTTCTGTGCCAGCTTCTTCCTATATGGTCTGAGGACTTTGTGCAGAGAAGGGCGAACCCCTTGCACTAGTAGGCCTTGCTGAGGCTTACTTCGACACATATGGTGGAGAACCTATAGAGTTACATGGCTATTTTTTTAGGCTTGATTGAGTATGGTCAACGTTATGTCTCTGGCAAGATCTATGTTTCTAAAAAGGGTGACAGCATAATTAGTTGGTGGCATCAAAAGGATTTTGGAGTCATGCTTCACCCTGACAGTTTCCCCCCATAATTCTAAAAGAGCAGCTATTTGTTGAGGAGGTGGGGAACACCTTGGCATGCTCTGATTTAGTGACATCCCTTCATCGTGATTTTAGTGATATCTCCAGTGACAAAATAGGTTGTATGCAAGGGTATTCACACAGGATTAAGTTGCTTCCTGGTTCTATTCCTTTCTACAGTAAAGTTCGTAGTGTCCCCATTTCTGTGAGGAGTGATCTTCAGGCTTAGCTAGAGAAGTTGAAGGATCAAGGGGTGATTGAAGAGGTGGAAGGTACGGAGTGGTTAGCTCCTATTGTAATTGCCAAGAAGACTAATGGCAAAATTAGGTAATGTGTGGATCTTCGTAAGCTCAACAATTGCATTGTGGTTGACAGGTATCCCCTTCCTAATATCTCTGAGTTGCTTTCCATGGTCTCTGGAGCTAAAGTATTTTCTACAATCTATCTCACTTCAGCTTATCACCAAGTTGAATTAGATGAATCCTGTAGAAACTTTACAGCTTATATTACCCCATTTGGTACCTTTAGATTTATATGGCTACCTTTTGGTCTGATCTCTGCTGTCTCAGTATTTCAAAGAATAATAGAAAGTGTTTTGAAAGGCATATGCGGGGTGTGTGTGTGTGTGCATCAGGACAACATTCTGGTTTATGGCAGAGATGCTAATGAACATGTGATGAGCTTAGGAAGGTTCTAGGGAAAATTGTGGAATGTAGTTTGACCATTAAAGCTGAGAAATGCAAGTTTGGAGTTAGTACAATTGATTATTTAGGACACATCATTACCGGTGAGGGTGTGTTGTCCAAGAAAGAACTATTGATACCATTCGATGTTTATCACCTCCTACGTCTGAAGAAGACTGAATGCGATTTTTA
This sequence comes from Pleurodeles waltl, assembly GCF_031143425.1. NCBI lineage: Eukaryota > Metazoa > Chordata > Amphibia > Caudata > Salamandridae > Pleurodeles > Pleurodeles waltl. Next base: position 1,017,858,272 of record NC_090443.1, on the reverse strand, counting down.
GGCATGGCTGAATATTACAGTAAGTTTGTCAGAAATGTTGCTAGTTCTTGTTTTAGTAGGAGGTGTTTATTAAAGGAAGGAGTTGAATTTACATGGAACGAGGAATGTGAGAAGGAATTTGTTGATTTGAAGGAATCTCTCTCAAAGGCGCCTGCTTAAAAATACTTCAATCCAATTGTACAATCTATATTAACTACAGATGCCAGTAGCAAGGGGTTGGGAGCTATTTTACAACAAGGAGATCTGGATCCTGAAAACACTATTGCATTCATATCTAGAAGTTTGAAGGGCGCTGAAACCAAGTATTCTGTCATTGAGAGGGAGACTCTTGCAGTATTCTGGGCCATTAGAAAATTGAAAAGTTTTTGTGGAGAGGGTCGTTTATTGTAAGATCGGATCACAAACCGTTATGTGAAGTTTTTTGCTCCAAAGATATTGAATTTGTCTCAAGTAAGATCAAAAAATTGATTGTTGGACTGCAAGAGTATGATTTCGTTGTGGAATATGTTCCTGGTCTATACAATCTGTCAGCTGATGTTTTGTCAAGGTTAGTTTCTTGAGAATCTAAGACCCAGGAGAAAGAGTGTCTGAATGATGATTTGGAGTGTTTTGATCATGTGTGTGAGGTTAATTTCGAAATAATCCCAGAAGTGAAATGGCGTGAGGAGACTTTGGCTGATAGTGTATTGATGGAAGTCATCAAGTTGCTACGGGATGGGTGGAAGAATAAACATCAGGGAGAGTAGTTGTAAGGAAATGCCTCCTTGGCATGGTTGCCCCCTGACTTTTTGCCTTTGCTGATGCTATGTTTACAATTGAAAGTGTGCTGAGGCCTGCTAACCAGGCCCCAGCACCAGTGTTCTTTCCCTAACCTGTACTTTTGTATCCACAATTGGCAGACCCTGGCATCCAGATAAGTCCCTTGTAACTGGTACTTCTAGTACCAAGGGCCCTGATGCCAAGGAAGGTCTCTAAGGGCTGCAGCATGTCTTATGCCACCCTGGAGACCTCTCACTCAGCACAGACACACTGCTTGCCAGCTTGTGTGTGCTAGTGAGGACAAAACGAGTAAGTCGACATGGCACTCCCCTCAGGGTGCCATGCCAGCCTCTCACTGCCTATGCAGTATAGGTAAGCCACCCCTCTAGCAGGCCTTACAGCCGTAAGGCAGGGTGCACTATACCATAGGTGAGGGTACCAGTGCATGAGCATGGTGCCCCTACAGTGTCTAAACAAAACCTTAGACATTGTAAGTGCAGGGTAGCCATAAGAATATATGGTCTGGGAGTCTGTCAAACACGAACTCCACAGCACCATAATGGCTACACTGAAAACTGGGAAGTTTGGTATCAAACTTCTCAGCACAATAAATGCACACTGATGCCAGTGTACATTTTATTGTAAAATACACCCCAGAGGGCACCTTAGAGGTGCCCCCTGAAACTTAACCGACTGTCTGTGTAGGCTGACTAGTTCCAGCAGCCTGCCACACCAGAGACATGTTGCTGGCCCCATGGGGAGAGTGCCTTTGTCACTCTGAGGCCAGTAACAAAGCCTGCACTGGGTGGAGATGCTAACACCTCCCCCAGGCAGGAGCTGTGACACCTGGCGGTGAGCCTCAAAGGCTCACCCCTTTGTCACAGCCCAGCAGGGCACTCCAGCTTAGTGGAGTTGCCCGCCCCCTCCGGCCACGGCCCCCACTTTTGGCGGCAAGGCTGGAGGGAACAAAGAAAGCAACAAGGAGGAGTCACTGGCCAGTCAGGACAGCCCCTAAGGTGTCCTGAGCTGAAGTGACTCTAACTTTTAGAAATCCTCCATCTTGCAGATGGAGGATTCCCCCAATAGGGTTAGGAATGTGACCCCCTCCCCTTGGGAGGAGGCACAAAGAGGGTGTACCCACCCTCAGGGCTAGTAGCCATTGGCTACTAACCCCCCAGACCTAAACACACCCTTAAATTTAGTATTTAAGGGCTACCCTGAACCCTAGAAAATTAGATTCCTGCAACTACAAGAAGAAGGACTGCCTAGCTGAAAACCCCTGCAGAGGAAGACCAGAAGACGACAACTGCCTTGGCTCCAGAAACTCACCGGCCTGTCTCCTGCCTTCCAAAGATCCTGCTCCAGCGACGCCTTCCAAAGGGACCAGCGACCTCGACATCCTCTGAGGACTGCCCCTGCTTCGAAAAGACAAGAAACTCCCGAGGACAGCGGACCTGCTCCAAGAAAAGCTGCAACTTTGTTTCCAGCAGCTTTAAAGAACCCTGCAAGCTCCCCGCAAGAAGCGTGAGACTTGCAACACTGCACCCGGCGACCCCGACTCGGCTGGTGGCGATCCAACACCTCAGGAGGGACCCCAGGACTACTCTAAGACTGTGAGTACAAAAACCTGTCCCCCCTGAGCCCCCACAGCGCCGCCTGCAGAGGGAATCCCGAGGCTTCCCCTGACCGCGACTCTTTGAATCCTAAGTCCCGACACCTGGGAGAGACCCTGCACCCGCAGCCCCCAGGACCTGAAGGACCGGACTTTCACTGGAGGAGTGACCCCCAGGAGTCCCTCTCCCTTGACCAAGTGGAGGTTTCCCCGAGGAACCCCCCCCTTGCCTGCCTGCAGCGCTGAAGAGATCCCTAGATCTCCCATTGACTTCCATTACAAACCCGACGCTTGTTTCTACACTGCACCCGGCCGCCCCCGCGCTGCTGAGGGTGAAATTTCTGTGTGGACTTGTGTCCCCCCCGGTGCCCTACAAAACCCCCCTGGTCTGCCCTCCGAAGACGCGGGTACTTACCTGCAAGCAGACCGGAACCGGGGCACCCCCTTCTCTCCATTCTAGCCTATGTGTTTTGGGCACCACTTTGAACTCTGCACCTGACCGGCCCTGAGCTGCTGGTGTGGTGACTTTGGGGTTGCTCTGAACCCCCAACGGTGGGCTACCTTGGACCAAGAACTAAGCCCTGTAAGTGTCTTACTTACCTGGTTAACCTAACAAATACTTACCTCCCCTAGGAACTGTGAAAATTGCACTGTGTCCACTTTTAAAACAGCTATTTGTGAATAACTTGAAAAGTATACATGCAATTTTGATGATTTGAAGTTCCTAAAGTACTTACCTGCAATACCTTTCGAATGAGATATTACATGTAGAATTTGAACCTGTGGTTCTTAAAATAAACTAAGAAAAGATATTTTTCTATATAAAAACCTATTGGCTGGATTTGTCTCTGAGTGTGTGTACCTCATTTATTGTCTATGTGTATGTGCAACAAATGCTTAACACTACTCCTTGGATAAGCCTACTGCTCGACCACACTACCACAAAATAGAGCATTAGTATTATCTATTTTTTACCACTATTTTACCTCTAAGGGGAACCCTTGGACTCTGTGCATGCTATTCCTTACTTTGAAATAGCACATACAGAGCCAACTTCCTACAGTAGTGGATTGTGGAATGTAAGAAATGAACTAGCGGTTGATCGCAACCTGCTGCTGAGGGGTACAAGATTGGTCCCTTCCTCAAATGTGAGAGTTCACTTGATAAATCAAGCTCATAGCAGTCATATGGGCATTTCAAAGACTAAAGAGAGAATATGTTCCTCTTACTGGTGGCCGGGCATGGATACTCATACTGAGAGAGTGGTGAGAGATTGTATACAGTGTGCTGTTAGTGAAAAAGCTATAAAACCTAAAGTGCAATCCCTGGTGATTAGAGATATGCCTAGAGGACCGTGGGAAGACATTGCTTTGGACTTTTTAGGACCCATTTATGGTGGGAACATGGCAGAATATGTGATTGTGGTTATTGACATGTTTTCAAGGTGGCCTGAAGTATGTTTTACTAAAAGCATCGAGACTTGTAAGGTGATAGAATTCACGAAAGACTTAATAATTAAAGAAGGCATACCCTCTACTCTACTTACGGATAATGGTGTGCAGTTAGTTTCCAGAGAAATTTATGATTTTTTGAGTGGGTGTGGAATTAAACATAAGCTGTGTGCTTTGTACCATCCCAAATGCAATGATATGGTTGAACGGTTCAATCCAGTTATCAATGAAACATCACACTCATCTACAGGTCAAACACCTTTTGCTCTTTTTCGAGGTAGGCGTGGAAATACAATTTTGGAACCTAATTGGGTCAATGATCTCTTGGATTGTAGAGGTAGATTGGTGGTGAATGATAGTTGGATGCATAAGGAGCAAGTGAAGGGGTTGAAGAGCAAATTTAATTTTGATAAAGCAAACTCTGTGAAGAAGACTGTGATTAATGTTTGTGATTGGGATTTAATTAAGAATCTTCTTATGAAAAGGAAACTGCCCTTTCCAATGAAGGTTGTGAAACATTTTACCAACGCCATAAAAACGGATGACAATAGAAAATGAAACCTAAATAGGGTACTCAAGTATTGTGGTGATCCTAGTATTCTGAATAAAGATGGGATGCGTAAGAATGACTTTGCAAATTCTTCGAAGGATAAAGATTTGAGAAGATCCAAGGAGAATACCAATAATTTGTCAAGGAGTTTGGTGGTGAGAAGATCGAACAGAACTGTCAAGTTCCCTACGCATCTCAAGGACTATGAACTGATGTGAAGAATTATTGTCATCATTATTTTTGTAGGTTTTTTTGCATAAAAGGAGGGAGAGGTGTTATATCCATGTCTCTCTCTTGGAATGTTAGTACGTTGTGTAAGAATGTTAGTGGGTTGATTTATTGTGGAGATTCCTGGAGAATGTGAGGACTGAGAGGACGGTTGCTGTGAGAGACAGAGGTTGGGATGCTTTTTCCCCTTGAAACCTATCTATTCCACAATAAAAGAAGAGACTTGAACTACAACCTCGATTCTTGGCGTTCATTTGGATATCCGCGATTTCACTTCCACTATCCACTTAGTTTTACAGTTATTGTTTTATTCACATTTTACTCATTTTAGTAAGGCTGCTTTTAGAGATGATTTTTACACACTTATACCAGCTTTCTTTTATTCTGGGAAACCGAGGAACACACTGCTCTTTTTCTTAGCCTTTGCACAACATATAATCAGTACTTTCTCTCCAAGGCTAAGGAAAACAGTACATTGTATGCTAGTCTGTGTTGCCTGCTCAGGAGACCGCTTCTGTCACCTAGACACAGCATTGCATCGGAACTGCAGTTCCAACCTAGTACAGTTTATTATGTAAACGGTGCACGGACCCAGGGTGGGCAGAGCATTACCTACCATCCATTGGCATTATTATCTCTCTTTTTTGTTGCCTTCTAATTCTGTGGTGCATGGACCAGGTACAGATTGATTTATTTTAATTAATGTCCGTCCGCTGCTTGGGCTGTGATTGAGGCATAATTTTTCCTTTTTTTTCAGTTTTATATAAGCACACACTCATCTGACCCAAAGGTATTGTAGCTCTTTCATTAAGCACCTGTTACAACATATAAATTTGCATTCATTTCTTTAGGCACAGGAAGATGATGTGATTTGCCCAGAGTCACAGGTTGCGAGGCGATGCCTAGACTCCAACCGGTTTCTCAGTTCCAAAATCGGGAGCTCTGGATGTAACACCAAATACTCCTTCCCACTCCTCCATTTTGCTTCATGCACCTCATTCAAGGGAAACAGAGGCAGGAATATACTCAACTTCAGGTGAAGGAGGCTTCTAATTATTTATTCTCTGACAGATTTTGTTGTTTTTTAGGTTTCACCTGTATGTGCATGCTGTAGTTGCTAAATCTTTTGTTGATAAACAAAAACTTTAAAAGAGGCTTAGAAACCGCCCCTTACTTACCTGAACTTACTATTGGTTTGGGCCAACATTCCTCTAATTTACTTCCTTCTGATTGACCATCACATCTGCATGTCGTCTGCTTCACTTCCTGCTGTCTTCTTTGCCGTTCATGCCATTGTGTTGCCTCAGGACCAAGTACTCCTCCCGATGACTTGCCATTGGACCCTGGCAAGTGTCTTTCCTCTGGTTACGATGCTGAAGGTACTTCTGTTTTTTCTTTCTGCATTCCATCTTATTTCTTCACTGACGTCTTCTTTCTTCTTAACGGTGTGCCGTCTTCTTTCTTCACTGCATGGCGTCTTCTTTCTTCTCTGCATGCCATCTTCCTTCTTTGCTGCATGCTGTCTTCTCTGTCTTCTTTCTTTGCTGACGTCTTCCTTCTTTGCTGCCCTCTTCTTTCTTCTTAACAGTATACTGTCTTCTTTCTTCACTGCATGACATCTTCTTTCTTGACTGCATGCTGTCTTCCTACTTCGCTGCATGCCGTCTTTTCTGTCTTCTTTCTTCATTGGCGTCTTCTGCACCGCATGTTATCTTCTTTCTTCTCTGCATGCCGTCTTTTCTTTGCTGCATGGCATCTTCCTTCTTCACTGCATGCCATCTTCTTTGTCTTCTTTCTTCTCTGCCATCTTCTTTCTTCTTCACCGCATGCCATCTTGTCTGTCTTCTTACTTCGCTGCCTTCTTCTTCACTGCATGTGGTCTACTCTGCCTTCTTTCTTCACTGCCGTCTTCTTTCTTCTTCACAACATGTAGACTTCTCTGTCTTCTTTCTTCATTGCTGTCTTCTTCTTCACCACATATTGTTTTCTCTGTCTTTCTTCGCTGCCACCTTCTGTTTCCTTTCTTCATTGCCTTCTCCTTTCTTCTTCAACGCATGCCGTGTTCTTTCATCACTGTCTTCTTTGGTGGCTGAGGAGCTGACTTTCTAGATAGTGAAATAAATGAAGTACACTGTGCAGAGAGTCCAGCGGGTGCCCAAAGATGTGCAGAGGTGACAATAGATAGGTCTAGAGCTCAATTTGTGGTAGTGTGGGGGAGTCAGCTAGGCTTATCAAAGAGTTGTGTTAAGCATTTGTTCTACTCACAGAGGCAATAAATGAGACACATCCTTAAAGAATAACAAAAATAACTGTTGCTTTTGTATGTGCTTAAAACCCAAGAAGTTTGTTACAAGGTAAGCAGTTTTAAAGAAAATAATACTTTGTTGTTTCAGAAATCAAAACACTACAATTTTCTTCAGTGTTAGCCTATGGAAGGAAAACAAGAATGCAGTTTCTCAGGTAAGTACACAGATTACCACCCCACTGTTCAGTGTTTCAGGCTAGCACCGGGAAAGGTCCAGGTTGGTACCAAGTGTGCACCCACAACAGGACGGGGGCTGGGCTGAGAATTGGTGCCCAATGTTAGTCAATGGATACTGGGGGGGACTGAAGATGCGCTGCTCCCAGGTAAGTACAGGTGGTATCAGAGGTTGGTCTCCAAGGGAGGAGGCAAGCACAAGGAGGGCCACAAGGCAGCACCAAACTTACACCCTCAGCAGTACAGGGGCCGCTGAATGCAGTGTGCCAACACAGTGTTGGGTGCCCAATGCTGTCCAATGGACTTCTGTTGCAGCGCTGCTTACAGGTGAGTAGAGCAGGGTCTGGGGTGGATCTCCAGGGGTTGAAGCAAGGACAAGGGGGCCACAAAACAGCACCAAACTTACACAGGCACGAAGCGGCCAGGTGCAGAGCGCCAACACAGCCCCGGGCTCCTAATGTTAGTCAATGCAGGAGATCACTGTCCGAAACAGGCTGCAGGCTCTGGCCAGGGGGCCAGGAGAGGTCACCCCACAGCTGCCCAGGTAAGTTAAGATGTCAGGGATCGTAGGGACACCAAAGGTCTAGCACCCCAAGGCCCAGGGGCTCCGCGTGCAAGGGTGCTTTTTGGCATCAGAAATAGCTGACCTTGCAGGTTGCGGTCAAGGGGAACCCTTGGATTTAGGCTGCAGGCACTGCTGTGGAGTCCGCCATGGGTCATCCCATGATGGACTCTGGGTCATAAGTGCTGGAGAACCTTCACTGGACTGGTGTGCCACTTGGATTCAGGCCGTGGGTGTCGGGTGCAGAGGTGGGTCCAGGCGGCGATACTGGGGCTCCTCAGGCAGACTTCTTTTTTCTTTGTTTCTATAGGAGAGGTCCGCTGTCCACAGGAGTTCTTGTTCTTTATTGAAGGCAGGCAGTCCTCTCCAGGCTTTGGAGGTTGCTGGACTGCACGACAGCCATCTTCTGGGCACAGGTTTCTTTGAAGGCTGCAGACAGGCCGGGAGGGCTGGGGAGAAGTCAGTTGCTGTCTTCAGTCTTCTCTTCTGGGAAACTTCTGTTTTGTCTTCTTAAGTTGATAGGAATCTCATTCTAGGGTTCAGGGGTACCACCTAAAGACTGTATTTAGGGGCATTACAGGAAGTGCCAGGTGGTAGCCAATGGGCTACTCACCTTCAGGATGACTACACCCTGGCTGGGACCACTTCCTTTGGGAGGTGGGCACTGCCCTAACCCTATTGGCCTAATTACTTCCACACAAGATAGAGAAATTTAAAAAGTAGTGTCCACTTCAGCTTGTCCACCTTAGAGGTGGGAGTGGCATGATGTGAGCACTCCTTCTAATTTAACTATTTTTCCCACCTGTGCTGCCACCAAAAGTGGGCTCAATGCGGGGGGGGGTAATCTCCACCATCTGAAGAGACCTGGTTTGCTTTATAAAGGCAGCAATGCCTTTGAAGCTCCTAGCCCTGGAATGTCCATCCTGGTTGGGAGAGGAGGTAACACCTCTGACCAGTACAAGCGTTTGTCTCTGGGCCTCGAGTCTAGCACATGCATTTAAAATGGCTTCCTTATGCACTTACTATGTCTGAGAATCGACAGAGACATATCAGGGGCATATCAGGGGCATATCTGCTCATAAAGATGTGCCCCCATATGTAATATAATGCACCCTGCCTTAGGGCTGTAAGGCCTGTTAGAGAGGTGACTTACGTGTATTGCATGCAGTGTTTAGGGGGCATAGCACACAGGCTGTGTGCCATGTCATGTTTTCAACTTTGGGAGCACCTTGTCGCTCAGCCTGCAATGGCAGTCTGCATAAGGCTGGCGCTGGGTCCCTCAAAGTGGCACGCATTGTGCTGCAGCACTGAGGGGCCCTCTGAAGTACCCATGCCTAGGTTCCAGGGGTACCATTTACTAGGGGCCTGTGGGGGGCTAAAGGACCTGGTCTCTTGGGGAGAATCAATTTAAAATATCCCCACATTGCAGTGAGGAACCAAGGCTGTGCCCCTGGAAACCGACGCATCGTCTCGAAGCATGGAAAGAAACGAGGGATCGCCTCTGCCGCACTGGAAGAAATTGCTGCATCGATTTTTAGTTTTCGGTGCATCTCTTCCTCTGCGACACCTCTGCATCATTGTTTTTTTACACATTTCAGGTTCTGTGTGTTAAAAGGATACAACCACTGATTCTTAAGGATTGAGACTCATCTAAACCTTTAAAAATTGATATCTTGACTTGTGCATATTTTAATTAGATAAATATTATCTATTTTCCTAAACTGGTGTGGAGTACTTTTTGTGGTGTTTTCACTGTATTACTGTATGGGTTATTGCACAAATACTTTACACATTTCCTTCTAAGTTAAGCCTGCCTGCTCTGTGCCAAACTACCGGAGGGTGAGCACAGGATAATTTAGGTTGTGTTGTGACTTAGGATTGTGGTCCCTACTTGGAGAGGGTGTGTACCTCTGCCAACTGGAGACCCAATTCCTAACAGTTGTCTGTGTTGTTGTTTATTAATTCAAGATACATCACAACATAAACAACCATTAACGATTTATCCATTTTAAAACAAATCCAATTAGACAGTAAGATACAATGCAAAAAACAAAACAAAGGCAAAACCTATTGGCTTTGCCATAGCTTGTCCTTAAGTGGTGCAGAGCTACTTCCTGTCTTATATCCATAGCCTACTAAGAAAGCAAGTCGCTGACGCCTAGTATTACAATAGGCTATGCTGCCTTGAAACACTCTCTTGCTCTCTCTACAGCCTGCTATATGCCTTCCCCGACCTTACAGCCACCCTGGTGGGTTTTATTGCTCAAACATAGTTCCAAGTCTGGACATGCTTCAGAGTGTTTCGAATCCCTCTTTGCCAGCTGCAGGGCAACCGTTTAAAAGGTAAAACCTGCTAGTGGAGCAAAAATGGCTTTATACAGACATATGTTATCTGCAGCCCTGTTGCACTTTTAAAAAACAAGTATTGGCAAAACCAACAGGTCGTGCCTAAGGGAAGTCTATTGGGTCTGTCAGTGTGTTTTTTTAGCCATGTTGTACTGCAGCTAAAAGTAAAAAAGGAAAAAGCATGGCTAAAAGCACAAAACAAATTCTCTGACTCGGTCATTGCTGGCCGCTTTATAGTGCTTTTTAGGTTGAGCATAGCAGAGCTCAAGCGCTGCTTTTCTGATGTGTTGGTACGTATCTGGAATTTTAACCACGCCCACTGCACGTCCATCACAATCACTCGTTCGTGGGATTGCCCTTCAAAAATACTTTATCATTGGTAAAAGCTTTACGTTTGTCCCTCCTTGGGGCGGTTTTGTTACCGCTTTGAGGACCGACCCTCTAACATGGATAATTGCACTTTTGCCAATATGTTTGACTGCGAGTGAACTTCTTTTTCCTTTTGAGTCTCTCCTTCGTGCTCATGGTGGCTGTGGCACTTTGAATTGCCTCACTTATGTGAAACTGTTTTACTCTACATTTTCAATTTATGTGGCAAGAAAAGTCCAGTTAGGAGTTTACAACGTGAATAGCTCTAACTCAAGCAAAGGCGAGACCCATTGCATTGCAAATGCTTGTTATTTCTTTCAACCATGCTGCGCAGCAGCGATGCAGCTGTACAACATAGCAAAGAAAACAATGACAAATCCAAACAGCTTTACTATTTGGCTTTTCAGTGTTTTAAGCCTTGGAGTACCACGGCGTGCCTGCTGTACAACATGGTTGAAAGTTTTTAAAAAAGGAGTGCTATGGCGAGGCCAGCGATCGCTGGGTCATAGCACTTTTTAGGGGGACCGCAAAGCACTGCGTTGCCTGATGTAATCTCTCTTTGTGCTTCTAACTACGCCAATGTCACGTCAGTCCCTTACAATGGTTCGTGGGTTTGCCTTTTAAAATCTGCTTACTTTTATTAGTGTAAGGCATGGACACGTTATGCCTTTTCCGGTGCTTAGCCCTTCTTGAGCGCACCGACCAACAACTGGAAACATACAAGGCTTCATGTTATCCATATAGTTTCTGGACTATTTTTTCTCTTTTTTTCGCAGCGTGATCGTGCTGTGTTTTAGGCAGTGCGATCACGTTCTTTTTTTTTTTCATTTAATGTGGCAAGAAAATTCTGGTTAGGAGTTTACAACGCTAATAGCTCTAATTCGACAAAATATGAGACCCATTGTATTGCAAATGCTTGTTATTACATTTTCTGCCTTCCGGCACCGCAGGCATGCTGCTGTGCAACACCGCTGAAGAAGATTGAGGAAACATAGATCTGGCATAGGCGACACCTATTGGCTTTGCCAAAGTTTGTTTGCTTGGAGGCAAGCGAGGTTTTTAAAAGTGCAGGGGAGGGAAATGGTCTTTCCGGGGCTGATGCAGCGTCACACTGTAATTAGCACACATTAGGGTAAAGCGCCCCCGCCAAAGAGGGGGGGCGCGGCCCGTTAGGAGCCGGGGGCTCCGAGGCCCAGCACTCCTCTCAGGCACGCACCTGTGGTGCGCAGGGGGCCGACCGGACTTCCGCCCCCGGGCCTCACGAGGCCCGGGGGCGGAAGTGCTTCCCTGGAGCAGACGCTGGGTCCGCGTCGGGCCCTGACTGGATCCGGCCGCAGCGAACTGGTGGGGGGCTATTTAAAGGCTCCCCCCAAGAAGGCTAGCCCTTCTTTACCATTTTGCTGCGGCTGGACGTGAGCGGGGTCCCGCGTTTGACCCACCCACCCTCTCCTTCTGTTAGGTGGTAGCCATGTGTATTGCGGAAATTGAGATATAAATGTGACTAGAAGCAACAGGGGTTGTCCCCAAGGTGGGGTCCCCGGGAGGACACCTGGGATAGGATCCTGAAGTTCTGAGCCAACCAACGGATGTACACACCAGATCAAGGGGTAAGGCAGCTCAGATCGATGGGGGGAACATGGGGCTCCAGCTCTTGGCCTCCCCGTTACACCCCGAGTCTGATTGGTGTTTGGAGGAGGGGGCGGAACCCGAAGCATGAGGACAAGGTACAGTGTAGAGTCAGGGTAACCGCCCCTCCTAGGGATTCAGGTGATAGATGGGTCACCTGTGTGGTCCAATGGTGGTTCAGGACAGGAAGGGATCCTGTCAGAATTGATTTATGGTCACAAATGCTCATGACATGTAGATATGAAAATGTAAATATGTTAAGTGTTTGGTAAACGGATACCCAGTACTCTCGGGAATATCTAGTATGCTTAAAAAGTTATAAGATGTTTAATGTTTGAATAAACCACTTCCAACGATTAAAGTTGTCAGTTTGTGTATTTCTGGTGGGGAGTGGGGGTTGTATGGAGGCCTCCGGGTCCTAACATTTAAAAAAAAGGGGCAGACCTGAAAGAGTTTATGGCCTCAACAGGGGCCAAGGTGGGACAATACCTCGAGCAGCAGTTGAAGGAGTGTGAACAGAAAAGAAGTTTGTTGGCTCCTCTGCCCGCGGTCACTTAGTTTCTGCTCAGTGCAGCGCCTGTAGCACCTCAGTACAGCACCTGCAACCCCTCAGTGCAGCGCCTGTAGCACGTCAGTACAGCACCTGCAACCCCTCAGTGCAGCACCTGCAGCCCCTCAGTACAGTGCCTGTAGCACCTTAGTACAGCGCCTGCAACCCCTCAGTACAGCGCCTATAGCACCTCAGTGCAGCGCCTGCAAACCCTCAGTGCAGTGCCTGCAGCCCCTCAGTGCAGCGCCTGTAACACCTCAGTACAGCACCTGCTGCCCCTCAGTGCAGCACCTGCAACCCCTCAGTACAGCACCTGCAACCCCTCAGTGCAGCGCCTGTAGCACGTCAGTACAGCACCTGCAACCCCTCAGTGCAGCACCTGCAGCCCCTCAGTACAGTGCCTGTAGTACCTTAGTACAGCGCCTGCAACCCCTCAGTAAAGCGTCTATAGCACCTCAGTGCAGCGCCTGCAACCCCTCAGTGCAGTGCCTGCAGCCCCTCAGTACAGCACCTGCAACCCCTCAGTGCAGCGCCTGTAGCACGTCAGTACAGCACCTGCAACCCCTCAGTGCAGCACCTGCAGCCCCTCAGTACAGTGCCTGTAGCACCTTAATACAGCGCCTGCAACCCCTCAGTACAGCGCCTATAGCACCTCAGTGCAGCGCCTGCAACCCCTCAGTGCAGTGCCTGCAGCCCCTCAGTGCAGTGCCTGCAGCCCCTCAGTGCAGCACCTGTAACACCTCAGTACAGCACCTGCTGCCCCTCAGTGCAGCGCCTGCAGCCCCTAAGCGCAGCGCCTGCAGACCCTCATGCAGCGCCTGTTGGGAACAGGTGATGCCTGTGAGGGTCTCCAGGTGTTCTCTGTGTATCGCTGCAGTGTCACTGTCTTCCCTACAGCACTCCAGTGAGGGCCGCTCCGTACAGTGCTTTAGTGAGGGACAATGTGCAGTGCTTTAGTGAGGGACACAGTGCAGCACTTTAGTGAGGGATGCTGTACAGTGCTTTAATAAGAGGCACAGTGCAGCACTTTAGTGAGGGATGCTGTGCAGTGCTTTAGTGAGGGACACTGTTCAGTGCTTCAGTGAGGGGCACAGTACAGTGCTTTGGTGAGGGATGTCGTGCAGTGCTTTAGTGAGGGGTGCTGTGCAGTGCTTTTCAGAAGGACACGTCCAGTGATTTAGTAATGGTCTCAGTGCAGTGCTTTAGTGACGGACACGTACAGTGATTTAGTAATGGTCTCAGTGCAGTGCTTTAGTGAAGGACACGTACAGTGATTTAGTGTGGGACACAGTGCAGTGCTTTATTGACGGGCACGTACGATGCTTTAGTGAGGGGTACAGTGCTTTAGTGAGGATCACAGTGTAGTGCTTTAGTGAGGGGTGCTGTGCAGTGCTTTAGTGAGGGACACTATGCAGTGGTTTAGTGAAGGACACGTACAGTTCTTTAGTCAGGGACACAGAGCAATGCTTTAGTGAGGTGTGCTGTCCAGTGCTTTAATGAGGGGTGCTGTGCAGTGTTTTAGTGAAAGACGCGTACAGTGCTTTAGTGAGTGGCACAGTGCAGTGCTTTAGTGAGGGACACTAACGTCCTTTAGTGAGGGACACTGAAGTGCTTTAGTGAGGGGCACAGTGCAGTGCTTGTGAGGGATGCTGTGCAGTGTTTCAGTGTGGGTCGTCCTGCGGTGCAGTGAGATACAGTGTGCAGTGCTTTAGTATGGGATGCTGTGCAGTGTTTCAGTGTGGGTCGTCCTGCGGTGCTTTAGTGAGGGACACAGTGCAGTGCTTTAGTGATTGATGCTGTGAACTGCTTTAGTGAGGGACACCGTGCAGTGGTTTGGTGAGGGACGTGGTGCAGTGCTTTAGTGAGGGACACTGTGCAGTAATTTAGTGACGGACACCGTGCAGTGCTTTAGTAAGCGCAATTAGAGTGCTTTAGTGAGGGCTACAGTGCAGTGCTTTAGTGAGGGGTGCTGCGTAGTGCTTTAGTGAGAGACCCTGTGCAGTGCTTTTGTGGGGGACATCGTGCAGTTCTTTAGTGAAGGACACTGAAGTGCTTTAGTGAGGGACACCGAGCAGTGATTTAGTGAGGGACACAGTGCAGTGATTTAGTGAGGGACACCGTGCAGTGCTTTAGTAAGGGACATTAAAGTGCTTTAGTGAGGGGCACACTGCAGTTCTTTAGTGAGGGGTGCTGTGCAGTGCTTTAGTGAGGGACGCTGAAGTGTTTTAGTGAGGGACACTTTGCAGTGCTTTAGTGAGGAACACCGTGCAGTGCTTCAGTGAGATCAGTGCTTTAAATGGGCCGGTACTCTCCGGTACTGAGTACCGGCACTTTTTTATTTTGAGAGGGAGAGTACCGGCATATCTCAGAAACAAGCAGGTACTCTATTACAGAGTACCTGCACTTCTATTTTTCCATTTAAAGCACCGAGTGAGATACAGTGTGCAGTGCTTTAATGAGGGACACTTTGCAGTGCTTTAGTGAGGAACACCGTGCAGTGCTTAAGTGAGATACAGTGTGCAGTGCTTTAGTGGAGGATGCTGTGCAGTGTTTCAGTGTGGGACGCCCTGCGGTGCTTTAGTGAAGGACACCGTGCAGTGGTTTAATGAGAGGTGCAGTGCAGTGCTTTAGTGAGGACACGGTGTAGTGCTTTAGTGATGGATGCTGTGCACTGCTTTAGTGAGGGACACCGTGCAGTGGTTTAGTGAGGGGCACAGTGCAGTGGTTTAGTGAGGAACACCGTGCAGTGCTTCAGTGAGATACAGGCCCATATTTATACTTTTTGACGCAAAACTGCGCCAACGCAGTTTTGCGTCAAAAAAATTAGCGCCGGCTAACGCCATTCTGAAGCGCCATGCGGGCGCCGTATTTATTGAATGACGTTAGCCGGCGTTAGCCGCCGGCGCTGTCTGGTGTGCGTTAAAAAAAACGACGTACACCAGGCAGCGCCGGCGTAGGGGGAAAATGGCGTATGGGCGTCCACAAATGGTGCAAGTTAGGCTGAGGCAAAAAAATCGCCACAACCCGATTTGCGCCATTTTTTTACGACGCCCATCCCCCATTGAAATGACTCCTGTCTTAGCAAAGACAGGAGTCATGCCCCCTTGCCCAATGGCCATGCCCAGGGGACTTCTGTCCCCTGGGCATGGTCATTGGGCATAGTGACATGTAGGGGGGCACAAATCAGGCCCCCCTATGCCACAAAAAAAAATACTTACCTGGACTTACCTTAATGTCCCTGGGGTGGGTCCCTCCATCCTTGGGTGTCCTCCTGGGGTGGGCAAGGGTTGCAGGGGGTGTCCCTGGGGGCAGGGGAGGGCACCACTGGGCTCATTCTGAGCCCACAGGTCCCTTAACTCCTGCCCTGACCCAGGCGCTAAAATCCGGCGCTAATGCGAGTTTTTTAGACCCGCCCACTCCCGGGCATCATTTTTGCCCGGGAGTATAAATCTGACTCATATGCATCGGAGTCATTTTTTAAGACGGGAACGCCTACCTTGCATATCATTAACGCAAGGAAGGTGTTCACGCAAAAAAATGACGCTAACTCCATGAACTTTGGCGCTAGACACGTCTAACGCCAAAGTATAAATATGGAGTTAGTTTTTAGTCTAATTTGCGTCGAAAAAAACGACGCAAATTCGGCACAAACGGAGTATAAATATGCCCCACAGTGTGCAGTGCTTTAGTGGGGGGCACAGTGCAGTGGTTTAGTGAGGAACACCGTGCAGTGCTTCAGTGAGATACAGTGTGCAGTGCTTTAGTGGGGGATGCTGTGCAGTGTTTCATTGTGGGTCGTCCTGCGGTGCTTTAGTGAGGACACTGTGCAGTGCTTTAGTGATTGATGCTGTGCACTGCTTTAGTGAGGGACACCCTGCAATGCTTTAGTGAGGGACACCCTGCAGTGCTTTAGTGAGGGACACTGCGGTGCTTTAGTGAGGGACACCGTGCAGTGGTTTAATGAGAGGTGCAGTGCAGTGCTTTAGTGAGGACACGGTGTAGTGCTTTAGTGAGATACAGTGTGCACTGCTTTAGTGCTTTAGTGAGGGACATCGAGCAGTGCTTTAGTGAGGGACACCCTGCAGTGCTTTAGTGAGGGACACTGCGGTGCTTTAGTGAGGGACACCGTGCAGTGGTTTAATGAGAGGTGCAGTGCAGTGCTTTAGTGAGGACACGGTGTAGTGCTTTAGTGAGATACAGTGTGCACTGCTTTAGTGCTTTAGTGAGGGACACCCTGCAGTGCTTTAGTGAGGGACACCCTGCAGTGCTTTAGTGAGGGACACTGCGGTGCTTTAGTGAGGGACACCGTGCAGTGGTTTAATGAGAGGTGCAGTGCAGTGCTTTAGTGAGGACACGGTGTAGTGCTTTAGTGAGATACAGTGTGCACTGCTTTAGTGCTTTAGTGAGGGACATCGAGCAGTGCTTTAGTGAGGGGCGCGGGTCAGGGCTTTAGAACAGAAGGTTACACTTTAGGATTTTAACCGCGAGTTTATGAATTGAAACATTGCGTAACCTTTCTACAAGAGGTTTTATGTGTCAGAGTCACCACCTCCTCCGTAGAAAGTTGCACTCTTTTAAGAACAGAAACATTGAAATGCGGGCATGATTGTAAAAGCATAAAATGTATTTTCTATAGTGGCTGAAAAAATATCCGACCACGAAGGGACTCGAACCCTCAATCTTCTGATTCGAAGTCAGACGCCTTATCCATTAGGCCACGCGGTCGCTTAGGTAATGCACTATATATGTACTATTCATCCGTCTCCGAGCACCCCTGGCCGCTGCTGACATCCACTCATGTGCTTTACAGAAAGAAAGCGCGCCCTCTGCTCACAAGCACTTGTCTCCAGGCGCTATATGTCCTCACTGCTGCTCGATACCATCGCCCCCTTTCCCCCGCTTCCTGGGGGACTGAGAGGTGATGAGTTGTAAAAGCGTTAAGGTTTGTGTCCTATCCGGATCCTCGTCGCGTGTGAACAAGTTCACAAGTGCGGTTTGAAGCCTCCGTCGCCTCTGTTTACCCGCTTTGTCTCTTTTCTTTCACCCTGAGTCTGTATTATTCTCATCCTTTTCTTTGTCAATCTTTATTCCTCTTTCCAGTCTCGGTGGTTTATTTCCTCTTTGCCTCTGTTTGTATTCCTCTCTCCCTAACTCTCTGCGGAGTCTTTGTTGGGCCGTTTCCTTCCCACTAATGCATGTTACTGTGGGTCTCTGTGTTACCGCTGCCCAGAGCGGTAATCACCAGCCTCACCCCACAAACCGGGATTCATGCAAGAGTGGAGTAATTTATTTCTTGTTCTTCTCTTTTTCTAGAGACTCGTTGTGCTCTCAACACTGGAACAAACAATGACTGACCATGTGGTCACCGTCCACTCTCAAATGTACTAAACCCAGGGAGTGACCAGCTGCCTCCATGTGTTCTAGTGGTTAAGATTCCTGCTTTTCATCCTGGCGGTCCTGGTTCAGCTCCCACAACCTCTCTGTTCTCAAGCCCGAAGGGTTACAGAGATCCCACTTCATTTGATTTCCACTCCGTTCACCGCGTGTGTGCTTATTACCTTCAGCATATTACCCAGAAACCACCGCGCGTAAACAAACCCAACTGCCCCCCCGCACTTGTAAGTTATAAAGTGACGGACACTTGTCCTCTGACCACATATTGATACCAGGGGGTCCCTGAGGTTTGTCTTTTATGGTCCAATCACCATCCAAGCACTGTGTAGCTCCGCCCACAACAATGGTGAAATGTCACCTTTAGTTTGTTTGTGGTATTTACACACAGGGCAGTGTTTTGTGTCCCGTCTGAACCAACATCCCTCTTGTTGGATCTGACACTGATTTCTGTGGCAAGTGCAGTGAATCCCTCATTTTGCAGACAGAGCACAGAGCACAGAATTGTATCATTCCAGGGGCCCTGCTTGGCGCGTTGTCAGATACACACCGGAGCCAGGTCCTGAGTTTCTCCTGTTTTTGGAGACAATTGAGGGTCAGAAAGTGAAGAGACTGAGGACTGAGGGCAGAGATGGCCCTTCAGGGACTGATGCAGCGTCACTCACTGGTAATTAGCGCTCATTAAGATTTCTGAAACACAATAATAAGAGCCGAGGTGGGGCATTAACTTGAGCAGCAGTTGGAGGAGGGTGGAAAGAAAAGCAGTGGGTTGGGTCCTCTGTCCGGGGTCATATATAGTTATCTGTTCAGTGCAGAGCCTGCATCTCCTCAGTGCAGTGCCTGGAGCCCCTCAGAGCAGCGTCTGGAACCCCTCAGTGCAGCACCTGCAGCCCCTCCGTGCAGCGCCTGCAGCCCCTCAGTACAGTTCCTGCAGCCCTCAGAGCAGCGTCTGCATCTCCTCAGTGCAGCACCTGCAGCCCCTCAGTGCAGCACCTGCAGCCCCTCTGTGCAGCGCCTGGAACACCTCAGTGCAGTTCCTACAGCCCCTCTGTGCAGCACCTGCAGCCCCTCAGAGCAGCACCTGTAGCCCCTCAGTGCAGCGCCTGCAGCCCCTCAGTGCAGCGGCTGCAGCCCTTCAGTGCAGCTCCTGCAGCCCCTCAGTACAGCGCATGGAGCCCCTCCGTACAACACCCTGCAGCCCCTCAGAGAGGGTGCTTACAGCCTCTCAGTGCAGTGCCTGCAGCCCCCCAGTGCAGCACCTGAAGCCCCTCAGTGCAGCAACTGCAGCCCCTCAGTACAGCACCTGCAGCCCCTCAGTGCATCACCTGCACCCCTCAATGCAGTGCCTGCAACCCCTGGGTGCAGCGGCTGCAGCCCCTCAGTGCAGAGCCTGCAGCCCCTCAGTGCAGAGCCTGCAGCCCCTCAGTGCAGCGCTTACAGCCCCTCAGTGAAGCACCTGCGGCCTCTCAGTGCAGCGCCTGCACCCCTCAGTGCAGCGCCCTGTAGCCCCTCCATGCAGTGCCTGCACCCCTCAGTGCAGTACCTGCAACCCCTTGGTGCAGCGGCTGCAGCCCCTCAGTGCAGCGCCCTTTAGCACCTCAGTGCGGCACCTGCAGCCTCTCAGTGCAGCGCCTGCAGCCCTCACTGCAGCGCCATCACCCCTGAGTGCAGCACATGCAGCCTCAGTGCAGCACCTGCAGCCACTCAGTGCAGCGCCTGCAGCCCCTCAGAGCAGCAGCTGCAGCCCCTCAGTGCAGCGGCTGCAGCATCTCAGTGCAGCGTCTGCAGCCCCTCAGTACAGCGTCTGCACCCCTCACTGCAGCAGCTGCAGACACTCAGTGCAGTGCCTGCAGCCTCACAGTGCAGCGTCTGCAGCCCCTCAGTACAGCGTCTGCACCCCTCACTGCAGCAGCTGCAGACACTCAGTGTAGCGTCTGCAGCCCCTCAGTACAGCGCCTGCAGCCCTCAATGCACCGTCTGCAGCCCCTCAGTGCAGTGCCTGCAGCATCTCAGTGCAGCGTCTGCAGCCCCTCAGTACAGCGTCTGCACCCCTCACTGCAGCAGCTGCAGACACTCAGTGCAGTGCCTGCAGCCTCACAGTGCAGTGCCTGCACCCGTCAGTGCAGCACCTGCTGGGAACAGGTGCAGCACGAGCTGCAGGTGATGCCTGTGGGGGCCTCCAGGTGTCCTCTGTGCAGAGCTGCAGTGTCTTCCCTACAGCGCTGCAGTGACAGTCACTGCATGTAGTGCTTTAGTGAGGGACACATTGCTTTGCTTCAGTGAGGGACACAGTGCAGTGCTTGACACTGTGCAGTGCTTTAGTGAGGGAAGCTGAACAGAGTTTTAGTGAGGGGGGGGGCACATTGCAGGATGTTGGAGCCTCTTTTTGTATTTCTCTCTCCCTAACTCTCTGTTGTATCTTTTTTGGGCTGTTTCCTTCCCACTCATGCATGTTACTGATGCTTCTGTGTGTTTAACCACTGCACAGACATGGCTAAACCCCATTTTTTGCCTGGTATGTAATGTAGCCAAAAAGTTGTTAGTGCCCAGAGCCCCTGCTAACCAGGTTCCCTGGGTCAGATCTCTTTCCCTGAGCTGTTGTGAGGCATTGGCACAACTGGCAACACCTTTAGCTGCCACTATAAGTCCCTAATAAATGCTACTTAGGTACCCAGGGCATGTGGTGCTAAGGGTAGGCCCCTGAGGGCAGCAGCAGTCGTTGAGCCACCCTCTAGGGCCAGGCATCCAGATCTACCCATCTCTATCATTGTAGGCTGAGTGCTTTGACGCAAACCTAAAACAAAAACTCGACATGGCACACTGCCTGTGTGCCCTGTCCAATATACACTGCATACGCTATAGGTAAGACACCCCTTTGGCAGGCCTTCCAGCACTAAGGCAGGGTGCACTATGATGTATGTGAGGGCATAGCTGCATGAGTGATATGCCCCCACTGTGTCCTTTCCAAACCTGGGACACAGTGAGTGAACAGAGCAGCCATTTTAAATGCACGAGCTGGACACTGGTCAATATGAGTTTCACAGCTACATGATGGTCACTCTGGACCCTGGATTGTTTGGTCTCAAACAACTCAGAATGATAACTCCAAACTGGTACCAGTATTGGATTGATTAACCACATGTACCCAGGAGTGACCTTAGAGGTGCTCCCTGTAAAAGCTAACTACCCTGGCATGGTTGCTAGCCGGTCTTATCAAGCCTGCCACCTCCAGACTCAAATCTGCATCCCTGGGGTGAGAGATCCTTCTCTCTGGGATTCAGAACAGAGTCCTTCCTGGGTGGAGATGCTAAAACCCTCTCCCTCAGGAATGTACACTGCTGGTGAGCTTTAAAGGACTTACCACCTTTGAAACTTGACCTCCAGGCCTGCTGCAAGCAGAAGATGGCTGCCCCTTTTGCAAACTCCCACTTTTGGCAGCAGCAATGGTGGAAAATCAAACAAAGGACAGGAGGAGTGGCCCTACCTAGCATCCAATCACCCCTAAGGTGTTGCATGGGAGGTGGACTCTCTATTTCATTTTCCTCCATCTTGGATGGAAGGAAAACAGCCAATCAGGTGTATGGAAGTGACCTCTGCCCACAGGAAGTGGTCACTTAGTGGGTGTAGCCACCCAAAGGTAGGTGACCCACTGGTCACTACCGGGTTCTCCCTAACACGCCCACTAAATACAGTATTTAGTGAGCATCCTTAGACCAAGAAATCATATTCTAAGGACTCAAGAAGACCAGCAACAAAGTAGACTCAAGGCATGAGAACTGAAGACCTGCTGCACAAAGAAAAGGCACAAAACCCTGCCTGCTGCACCCAGGACTCGACAATTGCTGCTGACTGGTTGCGTGGACACAGAACGGACTCTAAAAACACCCAGAGGACCTCCACTCTTCAAAACTCACCAAAGATCTCCTTCCAGTCTGAAGGCATCACTCTGCAACCTCAAGAAACCACCAAGCCAGTGAGGTCCACTTCACTGACTAGCTGCTGACCGTGGAACCAGATACCAAAGCCAGACCAAACTTCATACCATGAACCTGGGACTGCCAGAAGGGAGCTATGAGAACTAGAGTTGCCTTTTGATGCCTTACCTGTGCAAGTAGCCTGTTGATCATGAGAAAGGGGGGCAAGTCGTAATTTAGGGAAACAGACCAGTCCTGAGAGAAAGCATCTGAGGCTGGTGCCAATGGATCCGGGTGCCAACTGTAAAATTGAGGGAGCTGGGAGTTGAGACGGAAGACGAAAAGATCTATTTACAGTGACAGGACCATTTGTCCTGGATGGAATGAAAGATTACGGGATGGAGTTTCCAGTCCCTTGAATCCCGGAAATGCAGAGAGTGGCAATCCGCTACGGCATTGAGGTTGCCCGGAAGATACTCTGCACGAACCAAAAGTTGGTTTGAAAGGCAATATTCTCAGAAGGCTTTGGCCAGTTTCGCAAGAGGTTTGGATTTCGCACCCCCTAAATGGTTTATATATATTACTGCCGAAATGTTGTCCATTCTGAGAAGGATAGCGCAGCAAACTCTGTTCTTTGGAAGGCTTCTGATTGCAAAGGAGCCTGCAATCATCTCTAAACAATGTATATGCAATTTGGACTCCTCTAAAGACCATGTACCTCCAGTCAATATTGGACCACAGCTGGCTCTCCAACCCGAGAGGCTTGCATCTGATTCTAACACAAGATCTGGGGCTGATGCAAAAATTGTTCTGCCGTTCCCGGCATCTAAATGGAGGAGCCACCATTGAAGTTCCACGTGGTAATCCTGATCTAACCAAACGGAGTCTGAGTATGCGAGGCCCTTTCTTAAATGCCACATTTTTAACCTCTGGAGAGCCCAATAATGGAAAGGACCTGGGAAGATGGCTTGGAAAGAAGAAGACTACAGCCCCCCAGTGCAGCACTTGCAGCCCTTCAGTGCAGCGCCTGAAGCCCCTCAATGCAGCACCTTGTAGCCCTTAGTGCAGTGTTGTGCCTGGAACCCCTCATTGCAGTGCCTGTAGCCTCTCAGTGCAGCGACTACAGCCCCTCAGTGCAGCGCCTGGAGCTCCTCAGTACAGCGGCTGCAGCCCACTCAATACAGCGCCTGCAGCCCCTCAGTGCAGCGCCTGGAACCTCTCAGTGCAGCAGTTCCAACCCCTCATTGCAGCGCCTGCAGCCCATCAGTGCAGCGTCTGCAGCGCCTGCTGGGAACAGGAGCAGCACGTGCTGCAGGTGATGCCTGTGGGGGCCTCCAGTTGTCCTTTGTGGAGCGCCGCTCTGTCTTCCCTACAGCACTGCAGTGAGAGCCACTGCATGCAGTGCTTTAGTGATGTGCAGAGTGCAGTGCTTTAGTGAGGGGCATAGTGCAGTGATTTAGTGAGGGATACAGTGCAGTGCTTTAGTGAGGGGCACAGTGCAGTGCTATAGTGAGACACCTGTGCAGTACTTTAATGAGGGACATTGTGCAGGGCTTTAGTGAGAGACGTGTGTAGCGCTTTAGTGAGGGACTGTGCAGTGCTTTAGTGAGGTACATTGTGCAGTGCTTTAGTGAGGGACTGTGCAGTGCTTTAGTGAGGGACATTGTGCAGTGCTTTAGTGAGGGACCGTGTGCAGCCCTTTATTAGGGATACAGTGTAGTGCTTTAGTGTTGGACGCTGTGCAGTGCTATAGTGAGGACACAGTGCAGTGCTTTAGTGAGAGATGTCGTGCAGTGCTTTAGTGTTGGACGCTGTGCAGTGCTATAGCAAGGACACAGTGCTGT